>NC_135669.1:41944772-42251997 GCF_964188315.1 Podarcis muralis | reverse complement strand
GATAGGGAATTGTTTATAGCTGCTGCGCACTTGAGCCTAAGAGGATTCTCCCTCCTATAACTCAGAATTGACACCAGGCAGGACAGCACCCTCCCCTCTAGTCCCATTTGGATGGGGCTGTCAGCCTCTTTAACAACAGTATAGTCAATTACTGGCTCAGCACCATCCATCATACGGGGCAGGGGATGCAGCCATAGCTCCCTCTCCTCTCTCAGGTGCACTATTTCTGATGTATTGGTATGTGTGTGTGTGTGGCAAGGCTTGTGTCGCCAAAGCAGCGCCCTATATGCAAGAGGAGGGTATCAACAGGATCTGCTGAGTCCCGAGGTTTGCAGAAGTACCAACCCGCCCGCAAAACCTGAAGTGTAGGGGAGAGAACCCCAAAATAGCCCAACTGAGTACAGAGCATGCCCAGAGGTCACTTAATGCCAACAGGTTGGAGGGATGGAAAACCAGGCGAGAGGAGCAACGGAATGGAGTATACTGGAGCAGGGCAAAGCAAACAAACTGGGACCCTTATCAGGAGCAACGCTTTGCTGTAGGCCCCACCAGGTGTTCAAGGGTTTGCAAGGTGGTTTGTTTTATGGCAAAAACTCCAACTTACACACTCCCTAAGACTCATCATTTGCACAGATCAATGCCAGACCAAGAGACTGGTGCACAGGGCAGAGTGCTCTTTGCCCCATCTAGCTTACTATTCTCTACACTGACTGGCAGCCACTCTCCAGGATTTCAGAGAGGAGAATGAAAGGGAGAGAGTCTGCATGCAGAAGGTCCTGGGTTCAGTCCCCAGCACCCCCAGGCAGAGCTGAGAAAAGAGACTCCTGTCCGAAACCCTGAAGAGCTGCTGCCAGTCAGAGCAGGTAGCACACAGAGGTAGAAGGGAGGTATAGTCCGACTTGGTGCGTATGTATAGCAGCTGCACAGCCACAGAAAGGCCCTCTCAAGCCAATCCCTCCACATTGGGAGTAGAGGAGGTTAAATAGATTAGCTGGGCCAGTCTGCTTTCCCACCCAGTTCCACCGGGCACAGACCCCTGGCGTCAGCAATCAGCCTGTCTGCCTTGAGGCTCAAACCTAATCAGGTTAAGCCTGCAAACTGCTGGCCAGGGTATCCTCCAGTTCCTGAAGAACTTCGCAGGGGAGGACAACAAAAGCCACCCAGACTTAGGGAATTTAATTAGGTTACTTAAAAAAAAAAGGTTAGCATTGTGTAATCTTTTTTTAATTAACCTTTGCGGGGAGTCCCAATTGGATATTCCAACTGGCTTGCAAAACAGCTGGGAATACTTTCCCTGAAAGAGAGTTCCTTGCAGAAGGGGTGCCCTTGTCAATCCTGTCTCTCCTCCCCCCCCCAAAAAAATCCAATTAAGTCAGAACTAGGGAGACGGTGGTGAAAGCCACATGCCCTCCTATTGAACAGTCTTCACCTCGGTAATCCTGTTGACTGGGTGGCAGCTACTTAAGAGAGCTGGCTGCAATCTGCTTACATTAAACACCTCCCCAGCCAGATATTCTTCTAGACATGAGCAGGGAGGATTAAGCAAATGCACAACATCCCTGCGGAGGCTTGCAACATGACGGCCCCTGGGCAGAGACTGCTCCTCTGAGAGATGGGTGTTGCGTCGGAGGATGGCAAAACAAGCGTTTTGGAAAGAGGTCTGTCGTTCGCCGCACAATTGGGACACCTCTTCACAAGCGATAGGCAACTTTTGCAGGACAGCTCCTAAGCTGAGTTTTCGTCTTATGTTTGGGTACAACAGGACCACATTTTGAATCGAGATGGAAGGCTGCTTCAGGGTTCGAGGAACCCTTTCCTGCCACTTTGGACCAGAGGATCAGAGAGACATGGCATGGCTTTGCCTTAAAAATAAAAGCTATGAAGGAAAGGTTCTTGAATCCAAAGAGCCGCCAGCTTTCAGGAAGGCCCAGGCAAGGGCTTTTTTAAAAAGAGAGAGAGAGAGAGGGGAGGGAATCTGAACTTGCTCTCCAATGGGTCCGTAAAGATGCAGGGATTGACGCGCAACCTGCCAACTGTCCTCCCCTGGAGGGCGTAAATGCTTACCTGGCAGAGCTTCAGAGCAGCTGTTGGCAGGATGCCCGTTCCTTTCAGGGAGGCGAGGGGACGGGCAGGGAGGGAGATGGAGTCCTGCCCGCAAATAGATCAAATAATGATAATCGCAGGCTTTCACCAGACCAGTCTTATATAGACCAGTTCATGGAGGGTAAGACTATGGGTGGCTGCCAGAGACAACAACTCTTATGTTCTGCCACCCGTGTCGGAGGCAGCATGCCTCTGAATCCCTGTTGCTGGCCACCTCGAGGGGAAAAGGGCTGTTGCTTTCATTCCTCGCTTGTGGGCTTCCCACTGGGACATGTGGTTAGCCACTGGGAGTCCGGGACGCTGGTCCCCTTTGGCCTGATCAGCAGCTGGGCTCTTCTGGTTGTCATAGCTGGGTCAAGCGGCTCACATGGAACTCTCCATGGTGCTGATAAAACCTTGCTACCTGGCTGCCTCTTCTGGATGGATCAGGCTCTAGACGCAACAGTCCTTCCAGAGGTTGCAGGGACCCATGGTCCCAGCATGACCAATGGGCAGGGACGATGAGAGCTGTGATCCAGGGAACCCACTTTTGCACATTGCCATGTCCACTGCAAGACAAAACCTACTTCTTTACTGCATCAGTCACAGTTCACTATGGCGGGGGGGGGGGCGGCGTAGGATATCTGCCTTGCATGCAGAAGGTCCCAAGATCAATCTTTGGTGGAATCTCCAGGTAGGGCTGGGAAAAGTCTCCCTGCCTGAAACCCTGCTGCCAGTCAGTGTTGGCAACATGGAGGTAAATGGATCAATGCTCTGGCTCCGTCTAAGTTAGCTTCCTATGTTAATTTTCAAACAGCCTTTAACTCTGGGGTGTCTTTTTAAGCATAAACCACAACACTTCTGTCCTTGGAGATACCATTTAGAAAGTGTTAGAAACTATTTGTGCTGGTCCCGGGGGGAGGTTACCATGAGGCGTGGTCAGAGTCCGGTCCTGGGCCGAGGGTCTGGAGACTGTCCACCAAGGGCGAAGTGGGGTCCAAAGCGAGGAGCCGGGCGGGGACGGGAACTCTGGAAGAACAGGGCTGGGTGCTGGCAGAAACAGGTTTCCAACGTCGTTGCTCCCGCAACCTGGGACTGGGCTGACTGGCCTTTATCTCCTCTGAGGCCAGGGGCGGTCCCGGCCCACAGGTGACCCGCCTCTCCGGGCCTTAAGGTGAACACTTCTCCTCAGAGAACTTAGTTCCCTCCGCCTCTCTGCCCTGAGCCTCTGCAGCTCAGGAGAGGCTGAAGGGTTATTGGACCCAGAGGCAGCTTCACCTTCCCCTGACAGGGCTGGGAGAGGCGCACCTGTAGGCAATGGGTCCTCAACCACCTCCGGAGCCAGAGTGGATTCACCTGGTGCCTGCTCCTGAGGATCCGGCACAGGTGCAGGCGCTTCAGATTCAAGCCCCTGCCCCGGCTCAGCCGGCCCTGGAGGCGGGGACTCCTGTGCAGACTGGGACTCCTCCGGTTCAGATTCTGAATCAGATTCCCAGGCCATCACACTATTACTACTACTACTACTACTACTACTACTGTTGTTGTTCATAAGCAACAGTTTACGGCAGTCCTCCCACATGACAGCCTTATCAACTTGCTGATGATCCATAGCGGCCCCGTAAATCTCTCTCAGATGAGCCCCAAAGCGTCTGAGGAGGCACTAGAAAGCCAGTGACAGATGCCAGAATCACCCCCTTCCCTCAGACCCCCCCCCTGCAAAATGCTGCTTTTCTTTTAAGAAAATGAAAAGTACAAATGCATCTGGAGCCCTTGAGATTTTGGGATGGGGAGCGTGGGAAGGATTATTGGACCTGGAATTGGATTAAGCCGTTGGCGACAACAGCCAGTTAGCACAGGGGGGCGGAATCCATATGCGAATGCCATGTGGCGTCTCCGTGGGTGGCCGAGGAAGATGCAAGGAGCGCCCGGAGGCAGACCGGAAGCACATAGTTAAACTATGGAACTCGCTCCCACAGGAAGCAGCGATGGCTACCAACTTGGACGGCTTCAAAGGAGCATTAGGCAAATTCATGGAGGAGGAGAGGGCTATGGGTGGCTATTAGCCAAGAATGGCTGTGCTCTGCTACCGCAGTCAGAGGCCGCGATGCTTCGGAATACAAGTTGGAGTACGGGCTCAGGTTTAAGGTGTTGGTTTTGACCTTTAAAGCCCTACGCGGCCTAGGACCTACGTACCTATGGGACCACCTCTCCTGGTATGCCCCGCGGAGGACCTTAAGGTCCACAAATGACAACATTTTGGAGGTCCCAGGTCGCAAGGTGGTTAGGTCTCAACTGGGGCCAGGGCCTTTTCAGTACTGGCCCCGACTTGGTGGAACGCTCTGTCACAAGAGACTAGGGCCCTGCGGGACTTGACATCTTTCCACAGGGCCTGCAAGACAGAGCTGTTCCGCCTGGCCTTTGGTTTGGACTCAGTCTGACCCTTATGTCTGACCATTATGTTTCCCTGCCCTTATGGTCTTGATATATCGGCTACTTTTAAAATGAGGCTGCATTTTAAATTGCCTTTTAACCTGTATTTTAATTTCTTTTCTTTTCTTTTCTTTTCCCCCTATTATGTTTTTACTGTGATTTTGTTGGTGTTAGCCGCCCTGAGCCCAGCTCTGGCCGGGGAGGGCAGGGTATAAATAAAATTTATTATTATTATTATTATTATTATTATTATTATTATTATTATGTTGCAGGAGGGAGAAGAGAGTGCTGTTGTGCTTGTGTCCTGATTGCTAGTTTCTTATTAGGGCATCTGATTGGCCACTGTGAGAATAGGATACTAGGCTAGATGGGCCATTGGCCTGATCCAGCAGGTTCATCTTATTCCTGGAGGCGTGTTAGGAGGGAACTGCAATTCTTCAGCTGTTTTGAGTAGCATCGTCAGTCTGTCTGATGCTTTGAGGCAATACGACAGGGCAGGTCTCTGCCCTGAGATGCCTCCAATCAAAAATTCAACACAGCGGTGAGCGGTGAAATAATAGGAGGAGCAGAGGGAAGCAAGATGTGGTCTAATAATAATAATTTATTTATATCCCGCCCTCCCCAGCTGAAGCCGGGCTCAGGGCGGCTAACAACAGTAAAATAATACAACATTCTAAAATCATTTCATTATAAAATTAATTCCAATCAAATTAATGGCAACCATTGGGCTAGAGTTCTGTGAAGATAGCCAAAGAAGGGAGTCAGGCTGTGCTTTGGCCAAAGGCCTGGCGGAACAGCTCTGTCTTGCAGGCCCTGCGGAAAGATGTCAAGTCCCGCAGGGCCCTAGTCTCTTGTGTCAGAGCGTTCCACCAGATCGGAGCCACAGCCGAAAAAGCCCTGGCTCTGGTTGAGGCCAGCCTAACCTCCCTGTGGCCCAGGACCTCCAAGATGTTTTTGTTTGAAGAATGTAAGGTCCTCCGTGGGACATACCAGGAGAGGCGGCCCCATAGGTACGAGGGTCCTAGGCCATATAGGGCTTTAAAGGTTAAAACCAGCACCTTAAACCTGATCCTGTACTCCACCGGGAGCCAGTGCAGCTGGATAAGCACCGGATGAATGTGATCTCGCAGCGAAGACCCCATAAGGAGTCTCACCGCGGCATTCTGCACCCGCTGGAGTTTCTGGGTCAGTCTCAAGGGCAGCCCCACGTAGAGCGAGTTACAATAATCCAGTCTGGAGGTGACCATCGCGTGGATCACAGTGGCTAGGTCAGGGCGAGAGAGGTAAGGAGCCAACTGCTTAGCTTGGCGGAGATGAAAAAATGCCGCCAATGACAATTTCTGAAAAAATTACCAGAACATTTTGGACAGTATAAACGCACCAGGAGAATATAGGGAGCTGGCTTATTACAGACCATTGGGTCAATCCAGCACAGAATAGTTTGCACTGAATGGCAATGGCTCTTCAGAATTTCAGGTGGGGAACATTCCCGGTCCTACCCAGAGATGCCAGAAATAGAATCTGCAAAAAAGCAAGTGTTCTCCTACTGAGTTAAAGCTCCTTGCCTAAAAATAAACCACGATTCCAGGCCTCATGGTTCTGAATCAAAGGTTCAGAACAGACAAAGTTGCCTTTGTCAGATCTTTCTCTCCTGTTGCTTAGTACTGTCCACACTGACAGGCAGGAGCCCTCCAGGATTTCAGGCTGGTGCCCTGCACTGAATCAGACCATTGGGTCTATCTAGCTTGGTGCTGTCTGCACTGACTGGCAGCTGCTCTGCAGATGATATTCTCAGCCCTGCCTGGATATGCTGGGAATTGCAAAGCAGGGCTCTGTCGCAGAGCTGCATCCCTTCCCCACTCAAAAAGCAGAACAAAGCACCCCATGTGATATTACTGGGAGACCACCTTATTTAAATTTCAGCTTACTTTTGGGCTCTTTCTTTTAAACAGGAGAGAAATGGTTCCTGCCAGGGTAGAAAACTGGCCAAGTGGAGGTCTTTGCTACTTTCAGCCCTTGGGCTGCCCGCAACACTCCAAAGCACATCTTTGTACATTTTTACTCCAAATCATCTTTGCTCAAATGGGGATGGGTAGGAGGAAAAGAAATCCTTTTTCTTTAAAAAAAAAAATAAACAAAAAGATTGGGGAACTGTTGCAAGGATTTAAAAAGCCCTCTTGAGAGGAACTGGCTTGGTTGTACAGGCTGTCCCTGACCGATATGACTTTTGGAAGAGTACAAAATCCACATAGAATGCCAGCTTACAACCTGCTTGTGAAAATCATCAGAGATCGCAAAGAAAGGAATTTACGATAACAACAAGAAGAGAAAGGAAGTAATAAAGGACTATCCGGATCAAACTGGACAGAACTGTCTAATTAAAGCAGTAAGATAAGTGATGCTGTTTTGGACTCGTGCGGAGCTTGATGTATGGGTACCCCCAACAAAATTTAAAATTTGGCTGTATAATTTGGAACTAATGTGATATGGATAATGTGATGTGATTGGCCTGTTAATAAAAATTATTTTAAAAAAGAGAGAGAGAGGAACTGGCTTGGTTGTTGTTGTTGTTTTTAATGACTATTCTCAAGACTCAAGCTCTGAAATGCTCAAGTTTCATTTTCCTGGCATTGGTGCAAAGGTACCAACCTGAAGTATGCTTAAGGATGGGAGAGAAATTTAATTTTGTTTGCAGATTGGTTCAGAAAACGGCAGATTAGGCAGTTTCCCATTACAACGCAAGAAAGGTAACCCGACAATCCTTTGAAATCTACCATTTGTCAAATTTTGCAACCCCAACCAAGCCAAAGACATGTATTAGGAGGAATTGTGCATCAAAATGTATACTTTAGTGAAATTCTCTCTCATGCACACATGCATATTAGGGGAAACAGCTTGCAAAAAATATGTATGTTAGTCAAAACTGCATAGAAAAACATGCATTGTGAGAAATTCACCCTAAAATGCAAAATAATTTTCATGAGGGTCTTCCTGTCTCCCGCATCCTAGTCCAACACTCTTACCACTACAGCCAGACTGGCTTTCCAATGTGGAAATGCGAAAAACTTAACTGGAGATTGGGGAAAAAAATGGGAAGCAGTGGAGGTAACTGTGACACATTTGCTCGTCCTTAATCTAAGCAGCGTCACCCCTGACAGACACCATTGCCATTGTACCCCCATGTTTAAAAGGGAGGAAAGAGACTCCAGCAACTAAATAAAACAAAGGATCCGTGGGCGGTGGAATTGAGAGATTCCGCACTGGAGGTAAACAGACTACAGAACTGGAAGCTGTATTGACAAAGGAGAATTTACTGTTCCATGTATAATCAAGCTAATGAGGTCATTTAAGACGTTTTCTTCCTGGCCTCAGCGCACAAACCATGGCCCAGGAAGCACCATGCCTCTTAATTTCAGTTCGCTGTGGATTAATGGTGCTTTGAAACGGGGTGCCTTTACCAGTCAACAGTAATAATCTGAAATCAATTGGGATTCAGGTCGTAAGGCTACTCTTGGGTACCTCACGTCGCTCGCCCATTCCTCCTCCCCTCCACCTGCTAGCTTTGGTCTTCTTCATCAAGAAACCCAGGCGCTGTCTCCGCTTTAGCAAAAGCAGCAAAAATAAATAAACAATATCATTGTGGTTTATCTATCTATCTATCTATCTACTGGCACAGGGGGGCAGATGGGAAGAAGAACAGGTAAAGAATCGCAGGCGCAAATGTACTCCCTTCCACAGGGTTCTGTGAAGAGCGCTCATGTTCTCCGTAAAACAAGGGGAGGCAAATTTAGGTTTCTAGTCCACTATGTGTTCCATGGAGAAGGTTCGCATATTCTCAGCGGAGGCGCATCTAAGTTTCTAGTTCACTGGAGCAAAACATGTTTTTAAAAAGTCTAGAAAAACACCAGTAGCAAAGAAGGAATAAGCTCAAGGAAAAATACAGTGAATATAAATTGATTAAAGCAACAAGGAAACATTTTTTAAAAATAGAATAATAACATATACATAATATATACGATATATATTCTTCTATAGATATGTACCTATCTACACCCACACAGCTGAAATTCTTCTTTAGAAAATTAAATGGCTAAATCAGGGATGGGGAACCTCTGGCCCTCCAAGCCTCTCTAACCGGCCCTCTGAATTCTTCCTAGGCCACACCTCTCGAGTGTTTTTGCCTGGCTAGAAATGTGCCTTTTACCTCTTATCATGCCTCTTTGCTTGCCTGGATAGAGAGAGGGGTGTGTGAATGTGGGTGTAGAAACTAGCCTACTGCAGCAAGGCAAGATTCACATTTCTGGCTCCGCCCACCAGTGGCCCCCAGAAGGCTGCTCAGAAGGGAATCCGGCCCTCGGGATTCTAAAGGTCCCCCTTCTCAGAAGAATTACCAACGAAAAAAGAATGGCGGGTGAATCTGATGGACTATGCAGAATTAGATAAATTAACAGGAAGGGTTCGAAACCTGCGGGACCAGAAATTCTTAGAAGACTGGAGTAAATATACGAACTGTTTGAAAATTGTAATGAACAGATTACACTAGCAGGACTGCAAGAAGTTTTGTAAGGAGGACTATTTGAAATATTGCAAGAAAGACTGTGAGGAGAGTTATTAGTGAATGATAATTAAGAGTAATAGAGAAATTAAGAAATGCAGAATAAGTGATAAAGAATGAAAAATCATCAGTTATGTTATATGATTGTTGGAAATGATATGTTAAAAAAACCAATAAAAATGTGTATATGTATACACACACACACACACACACACACACACACACACACACACACACACATATAAAAGGTCCCCCTTCTCTGCTGTAAACAGTTGATCCAGTTAAACTCGCAGATACAAGTTTCAAAGAAGGATGGTTTATAGACTTACCCGCTGCCGTCTGAATGTATCCAGCCAGGGTGCAGACCCTCCTCTCGCACGGCCCGCTGGGAAGGAAGATCACAATGACAGCCAGGAGGGAGCTGAAGGCTAGGAGAGCACAGCCCCCCGAACAGAGCACAGCACTCGTCTGAAAATATGAATAAAAAAAAAAACCACATTCATTGTTACATTTATACTTCCGTTTCCTCCAAATTCTCCTCTTCCCTCTTTTTATCCTCACAACCACCCTGCGAGGTAGGTTAGGCTGAGAGCCGGAGCCCAAAGTCACCCAGCGAGTTTCTGGCTGAGTGCGGGATTTGAACCCTGGTCTCCGAGGTCCCAGTCCAGCACTCTAACCTCTACACCGCACAGGCTCTCTGATGCGCCACTGTTCAGTTAGCATGGGTTGACCCTCTGGTTATCTGCTTCAAGCCAAGCAATTAAGAGGTGTGCCGTCATAAGTACGGTGGGGGGAAAGTGGACGGGTCTGGGGGGTTTAAACAAGATGGAACCACATGCACTTCCAATGGGAACAGGGGCTCTGTAGAGCACCAGATTGTGCTGGACGCCCAACTCCCGCCAGCTCTGACCATTGGTCACGCTGGCTGCCAGGAGCTGGAGCTCAGTATCAACTGGGGGTCAGAGGGTCAAAGGGGTGAGTGGACAAGGAAGGAGATAACGTCTTCCATTTGTACACACACACACACACACACACACACACACACCCTGTTAAGACTACCAAGCAAACAGATCCTTATCACTGCCATAAGCACTTCTAATACCAAACTTGGACGGTCGGGTGCCAATCATTTTGGTGGCCTCAAAACAAAGAAGGCATTTTTGCACATTCACAGTGGGCAGGAATTCTACCTCTATATCTGCTTGTTAAAAAAAAAGTTAAACTCATACATCGACAGACGAAAGGATATATGATTTCTGACATGAATGAGAATCGCAGAGCCAGAGACAAAGAAGTTTAGAGTGTTAAAATCGAGATGTGGGAAATATGGAAATAACGACGAGAGGCAGGATTGAGATTTGGAGATGTGCTTCAAGGTCCAGACTATGGGAAGTCCAAAAATTAATAATTACAACTTGGAAGATAATTTGATCTTTTTTTAATTTTAGTTTTTTTTTATTTTTATTGGATTATGACTTGACATGTTAATTGGGTGCTTTTTATTGGAAAATTAATAAAAACGATTTAAGAACAAAAAAAGTTAAATCCACCCCAACCCCCCAAATGGCCTGACAACGTCCCCTACTCAGTGAGTTCCCAACTGGGTGTGTCTGGCGGGGAGAGGGAATTGGCTTGCTTGAGCCCTTAACGCAATACCTGGGGAAGAAAATGTTGGGTTGGGGGTGAGGCAGGACATGTGAGCCAGGAGATTAAACCCTCTTTAGGGGCTGGACCTGGATTGTCCTGCACGCAGAGCAGCAACACTGCTGCTGAGTCGGTCTTTCTGCAGACAAAAAAACCATTTGACTTAATTCTGAACACTTTTTCATCAAATGCACAGGTACAGGAAAGGCAGGTAAGTCACACTGCCTTTTAATCCAGGGGTAGGGGACCTTCACCAGCCCAAGGGCCGCTGTCCCTTCTGGGCCACCTTTCAGGGGCCACATGCCAGACATGGGAGGAGCCATAAAGGTAAAGGGGCCCCTGACCATTAGGTCCAGTTGTGACCGACTCTGGGGTTGCGGCTCTCATCTCGCTTTATTGGCTGAGGGAGCCAGCATACAGCTTCCGGGTCACGTGATCAGCATGACTAAGCCGCTTCTGGTGAACCAGAGCAGCGCATGGAAACGCCGTTTACCTTCCTGCCAGAGCGGTACCTATTTATCTACTTGCACTTTGACGTGCTTTCAAACTGCTAGGAGCAAGGACCGAGCAACGGGAGCTCACCCCATCACGGGGATTTGAACCACCAACCTTCCAATCGGCAAGTCCTAGGCTCTGTGGTTTAACCCACAGCGCCACCCGCATCCCACAGGAGGAGCCATAGAAAGATGCATTTCCAGCCCAGAAGTACCCACAAATGGTGCAAAGCAAGGGCCATAGAGGGTAATCACCTGCAGATGGGGGTATGTGGCCTGGAGAGAGTTCTGTGGGCCAGGCAGAGAAGCCTGAAGGGCCAACGCCTTTTGTTCTTACACACAATAATTAAAGAACATTATTTGTGTGATGGCCTGGGAATCCGATTCAGAGGATGAACCGGAGGAATCCCAGCCTGCACAGGAGTCCCCGCCTCCAGGGCCGGCTGAACTGGGGCAGGGCCTTGATTCTGAAGCGCCTGCACCTGTGCCGGATCCTCAGGAGCAGGCACAAGGTGAATCCATTCTGGCTCCAGAGGTGGTTGAGGACTCAGTGCCTACAGGTGAGTCTCCCCCTGGGCCCAGTAACCCTTCAGCCTCTCCTGAACTGCAGAGGCTCAGGGCAGAGAGGCGAAAGGAACTGGTTTCTCCCAGGAGGAGTGCTCGCCTTAAGGCCAGGAGAGGCGGGGCTCCTGGGGGCCGGGGCCGCCCCTGGCCTCAGAGAAGATAAAGGCCAGTCAGCCCGGTCCCAGGTTGCGGGAGCAACGTCGTCATTGTAGAGCTGTTTCGGCCAGCATCCAGTCCTGTTCCTCCAGTGTTCCTGTCCTTGCCCGGCTCCTCCCTGTGGACCCCGCTTTGCCCGTGGAGGACTGTCTGCCGACCCTCGACTCAGGTCCTGGACCTCGCCCCACGGTAACCTCCCCCCGGGACCAGCACAATTTGTCTCACAGGAAGCAGAACACAGGATGGATCAGGACCCGAGTTTGCTCCCCAACTCCCTGTAACACACGCACACCTCTCGCGGTCCCTTTCGTGCCGTTAAATCTATCGCCCACGGTTCACCCGCCGCTCGGTCCCCGGGGTGATCAGGATGCCGGCAGTTGAGCATTAATAGGAAATGTATTACATGCTTGGCGGGATTAGAGATTGAACACGCAAGTGCCATTAGAGGCTGCCGACGCGTCTCGCTGCCTCCGCTGATAGATTAAACGGATCCAGTTACCAGCCCTGCCGGCCGCTCCTGAACGTCCCTTAATTAAAATGCACCCTTCGCAGAAGGCGCCCAGCCAGCCAGGGAGAACAGAAGCACCTCTGTGTACATTGCATGTATCTTTATCGTCGCAAAGCCGCTTTCGAGGGCTAGATGGTGAAAAGCAGGATATACATTTTTAACACAGACAAATGAATACGTTTCAAATCAGGAAGGCTATTGTGCAGAAGATGGAGCAGGACTTAAGGACCAAGGGGTGGAAATTGCAATAATTTTAAACACTCGGTAATTGCCAATGGAATCTAGTATGCATCTTTTTAGAAGTTCCAATGAGTTCGCTTCCAATAATGCGTACTCGCCACACATAGAAGAAGAAGAGTTTGGATTTGATATCCCGCTTTATCACTACCCGAAGGAGTCTCAAAGGGACTAACATTCTCCTTTCCCTTCCTCCCCCACAACAAACACTCTGTGACGTGAGCGGGGCTGAGAGACTTCAAAGAAGTGTGACTGGCCCAAGGTCACCCAGCAGCTGCATGTGGAGGAGCGGGGAAGCGAACCCAGTTCACCAGATTACGAGTCCACCACTCTTAACCACTACACCACTACTACACTCTACTACATAGAGAGGTTTTCATCTCTCGGCTCTTTAGTATGCTGTCCACGGATACTTTGCCCAAGAATTACACCCGAGAAGAACCCTGATGAGCCCTCTCCTTTCCGCCCCCAAATAGCAGGAAAAGAACATTTCACGTGCACACAGTTATTTAGAGATTCCATTCGGTATTCATAGCTGGAATTCATTTCCTCAACCAACACCTTCTCTTCCCCCACTCACCCACTATACTACATGGGCTCATAAAAGAAATTCATTTTGCTCCTTTCTTCACCCTCATCATCCGGGGGCTAGATAAGCTCCCATTAATGGATGCATGACCTGGCGCCACGCAGCCGGGGAACGCTTTAGATGCTGCCTGCTGGCTCCAGGGCCAGAAGCCGTATGCTTCTAGCATGAGGGGGGGAGGGGAATGCTCTTGCACCCCATCTGTGGGTTTCCCATTGGGGTACCTGGTGTGAGAACAGGATGCTGGACTAGATGAGGCCCCTCTGGCATGATCCAGTAGCCAGGCTCTTCTGTTAGTCTTAGCTGGGGCAAGCCATTCACTTGGAACTCTCTGCCTCATGGGCACCTTCTCTGGATGGATGAGGCTTCAGCCACGGCTGTGGTGGGGCAACCATTGGCCCCCCAGCCAGTATGAGCAATGGGCAGGGACCATGAGAGCTCCCAGTCTGCCCCACGGAGGACCTTAAGGTCCACAAATAGCAACACCCTAGAGGTCCTGGGCCCTAAGGAAGTTAGATTGGCTTCAACCAGAGCCAGGGCCTTTTCAACACTGGCTCCGGCTTGGAGGAACGCTCTGTCTCATGAGATCAGGGCTCTGCGGGATCTGATTTCTTTCCACAGGGCCTGTAAGACAAAGTTGTTCCGCCTGGCCTTTGGCTTGGAATCAATTTGATTCCCTCCCCCTCTTCTTCGGTGTTGGAACTCCTATTTGGGGACTTCCCTGGCTTTTTTCTGGCCCATGTAGGACCAGTCTAGATAGTTAGCCTTGGTGCAGACTTGACGTTTTTATCCCCAAAAAAGTTTTTGATTGAGTTCCACTGAAATGAGGCTGCATTTTAATGTTTTAATGTTGTATTTTAATTTCGTTTTTTAAGCTGTATTCTAATCCATTGTTTTTATATTTGGTGTTAGCCGCCCTGAGCCTGGTCTTGGCTGGGGAGGGCGGGGTATAAATAAAAATAATTATTATTATTGTTATTATTGTTTTTTATTATTAAATCCACCAACATTTTTTGGGTGGGGGGCAGCTCCTCCATAGCTTCTTCTGTTCTTAAGGGAGGAAGGTGAATAAAGACACCTCTTTTGCATATACAGTGGTACCTCGGTTACATACACTTCAGGTTACATATTCCCCTAACCCAGAAATAGTGCTTCAGGTTAAGAACTTTGCTTCAGGATGAGAACAGAAATCGGGCTCCGGCGGCGTGGCAGCAATAGGAGGCCCCATTAGCTAAAGTGGTGCTTCAGGTTAAGAACAGTTTCAGGTTAAGAACGGACCTCCGGAAAGAATTAAGTACTTAACCTGAGGTACACTGAAAGATCCAGCAGACCACTTTGATGGCCTTATTTGGGGGAAGCGGAACTCTCCATGGTGCTGAAACCACTGGCCTCCTTGCCTGGTGGGGCAAGCGGCTCACTTGGAACTCACCATGGTGCTGAAACCGCTTAAGGGTTGTGGGCTGCGGGATTGAAACTCCCAGCATGAGCAATGGGGGCCGGGCCGGTGGGAGGGGGTGGCCCTCCAGATGTGCACCTTCCCATTTGGAACCAGCTTTCTCTTTGTCCTCCAAGCTGATCAAAGCAAATCCCTCTGCCCCATATCAAGGAGGGGTTTTTATAACTCTCCCCCAATAATCCATGCATTGCAGGGAGCCGCACAATAATAACATAAGAAGATGCCTCACCTTCTCTTGTCTACATAATTAATCAAGAGGGCAGAAGTAGCCCCCCTGCATGCACACACACACACTCAAAAACACAACGTAGTGGTCTGCATGTGATTACTAGCCAGTGCTTCTGCATTTCCAATGATAATTTCATTTCTGATCTGCCATCTTGATGTATTATTTACTGGAACTGAGCAAGAGATTACTCCACTCCCTGCCTCCCATGCCTCTCCCCACCCCCTTCGCCATAACCATCACTCGGCTTGCTTCAGAGTTTCCCTGCAGGGGAATGGAGCTTCCATTTAAGGTGGGGGGGGGGGTAGAGAGGAAAGTCTGTGCCAGAACCTGCATTCATGCAAGGAAACAGATTGCCTCTCAGCTCCCGGGGATGACAGGCTGTGTGTTTACAAAAGAGCAAGGAATGGCCTCGGCTGAGCGGGGGAGCACCTGCTCTGCGTGCAGAAGGGTCCAGGTTCAACCCCCGTCATGTCCAGCTGAGATAGGTGGACCAAAGGTCTGGCTCAGTTTAAGGCAACTTCTTGTTTAATTCAGTCGCTTCATCCAGAGGCATGAGGAATAGCATCTCACTTTATATTTAGGGAAAGAACGGCAGCTCAGAGGCAGAGAACCTGCCTTGCAAGCAGAATGGCCTGTGCTCAAGTAGGGCTGGGAACATCCCGCTGTCTGAAACTCTGGGAACGGGACACCAACAGAACGCACAATACCAAGCCAGGCAAACTAATGATTAGACTCAGTGTAAGGGACACGGGTGGCGCTGTGGGTTAAACCACAGAGCCTAGGACTTGCCGATCAGAAGGTTGGCGGTTCGAATCCCTGCGATGGTGTGAGCTCCCGTTGGTCGGTCCCTTCTCCTGCCAACCTAGCAGTTCAAAAGAACATCAAAGTGCAAGTAGATAAATAGGTACCGCTCTGGCGGGAAGGTAAATGGCGTTTCCGTGCGCTGCTCTGGTTCGCCAGAAGCGGCTTAGTCATGCTGGCCACATGACCCGGAAGCTGTACGCCGGCTCCCTCGGCCTATAGAGTGAGATGAGCGTGCAACCCCAGAGTTGTCTGCGACTGGACTTAACGGTCAGGGGTACCTTTACCTTTATGGCAATTTTTTATGTTCCTATGATTCAGCTTGAAGTGCAAAATATCTGCTAACTGTGGATGCAAAAAAACAACCACAACAACCCTGGAAAAATAAGGAGCCTCTTCCGACTTGTCTGCCTGCCAAGCAGACTCACACGGTGGAGGCGGCCAATTCGTCTGTGTCCTGCACAATGGCAGGTCCCGCAGGAATGCATAGCGCTTTTTTAAAAAACGGCACCACTTCTCTAAAACAGGAAAACTAAATTACTGTGATCAGCTGCTAGAACAATAAAAAAACAGCCACACACACCCATCTTTGACCTTTCGGGAAGTCAGAGCCTCCCTTGTCCTTTACTACAGAGCAGGAAGGAAATCTGGGGTGAGAGAAAGAGAGAGAGAGAAAAACAGGAAAGAGTTGGAAGGGAACGTGCCAAAAATAGTTCAGTGGCAAAAGGATAGGCTGACTGGGGAAAGACACAAAAACACAATCTGTCCTGCCCTTGCTTAACAATTGCAGCATCTGTTGATACGCTTATTTATTTGGGGGGAAGGGAGCTTTCTACCATGCAATGTCAGCCACTAGGTGGAACAGAGGACACTCCCATTCACATATGCCTGGGCTCAGAGATCTTCGGAGGAGGCCTTTCTCTCAGTCCTGCCACCCTCACAGGCAGGCTTGGTGGGGATGCAGGAGAGGGCCTTCTTGGTGGCTGCCCCAAGACAACTTTGGAACTCTCTGCCTAGAGAAGCTAGAGTGACTCCCTGCTTGCTATCCTTCCGCCGGCAGGCTTTGTGGAAGTGACTGTTATTTTCAAGGAAAGGGCTTATAATAATTCTGTGCTGTTTTTACTGTCTGTATTTTAACAGATTTGTTTTAAATATTGTTTGAATTATATTGATTACTTCTTAACTAATATTTTTCATATGTTTTTTCACTTTCCGTATTTTATACGGGGTGTTTTAATTCATGTAAGCCACCTTAAGTCCCAGTCTGGGGTAAAGTCAGGATACAATTAATTATTATAATAAAAAAGAAGACATTTTAAATAAAATATAATAATAATAGTAATAATAATAATAATTTATTATTTATACCCCGCCTGACTGGCTGGGTTTCCCTAGCCACTCTGGGCGGCTTCCAACAAAATATTAAAATACAATGGTCTGTTAAACATTAAAAGCTTCCCTAAACAGGGCTGCCTTCAGATGCCTTCTAAAAGTCTGGTAGTTGTTCTTCTCTTTGACATCTGGTGGGAGGGTGTTCCACAGGATGGGCACCACCACCAAGAAGGCCCTTTGACTGTTTCCCTGTAACTTGACTTCTCGCAGTGAGGGAACTGCCAGAAGGCCCTCGGCGCTGGACCTCAGTGTCCGGGCAGAACGATGGGGGTGGGGACGCTCCTTCAGGCATACAGGACAGAGGCATATCAAGCTAGTTTCTGCATATAGTCACTCTCACACTTTTCTCTCTACCCTCCATCCAGGCGAGCAAGGGACGTTGTCCGAGTCCAAGGACACATTTCCAGCCACGCAAAACCATTCAAGGAGGCTGTGAAGCTGGGCTGGTGAGGGGCGTGGCCCGAGGAGAGGAGGCGTGGCCTAGGGAGAGTTCCAGGGGGCCAGAGGGAGAGACCTGGGGGGGAGGGAGGGCTGCATTTGGCTCCTGATCAGAGGTTGCTCAGCCTTGTTTTATCAGCGGCCTGTGAGCTCATACATGTACCAAGCCACCAGTGGGTTTTCCCCTTTGCCAGGACTATGAATTGGAGAAGGCTGCTCGGTCATCCAGCCACCAAGTGGCAATCCAGTAAGAGAGACTGCTGACTCGTAGATTCATACAGTTGGAAGGGACCCCCCAAACATCATCTAGTCCAACCCCCCTGCAATGCAGAAATCACAGTTAAAGCACCCCTGACAGGTAGCCATCCAACGTCCAAGAAAAGAGCCCAGCAGCTTCTGAGTGAGTCGGTTACGCTGTCAAACTGCAAACAAAGCAACTGAGTTTAATGGTCTTAATTTTGTTCTGTCGTATCTCTAACCAAAGACACTCTGGCTGTCTTAACAGGAAAGTCAGTCTTTGCCAGCCAGTTGGGGAACAGGGACACAAGTTCTTATCCTCGGCCTTCAGAATAATCTGTTGAGCACATTTTAATTCAACTGTGAATTAGCTAACCGATTTAAGTATTGTTCCGCATGCAGGTCTTAAAGTTTGTGTGTGTTTTTTAAACCGAGAGGATGGCTGAAGCTCACACCTCGTACCACCCACCAAAAAGGTAATACAGAGATTTATACGGGTCTGTCATTAATCAGGATTTATTAGGCCACATAAAGGCATATTGATGGGCCCGCCAAGAGGCTCTTAATTTGTTTGGGGGATAAACAATTAATCACCCTCAGGAGTAGGATTGGGGGTGGGAAGAGAAGCAGGAGACAGGGAGATTTTATGGCCTTTTGTTGGCAGGGAAATAATTCAAAAAAATAGATTCTGCTTGTGGGATCGAAAGAGATCAATAGTGACCAAGAGAGGAGAATGAAACCATGGAAAGCACCTCCCTAGTAAAGGGGTAGTTGAAGCAGAGTCCTCAAACTATGCGGTAGGGGGACCCTCTTGTGTCTGGAAGGGGGGGAAGGGTGTCACAATTAAAGCACACATGTTTAGGAAGCTGACAACCTGACTAAACAGAAGCACTGGAGCCAACTTGTGCATTGGGCAACCTCACAAGTTAATGTTTATTACAGACAATGATGTTTATGACATATTCATTCTCTACAAATAGTGCTTTTAAAACGAGTATCAAACCTCTTTGTTCTATCCTTTTATTAGAAAGTTAAGTAAAGCTGTTTGTAAAAAGAGGGAAGAAGAGAATTTCAAATACTTGGATTCTGCATATCTTATTGGTGAACTCTCAAAATTCAAAAGAGGTCAGGCTAAAAAAAATAACAACTTGGCTGTTATCTACAAGCTCCAGCCCTCCCCAATTATAGGTGGAAGTGCTCTGATGTCACAGAATGCTCTGAGAAGCCCATTTGGCTCAATGCCAGCTCACCAGGGAAGTAAGCAGGATTGGAGTCAGGGGATAGAGCCAACTGGGGCATGGGGAGAAGATACTTATTTTGCTCAAGTTCTCTCTGATTCATTGCTCTTCACACCACATGCGGCCACATCTACACTGTACATTTACTTCCCCTGAAAAATCCTGAGAACTGTAGTTTGCTAAGGACAATGATTAGGGTTAGGGTTGGACTAGATGGAAATTAGGGATGCGGGTGGCGCTGTGAGTTAAACCACAGAGCCTAGGACTTGCTGATCAGATGGTCGGCAGTTCGAATCCAGGCAACAGGGTGAGCTCCCATTGCTCGGTCCCTGCTCCTGCCAACCTAGCAGTTCGAAAGCACAAAAGTGCAAGTAGATAAATAGGTACCGCTCCGGCGGGAAGGTAAACGGCGTTTCCTGCTCTGGTTCACCAGAAGCGGCTTAGTCATGCTGGCCACATGACCTGGAAGCTGTACGCCGGCTCCCTC
This sequence comes from Podarcis muralis, assembly GCF_964188315.1. Classification (NCBI taxonomy): domain Eukaryota; kingdom Metazoa; phylum Chordata; class Lepidosauria; order Squamata; family Lacertidae; genus Podarcis; species Podarcis muralis. Next base: position 42,232,463 of record NC_135669.1, on the reverse strand, counting down.
GGCCAGTAAAGTGAGATGAGCACCGCAACCCCAGAGTCGGCCACGACTGGACCTAATGGTCAGGGGTCCCTTAGATGGAAATTGCAGCTCAAGGGGTAAACTACAATTCCCAGGATCCTTTGGGGGGTTGGACTAGATGACCCTTGCAGCCTCTTCCAATTCTACAATTCTATGATTCTATCACCTCTGCTCACCCGCCAAGTCGACTGGGGGGTGGGGAATATCTGTGGTACTCCAGATGTTGTTGGACTGGACTCCCAACTCAGCCAGCATAGCTCCATGGCCAGGGACAATAATGGGAGTTTCAGCCAAGCACCATCTAGGAGGGTTGCACATCCCCAGCCCTGAAACACAACAGTCGACATGTGGTTTGCAAGCGCAGTAAAAGAAAACGTTCAGTGCCAGAGGAAACACAAAGTTAGGATCAAAAGTAAGTTGTGAGGGGTACCTGGGAGGCCATCCAAACCAACCCCCTTTCCAAAGGGACAGCGGTCTGTCCCTGTAAAGTGCCTGCCTGCCCTTCTCTTAAAAGCCCTCACTCTTTGAGTAGAGTTATCAGAGGTCCGTGTAAAATACAGTTGCACTGAACTCTGCATGTGCTCAGCGATACTATGTTTTCCCCAAATTTATTGAACGCAGTGGAGAAGGGCAATCGTACTGGACTCTGCAGTTGCTCAGCAATACTCGTTTCCCTAGAAACGTCTCTCATGCTGTAGGGGGTTAAGATTCAAGAAACAGCAAGGAAGCCTTTCTTAATGCGATGCTTTCATCTCCCTTGATCTATGAATAGATTCCAGGCTGCGCCTTTTTGCAGCCAACCCCACAGCCCCAAGCACCCTTCCATTCACACATGCGATCATCTCCAAGCTGCAGCCGTGAGAGTTGACCAGAGCTGACAGCGTCGGTTCGTGCGCAAAGGCTGCAGACGACAATTGCCTTTACTTTCCATAGCGAATGAAAACCAAAGCAATCCTGCAATCGGAGGGGATGGAAGAGGCTGGACAAGGGTAAAGTCATAGCACCAACAGGCAGTATTGCATAGTGGTTAGAGTGGTTACAGGTACCCCCCAGTGTAGCAGGCAATGGGGCATGAGGTGGGGAACCCTGCTCTGCCAGTCAGAGTTGCCAACAGTGGGTAGATGTGCAAATAAGTCTGCCTTGCTTTAAAGCAAGTTCCTGTAATAAACACACCCCATTGCTGATGTTTGTGGAGAGAAGGGAGAGGGGATGATTGCTGTGTGCAGTCCACACAATGCTCCTTTTTTTTAATCTGGGAGGGGGAGGAGATGATAGACAGGGAGGGAAAGAGAAAGGAAAGAGGCAAGCGAAGGCATTAGCACATCAGTTGTGCAGCCAGAGACCCCCACCAAGGCAGGCAAAGAAGCTTAATGAAATTTTAATTAGGCGGCCACCTCGGGTGCTGTCATTTGCCAGATCAGACCCCCACTTTCTCTTGTTCCCAACCTGCCTTCATTACTGCTCCAGAGGAGCGAAGGGGTCTTTCCTTGCCACCCAATCAACATCAAGAATGGAATCCTCATTAGAGGAGCCCCCCCAGGTTCTTGCACCCCCGCCCTTCCTGCCGGATCAGTATCTTAGCAGACGCTGCACGCTCCCAGGGGGAAAACCCAAAGAGACACATGGTTAGCTTCATCCAAGTCTCCCCAATTCACAATGTGTGATTCATTCATATTAATTAATCCGTAGCACATTAATCTGGGGGGGTGGGGTGGAGGGGCTGCTGCTCAGCAACAGAGAACCTGTTTGACATACAGAAGGTTGAGGGTTCAGTCCCATGCATCTCCCTGTAGGGTTTGGAATGCCCATCAATTTGCAGAATTTGGAGATTTCGAAGGGTCGGTGTGCTTTGCATATTGTTTCAGAAAGTGCAAATTAGGAAGATTCGTCTTTAAAAGAAAAACTGAATTGAATTACTCCCCCGTGCCAAATAAGGAGAGCGTTTCCCAGCAAGGAGAGGCGCTACCCAAAGCCCCCCTCCCCCAGTTTCTCTTTCAAAGCCACCCTCTGGGCTGGAAAAAGATCCTTCCCTTGAATACACAGATAAGCAGGAAAGAGATCTGTTGCCTAAGCTAACCTGAGACTGAACCAACAGGCATGACCTGCAACAAAATGTTGCAGTAGGCTGCATTCCTCGCCAGGGTGCCAGCCAGGCCCTCTGCCAAGACCACTCCATTCAATTTCCTAACACACACACACACACACACTCCAAAAAAGTTAAACAAAATTCTTTAAGCCTGCTCGCTGGATGCTTTTCAGTTTCAGGTTTTCCCCCTGCAAAAAAAGCTTTTTTTCTACTTCTGCCAGAAGTTCCCACAAGCCTGCCGTACTCTTGTGCATGGACGGCGAGTGGTTTGGTTGCAAAAGGAACAGCGCACACAGCCGAATGATGCTAATAGGAGGGATGATTGCTTCTGCAGGTCTTACTGCGATAACCGATTGCTAGGGCTGGAGTTAGTAATGGGCCCTGAGGCTTCAAGAAACCTAAGGACCCAAAATCTGAAGTACATAATTATGGTAGGCAGTATAGGCAATATAGGCTCCCCGCCCTGCAGATGCATCATTTAGGGTACAGATGAGTAAGTTGTATAGTGCAAACTGTGACCCTCAGTGTCCCCTCACTCCTGCAAGGGCTGATGGGAGATGGAGACAACCTATGGAGGACCACAGACTTCCCCATTCCGGGCCTGGGATATTGGAAGTGGGGGTAAATATATATATATATAATGAAGCTAGACACATTGCTCTCAAGCTGCAAAACAAGAAGTCCAGGGAGACCGCTCCTTCGATCTAAAACAGTGTTTGCATTTTTAAACAGACACAGTGCCCCTCTTTCTGAGGGGAAAGGCCCCTTAATTAACCTCCAGGCACGACTCAAAGCATCATTTGTAAGGCGATTAGCATAATTCCCCTTCCGACAAAACACACAGCGTGCATTAATGATCCTTTGGTGAGAGCGGCTCCCTCAGACAAAAGGCACAGGCTGTGTACACACACACACACACACACACACACACACACACACACACACACACATACACATCCTCAGGTTCCTTCTCTCAGCCACCGCTTGGGTAAGAGGATTTGCGGGGCACTACTTCAGCACCCCCAGCCCCAGCAATGGGGTGGGGAGGCAGGTTTTCCAACAACATCTGAAGCCAACCTCGGAAATCTTCGAGATTCGTAAAGGTCACCACCCTCTATTGCAGCTGAGACCAGCTTTTTTCAAGGGCAGGTGTGATGGCCTGGGATTCTGATTCTGAGAGCGAACCGGAGGAATCCCAGCCGGCACAGGAGTCCCCGCCTCCAGGGCCGGCTGAACTGGGGCAAGGCCTAGATTCTGAGGAGCCTGCACCTGTGCCAGATCCTCAGGAGCAGGCACCAGGTGAATCCATTCTGGCCCCAGAGGTGCTTGAGGACTCAGTGTCTACAGGTGAGCTTCTCCCGGGACCCAGTAACCCTTCGGCCTCTCCTGAACTGCAGAGGCTTAGGGCAGAGAGGCGAAGGGAACTGGTTTCTCCCAGGAGGAGTGCTCGCCTTAAGGCCAGGAGAGGCGGGGCTCCTGGGGGCCGGGACCGCCCCTGGCCTTAGAGAAGATAAAGGCCAGTCAGCCCAGTCCCAGGTTGCGGGAGCAACGTCGTTATTGAAGAGCTGTTTCGGCCAGCATCCAGTCCTGTTCCTCCAGTGTTCCTGTTCCCCACCCGGCTTCCTGCTTCTGACCTTCCAGCGTTCCTGTTCCCCACCCGGCTTCCTGCTTCTGATCTTTGAGTGTTCCTGTCTCCGCCCGGCTCCCTGTTTCGGACCTCGCCTCGCACCTTGTGGACTATTACCAGGCTAGTAACTCAGGACTGAACTTGGACTACGATAACAGTAACCTTCCCCCCGGGACCAGCACAGCAGGGAAATTAGGATCTGGTGGAAATTCAACAGAATGCCAACGGCGCCGATAAAATGCCAGCAGAACTCCTGCGACATGCTAGAAGAATGAATAGCCACAGCAAGGCAGGGCCTTGATTGGCCCAAGGGTGACAACCGCTGTATCCCAGGGATGGAGAAACATTGCTATCTCTGATCGTAGATGGTAGCCATCAACAGCCTTGCCCAATCCTTTTTCAAAGTTGGGGGCCATTGCTGTCTCCTGTGGGAGAGAGTTCCATAAATTAACTATCACTGGCAGAGGAAGAGGGGGGCGGGAGGAAAAGGAAGCTCTGCCACTGTTAACAATGCGCTGCATGAAAAAAAGGCTGCCCTAAAGATAATATGGCGCATAGTTCAACCTGAGTGGCTTGGCAAGGGCGTTACACAAACCCATGGAGGAGAAGGTTATCAATGACTACTAGGCACAATGGTTGTGTTGTACCTCTATTGTCAGGGGCAGTATGTGTCTGGGGACCATTACCTGGGAATCACGCATGGGGAGAGCATGGCTCTTGCTCTCAGCTCCTGCTCGCAGGCTTCCCATTGGGTCATCTGCTTGAGCATTGTGAGAAGAGGATGCTGGAGCATCCTTTGGTCTGATCCAGTGGGGCTCTGCTTAGCCTTCCTGCCAGCATGGCCAATGGCCATGGATGAAGGGAGTTGTAGTCCAAACATCTACAACCGCACTGTGCACACGGACAACCACAAAGCTTATTCAGAACACCCTGCAAGCCACATCATAAACACACAGTGTGTCTTTATACATGCCCAGCGTCTCTTCTAAATCTGTTCAAACACAGTAATTTAGCAAGCCAAAAATGTTCCAGTTTCTTCGCCACCAAGCTAGGAATAGTAGCCTAACTACTATTAAAGGTAAAGGTAAAGGTACCCCTGCCCATACGGGCCAGTCTTGCCAGACTCTAGGGTTGTGCGCCCATCTCACTCAAGAGGCCAGGGGCCAGCGCTGTCCGGAGACACTTCCGGGTCACGTGGCCAGCGTGACAAAGCTGCATCTGGCGAGCCAGCGCAGCACACGGAACGCTGTTTACCTTCCCGCCAGTAAGCGGTCCCTATTTATCTACTTGCACCCGGGGGTGCTTTCGAACTGCTAGGTTGGCAGGCGCTGGGACCGAACGACGGGAGCGCACCCCGCCGCGGGGATTCGAACCGCCGACCTTTCGATCGGCAAGCCCTAGGCGCTGAGGCTTTAACCCACAGCGCCACCCGTGTCCCTAACTACTATTAGCACCTAACTAAACTTCTGTGCAGGTTTGAGGCTCCAAATGCCTCCAACGTTCAAGCTTGTTTGGCACTGTGTGATTCTTTTTCAAACCTTTTACAGGGGGTTGGGAGAAGTTGTTGCTGTTATTGATGTTATTGTTGTATCTTTGGTTTGGGATTTTATTATTTATGTGGAAATTGCTTCCATTTGGTTGTGTACTTTTTGATGTGGGTTTTTTTTATTGTTCATGACTTCTGTTACGTTTGTAATTGTGTAAATCTCGTCATGTTGTAAGCCGCCTTGAGCATGGTTTCAACTACAGAAAGGCAGCATACAAACAAAATGATGATGATGATGAGTAGGGAAACCTCTGGCTCAGGGTGCCAAATGTGGCCCCTCCAGGCTTCTCTATCTGGCCCTGGGGGCATTTTCACATGCCCCTTCCAGGTACACAACACAGATCACCTGGATAAGCTCCCTTTGAGTGCTTTGCCCTGCCTGCTTCTGTGCTTCTGCGCTTATGCGGAAGAAGATGTAAAATTGTGTCGCTGGGGTGCTCATGTATCAAACCCCTGACGTTTTCTACGAAGCACATTTGTTGCTCTGCCCACTTCTGCCTTTGGCCCTGCCATGCGGCCCCCAAGAGGTTGCGCACGACAGAATGCGGCCCTCGAGCTGAAAAGGGTTCCCCTACTCCCGATTTAAATAGAGGGGAGTGTAGCTCAGTGGCAGGGCATCTGGCCTTGCAAGCAGATAGTCCCAGGCTCAATCCCCAGTGGCAATTCCAGGTAGAGCTGGATATGTCCCACTGCCTGAAACGCTGGAGATCAGCTGCCGGTGTGTGCAGACAATATTGAGGTAGGTGGGCCGGTGGCCTGAGTCAGTATAAGACAGCTTCCCATAATCCTATTTACCGTATTTATCGCTCTATAAGATGCACCAGGGGATGCGGGTGGCGCTGTGGGTAAAAGCCTCAGCGCCTAGGGCTTGCCAATCGAAAGGTCGGCGGTTCGAATCCCCGCAGCGGGGTGCGCTCCCGTTGCTCGGTCCCAGCGCCTGCCAACCTAGCAGTTCGAAAGCACCCCTGGGTGCAAGTAGATAAATAGGGACTGCTTACTAGCGGGAAGGTAAACGGCGTTTCCGTGTGCTGCGCTGGCTCGCCAGATGCAGCTTGTCACGCTAGCCACGTGACCCGGAAGTGTCTGCGGACAGCGCTGGCCCCCGGCCTCTTGAGTGAGATGAGCGCACAACCCCAGAGTCTGTCAAGAGTGGCCCGTACGGGCAGGGGTACCTTTACCTTTACCTTTTAAGATGCACCAGACCATAAAATGCACCTAGTTTTTGGAAGAGGAAAACAAGGGGGGGGGGGGTCTGAATCCCAGAAGCCAGGACAGCAAGTGGGATCACTGCGCAGCCCTGGCTTATGGGTTAGCTGCTCGCAGCCTCTCCCAGGCAGCGGGATGAAGGCTCCCCTTGCCCAGGAGAGGCTGCATGCGGCTAAGCAAGAAGCCAGGACAGCCAGCAGGATCGCAGCGCTTTTCCTCCTCGAGGAAAAACCCCCAAGAGCCACACACATGCTCCACACAGCTTTTTAAAGGGAGCGCTGAACAGAGCCTCCCACCTGCATTCGCTCCGTAAGACACACACACATTTCCCCTTACTTTTTAGGAGGGGGAAAGTGCATCTTATAGAGCGGAAAATATGGTATGTCAGAACCATGAGGACTGGAATGTTGCTTCATTTTTAGGGGGAGAAGAGTAGCTCAGTGGTAGGGCATCTGCTTGCATGAAGAAGGCCCCAGGTTCTGCTCCTATTTGCGGGGGGGGGGGGCAACAAGGCTCAAGTTTGCAGCAAGGGCCAAGGAGGGCGCTTGTTATTTTCAACTTGATTCCCCCATGCTAGGAGCACAGTAAAAAGAAAAAAGCCCCCCAAAGCTATTTGTGCTGTTGGAAGAGAGGTACCAAAGCAACTTGCCAAGAGGTGCAGGGTCAGGCCAGGAAAGAGGGAAACCCCCCTTTAGCACAAAACTCAGGAATGAAATTGGCAGAAGTTCAAGGCAGAAATGCAAACTCTCCAGAATGAAGCCAACTCAGATAAATATAGATATAGATATAGATATAGATATAGATATAGATATAGATAGGGACGCGGGTGGCGCTGTGGGTAAAACCTCAGCGCCTAGGACTTGCCGATCGTCAGGTCGGCGGTTCGAATCCCTGCGGCGGGGTGCGCTTCCGTTGCTCGGTCCCAGCGCCTGCCAACCTAGCAGTTCGAAAGCACCCCCGGGTGCAAGTAGATAAATAGGGACCGCTTACTAGCGGGAATGTGAGGGGGAATTAAAGAACCTTTTAATGAGGGTGAAAGAGGAGAGCGCAAAATATGGTCTGAAGCTCAACATCAAAAAAACGAAGATCATGGCCACTGGTCCCATCACCTCCTGGCAAATAGAAGGGGAAGAAATGGAGGCAGTGAGAGATTTTATTTTCTTGGGCTCCATGATCACTGCAGATGGTGACAGCAGTCGCGAAATTAAAAGACGCATGCTCCTTGGGAGAAAGGCGATGGCAAATCTAGACAACATCTTAAAAAGTAGAGACATCACCTTACCAACAAAGGTCCGTATAGTTAAAGCCATGGTTTTCCCAGTAGTGACGTATGGAAGTGAGAGCTGGACCATAAAGAAGGCTGATCGCCGAAGAATTGATGCTTTTGAATTATGGTGCTGGAGGAGACTCTTGAGAGTCCCATGGACTGCAAGAAGATCAAACGCATCCATTCTTAAGGAAATCAGACCTGAGTGCTCACTGGAAGGACAGATCGTGAAGTTGAGGCTCCAATACTTTGGCCACCTCATGAGAAGAGAAGACTCCCTGGAAAAGACCCTGATGTTGGGAAAGATGGAGGGCACAAGGAGAAGGGGACGACAGAGGATGAGATGGTTGGATAGTGTTCTCGAAGCTACAAACATGAGCCTGACCAAACTGCGGGAGGCGGTGGAAGACAGGAGTGCCTGGCGTGCTCTGGTCCATGGGGTCACGAAGAGTCGGACACGACTAAACGACTAAACAACAACAACTAGCGGGAAGGTAAACGGCGTTTCCGTGTGCGGCTCTGGCTCGCCAGATGCAGCTTGTCACGCTGGCCACGTGACCCGGAAGTGTCTCCGGACAGCGCTGGCTCCCGGCCTATAGAGTGAGATGAGCGCACAACCCTAGAGTCTGGCAAGACTGGCCCATACGGGCAGGGGGTGCCTTATAGATAGATATAGATATAGATATAGATATAGATATAGATAGATAGATATCAAACTCTCTTGTGCTCCGGATCAACAAGTCTTCCAACCAACTCTTAGACAAGTCAATGAAAGGTGAGTTGTAAATATTGCAAAAAAGCCAAGTGGAAGAGCCCAGTTCCATAGCGGTGATAATTAGCTGCCGATTGACATTTCCACTCCACAACAACCATGGCAGTTTCCACAGGGGTAAAAGAGTGTCAGGCTGCTGTGGCTGACAGACCCCATAATAACACATTTGTTAGCCCATTAATGCGCTACACAAGAATCCGCGCTGATTCCACACCATCACTGAGCAAGAACGAAAGATTTGCAGGGGGGGCGGCGGGGAGGACCAACCCCCGATGCGTGATGAATAAGAGTTTAAATGTTGCTTTAATCCTTTATAAATCATTTAAATGTATACAGTGGCAAGTGGAACCAGCAAGAAAATATAGCAATGTTATCTATGCCCCTGTTCCTGTTCAGGGGACCAGCCAGCCAGCCAGCCAACCAACCAACTGACCGTGTACTCCATTCCATTGCATAAATACATGCCCCACAACAAACTACTGCAATGTAATTTTCATCGCTGTCAACAGGAGCATTCCAGTTCAGGGTACCTGCCAGCCAGTCAGCCATGCCCTTCAGCAGGATACTCCATTGAATTCTTACATAAAAACCCAGTTTCAAACTCATATTCAACATTCAGGGCCATCACCTTACCAAGCATAGCAACTCCTCATTGGCCTTATTCTGGGGGCCTTATTCTTCCCCATCCTTACTTTTCTTTGTTAATTGCAACTGACTTTTTTTCTCTAAAGAGCCACCCTAACGACGATGCTTTAACTGGGAAATCGTTCTAAACACCAGCTCTAAGCCTCCTGCGAAAGCTACGATACTTGTAAGTCTGCTGTTCTCCTGAGTATTGTCTGGGCTGGCCAGTCCCAAACTGGTGCCCCCCTCTCTCTATGTTTTGGACTACATCTCCCCCATCAGCCCCATCCAGTGGCCCGACTCCCCGGAAGGAGGTTTCAGGCAAAGACAGGTCTTTTCCCAATCCTGTTGCCCAAGATTTTTATAATAGGAGACACTGGAGATCAAACCTGGAAGCTTCTAAGAACACCGGAAGCCTAGCTGCTGGAAGAGGCCCATGGGGGTGCGTCCAGTGTTAGAAACTCAGATATGTAAGCTATTCGCCAAATGGCACCTTGAACCTAGGTTACAGTCACCATAGTCTATTCGCCAGGGGGTTGGACTAGATGACCCTTGGGGTCCCTTCCAAGGCTTCGATTCTCTGATCTCAACTACACTGCTTGACTGTAGCTTGCTCTTACAATTCACTTGCCCCAGAATGCAAGAAGGAGGGGGGGGGGAGACACAGTGGAAATGGTAATAACTATGGTTTTTAAACTGTGGTTACCCAACTGCCATCCAGAAATCCCCTCGTGGTTGCAACTGGACCCGTGCCAGTAGCAAAACGCGCCTGGCTTCTGGCTAATTTCTAACACTGGGTGCACCTAGTGCCCTGCATCTCACAGCGGCCAACCGGATGCGCGAAAGAGAAGATCACATGCAGAACCTGAGTGTCAACAGCAACACTCTCTCCATTTGTGATTCCCACCATCCTGCCTTCAACAGTGGAGGGGAGAACAACCACCATGACAGCCTCTGTGAGCCCACTCTTAAAATTCATTCACCTGCGCGGCCATTGCTCCCTCTTGTGGGAACAAATGCCCCAGTACGAACTATGCACTATGTCAAGAAGCGCTTTCTTTTTTCCTCCCCTGAAGCTCCCAACAGATTTCTAACTGCAAAGCACGTGTTGTCGGCCTGCTGACACCCGGACAGCCCAGCAAACATCTCCGGCTTGTTTTCTGCTAGGCTTTCGTTTTTGGCATCATCAAAACAAGGCACGCGCGTGCACACACACCCAGGACACAAATTAAAATTAAAAACCTCAGAGGCAAGCCAATCCAGCTGGCAACCTTGACACGAAACAACCTTCCTTGGAAGTCGCCGCTGCAGATTTAGGTGCAATTTTACGACGCAATTCCACAGGGGCTAGGAGAAAGGCCACCGCGCAATTTCAGAGCATCTGCTTTGCATGCAGAAGGTCCCAGGTTCAATCCCCAATGGCACCTCTAGGGAGGGCGGAGGGGAAACTATCCGCCTGAAGCCGTGGAGGGCCGCTGCCCGTCAGTGTAGGCAGTACTGACCTGGATGGACCAATGGTCAGACTCAGCAAAAGGCAGCTTCTGGCTCCAGCTCTTTATTCAGAACCAGAATTTTATGCTTATTTTCAGCAGAAGGATCACACACCTCTATGGCATAACACCTGCTTTGCATGCAGAAGGTTTAGTCCCTAGCATTTCTAGGTGTGGCTGGGAATGTCTCCCCATGGGAAACCCTGGGTAGCCACTACCGCCAGTCAGGGTAGATAATACTGAGCTAGAAGGACCAATGGTCTGACTCAGTATAGAACCATAAAACTGTAGAGTTGGAAGGGACCCCAAGGGTCATCCAGCCCAACCCCCTGCAATGAAGGAATCTTAGCTAAAGCATCTTTGACAGAGGGGCATCTAATGTGCATAAGGCAGCTCCTCATATGTTCCTTTTGCTCCTAGATTCAATGCCCACCATTCCCTAGTGGTCTGGGAATGCCTTCCCCCCCCTTGCCAAAACCTTGGAGAGCTGCCACCAGCAATACTGAGCTAGAAAGACTAACCGCCTGGCACAATTGATATAAGGCAGCTCCAAGCAGAGGCTCATTGGCAGAGCATCCACTTTGCATGCAGAATGGTCCCGGGTTCAATTGCTGATGTCACCTCTAGGTAGGGCTGGGAATATCCACTTATTAAAAAGAGAAAGAGCTGTTGCCAGGCAGCTTCTTATGTTCCCATTCAACCAGCCTGTAATTCAGAAGCATGAGGACTAGAACCTTTCTTGATTTTTAAAAGAAGAGCTGTAGCCCAGTGGTATAGAGCGCCTGCTTTGCCCGCAAGAGGTCCCAGGTGCAATCCCCGGCATCTCCTGGTGGGCTGGGTAGGTCCCGTTATCCGAACCGCCTCCCCCACCCCACCCCGCCGTCGCTGCCTGCCAGTGTGAACAACACAAAGCTAGATAGGCTCAACCCGTCTCTCACCTGCCAGGAGCCGGAGGGGATCTCGCTGAACCTTCCCAGCCCGCCGAAGGTGTAGCAGTCGTACATGTGGCGCAGGGACTCGGAGCAGTGCCACAGCAGCCCGAAGCTGACCTCTCCGCCGCCGGCGCCGCCTTCGCTGCCTTCCAGGGCGGCGGCCGTGGCCACCACCAAACGCCGCCCGCCGCCGCGCTCCTTCACGATCCAAGCCGGCGAGAGGAAGCTGAAGCTGCAGACGGCCACGAGGCAGGAGGACAAGAGGACCCAGAAGCAGCCCACGCAGCTGAACATCCTCGGCAGGGCGGCGGCGGCGGCGGGAGGCGGCTGGCCCAGGGAGCCCGTGGCTGCTCCGGCTGCCGTGCGCTCCCGCAGCAGCAGCGCCGCCGCATCCACGCGGCCGGCGCCGGCGCCTTTCTTCTTCTTCTTCTTCGCCTCCTGTTTCTGGCGCGCCGGCATGGAGGGCCCTCTCTGGCTGGCTCACCTCGGGCCGGGGAGGGCCATGGGACGAGGGGCAGCGGCGCACGTGGCGAGCGAGAGGCGACCTCTCCGTCTTCTTCCCTGCGCGCTTTGGAGAGGTCAGGCGCGCCCTTGGAGAGGTTTGGCGAGCGGTGCGCCTCCGTGCGCAGCGAGCAGGTGCGCTCACTGCCTCTCTCGCCGCCCGCCGCCGAGTGTTTTCTTTCGCTCGGCTCCCGGTGGGCGGCTCCCTGGATCCAGCCTCGCCGTCACGTGGAAGCGTTGCCGGCAAGCGGTGGGGAGGAGCGCGGGGGGTGGCTGGCTCGCGCCCCACCCGGAGGAGGCTTCCCCTTTGCTCGAAGCGGCACCCCGAATCCGAAGCGGCGATGGTGACGACGTGAATCAAGATCAGGAGAGGTCAGGCCAAAGGGGACCCATCTAGTGCCGTGAGCAACCGGGATCCCCAATGGGGAGCGCGCGAGCAGGACCTGAGCGCAACGCCCTCGCTCCCCACTTGAGAGTCCAATGTTCAGAAACATTACGGCCTCCGACTGCGGAGGGAGAACCTAGCCATCATGGCTAATAGCCACTGAGAGCCTTCTCCTGAGTCCCACATGAGTTCCAGCGAGGCTGAGAAGGGGGTCTTGTCGTCTGGGCAGCCCAGGACCTCCATACACACTGCCCAGGCGTTGCACACCGTGGAAAGTCACTTCCGTGCTGCGGTACAACTTCACCCCTGGAGGAGCACTCCATTGTCCCAACAACTTTTAAAGCCATCCAAGTTGGTGGCCGTTTGCATCACAACCTCTTGGAGGGAGTTTCATAGTTTTAACCATGCGAGGAACCATCCTTCCTTTTGTTTAGAATCTCCCAACATACACTTTCTCCATTCCACCAATAGATTCTTATGCACCTCTGCCATGACCCCTTTTTCTAAACTAAAGGTAAAGGTAAAGGGACCCCTGACCATTAGGTCCCGTCGTGGCTGACTCTGGGGTTGCGGCGCTCATCTCACTTTATTGGCCGAGGGAGCCGGCGTACAGCTTCCGGGTCATGTGGCCAGCATGACTAAGCCGCTTCTGGCGAACCAGAGCAGCGCACGGAAACGCCGTTTACCTTCCCACTGGAGCGGTACCTATTTATCTACTTGCACTTCGTGCTTTCGAACTGGTTGGCAGGAGCAGGGACCGAGCAACGGGAGCTCACCCCATCGCAGAGATTCGAACCGCCGACCTTCTGATCGGCAAGCCCTAGGCTCTGTGGTTTAACCCACAGCACCACCTGCGTCCTTTTCTAAACTAAAAAGCCCCAAATACTGTCCCCTTTCTCTCCCTCCCCTGTTAAAAAGCCAAGACACTTCATTTTTCACCCACCCACCCAAGGTTTACTTTATTATTACATTTTTATCCCACTTTTCCCTCCAAGGAGACTCAAGTGGGCAGACATGGTTTCCCCCACCCCCCATTTTATCCTCACGACAACACTGTTAGGCTACGTTAGGCTGAGACAGACAGTGGCTGGCCTAAGGTCAGCCACTGAACTTCATGGCTGTGTGGGGATTCGAAACCTGGTCTCCCAGGTCCTAGTCCAGCACTTTTAACCGTTACACCAGACTGTCTCTCCAGTGGGTCCTCTGAGGCACATACAGTATTTCCATGTGAGGAAGTGCCATAGCATTCCCTTAGTATTTTTTTATTTGAAATGGGGGTGCCAATGGAACTTTAAAAATAAAAATGGGACAGTCATGAGCCGCGGCTGGTTGCTACTGGGACTGCTTAGGCAAAAGGCAGGGAGATTAACAGTAGGGGGAGCCGGAGCCAATGGAAGGCAGAGCCAACTAAGTCTAGGTTTGTCCCCATCCTCCTCCCAGCTGAGTTCTACTGAGACTGAGGAGGAGGAAGCTGAAAGGCAGAGCCCTGGCTCTGGGCTGGCTGTAAGAAGGCAGGCAGGCAGGCAGGCAGATGGGGGGCTGGCTGAGGGCAAACCGAGGTTGTTGGGGCAGTGCTCCATTTGGCCCAAATGAACCAGTCTAGCAATGACATACCTAGACAGCATCTTAAAAAGCAGAGACATCACATTGCCAACAAAGGTCCGTATAGTTAAAGCTATGGTTTTCCCAGTAGTGATGTATGGAAGTGAGAGCTGGACCATAAAGAAGGCTGATCGCCGAAGAATGGATGCTTTTGAATTATGGTGCTGGAGGAGACTCTTGAGAGTCCCATGGGCTGCAAGAAGATCAAACCTCTCCATCCTTAAGGAAATCAGCCCTGAGTGCTCACTGGAAGGACAGATCCTGAAGCTGAGGCTCCAGTACTCTGGCCACCTCATGAGAAGACTCGACTCCCTGGAAAAGACCCTGATGTTGGGAAAGATGGAGGGCACAAGGAGAAGGGGACGACAGAGGACGAGATGGTGGGACAGTGTTCTCAAAGCTACCAGTATGAGTTTGACCAAACTGCGGGAGGCAGTGGAAGATAGGAGTGCCTGGCCTGCTCTGGTCCAGGGGGTCACGAAGAGTCGGACACGACTAAACGACTAAAGAACAACAAAGGTTGAGGGGGCATTCCAGAGAGTCACTGTCAGTGTGGATAATAGTAAGCTAGATGGATGGCTGACTCAGCTACTGGTTTCGACTGCTGTTAAAAGTCCATCAGGAACAGATGGGTAGAGGCTGAGGAAAATAATATTGCACTCAGACCTGGCATTATTTATAAGGAGGATTCCTTTCTTTGGTAAAGATACCACTGAGCTGAGCGGCTGAACTCTCCTTTTGGGTTGCAAGAGAGAAGTTTTAAAGGCAATTAAGTTTGCAAAAAGGTGGACAAGCGCCCCCTGGTGTTTTCTAATAAAATAGCATGGGATGTTGGAATATGTGAGACTGCTCAGGTTGAACATAGCTCGTGGGTCTGAAAAGATTGAAGCTACTTCGCTCTCCAGGGTTTCAGACAAGGGGCCCATCCCTACAAGGAGATTCCATTGGGGACTGAACTTGAGACCTTATGCATGCAAAGCAGGTGCTCTTACCATTAAGCCACAGCTATTCCCTTAAAATCAGGACACGGGTGGCGCTGTGGGTTAAACCACAGAGCCTAGGACTTGCTGATCAGAAGGTCGGCGATTCGAATCCCCGCGGCGGGGTGAGCTCCCGTTGCTCGGTCCCTGCTCCTGCCAACCTAGCAGTTTGAAAGCATGTTAAAGTGCAAGTAGATAAATAGGTACCGCTCCGATGGGAAGGTAAACAGTGTTTCCGTGCACTGCTCTGTTTTGCCAGAAGGGGCTTAGTCCTGCTGGCCACATGACCCGGAAGCTGTACCCCGGCTCCCTCGGCCAATAAAGTGAGATAAGCACCACAACCCCAGAGTCGGCCACGACTGGACCTAATGGTCAGGGGTCCCTTTACCTTTACCTATTCCCTTAAAATAAAACAAGGTCCTCGTGGTTCTAAATGAAAGGCTGATTTAAAGAGGAACACAGGAAGCTGCCTTATGCCAAGTCAGATCTTTGGTCCATCTTGCTCAGTACTGACTACACTGACTGTCAGCAGCAATCCAGGATTTCAAATGGGGGAATATTCCCATCCCTACTCAGAGATGCTGGGGATTGAACCTGGGACCTTCTGCATGCAAAGTCAGGTGCTCTACCACTGAGCTACAGCCCTGACCAAGGTCAGCACTGGATTTAGGGCAGGGTGGGTGGTTCCCCTGGACATGGCACTGAGCCAAGAGTGCACAAAATCAGCAGCAGCAGCAGACTCTTTATTTTCATTAGCCACTAGCCATAGCAATAACATAAAATAAAATGAACTGACGATAGAGGTAAAACCTTAATGATACAAAATACATTCTGGAGGTTTACATCAATAATCAAATAAAATATATTATTCTAATTGCCCCTGCTAATTTTTTTCTCCAGTTTTTGCTGTCACCTGATTATCTTGATCTGCTAGAAGGACAGACACAGTAGCAATGGTTGAGCGACCGGGTATGGATAGTAGTAGAGGTGTAATAACCTCACTCCTCAAATCTTTATAAAGAGTGCAAGCTACAAGCACAGGAGCTACTGACTCAGTACTGCTATCTACACATGGACATAACCGTTTTTCCAGTGGGATTTTTTGAAATCGACCCTCAAGTACATCTGAAGGCAGTGCATTTAATCTTGCATAAGTGAAAGTACATCTGTATTTTGGAATTGTTAAATTTTGCAAATAGGGTGCCAATGTGTCAAAATGACTAGGTGGGAAATAATCATACCATGGGCAAAATTTCCTTATCATGGCTAAATGATTCTGTTGCTTGATATCATATAGGCGCGTCTAATTAAATTATTTGCTTTACTGAAGCCCAGTGTTAATAACTGTTGCGGTGATAAACCAGAAAAGTAAAGCTTTTGGTTGACAATTTTAGTCCAAGCACTCTGGTGACATTCTTGCAATAGTAAGGGTAGTAGACTGGTGGGGTTTAAATTTGGGCAAAGCCAATAATTAAATGTCCTACACCAAGTCTGTAATTCAACAAAGGGGAGATTAGCCTCCCGGCACAATGAAGCATTTGGAACATGGGATGGAACGGGGGGGCGGGGATTGCCTTAGGAACTTAGATTGATCCAAGGTGAGTGCCTGTCCATATCTGAGCCCCATATAATAACTGTGCTAGGGATTTAGCTTAGTGTTTCAGAATTTTGGTGCTTTTTCCTTTGCATATTTCAGATGTGCTCCCCATAACCCTGTTGACTGAAAAATAAGGCTGAGGTATTTAAAGACTGTAACTTGTTCTATCAACTGATTATCCATATAGGATAACCTAGGTCACAGGGTTGTTGTGGGGATTCAATGAGTGTGAGAACCACAGAGCTATGCCTCCATCTTAATCATGTGAAAACTTGGAACAATATCCTCAGGTAGCCCATTCACAAAACCGCTTATATGGTGGCAATGCATTGATGATTTCTTTGTGGTCTGGACAAATGGCAAAAATAACCTATCTATTACATCTACTCTATCAATTTACACCTATCTCATTCATCAAGTTTACTAACAATGTCCACTCACAAACCACTTAAATGATGGCGATACATTGATGGTCTGGGCAAATGGCAAAAAGATCAATTATGTCCATTCTGTTCATCAGCTATCAAGCTTACATTCAACAGCACCACTGATACGGTAAGTCAAAACATTCCTTTCCTCAATGTCCTCCTCAGCACTGGAAGCACAAAAGAGCGACAGATCTTCTCTACAGCAAACCCACTGATGCCCACACCTAGCTGTACAGGAAATCCTGCCATCCAAAATGTATACATGTTGTCTACAGACTGGCTCTCAGGATCAAATGCATTTGCAACAATAAATATACATACCAAAGAGGGATCATCAGTGAACTTCCTTCAGAGAGGATATCCTCTACATTTCATAGATTGAAACATCCACCAAGCTTTCATCCTGTTTAGAGAAAACCTCTTTCATCGAAGTGGGGTGTTAACAAATAGCAACTTATTTTTACCGAATTCATAGTTTAATTATAAATGGTAAAAGCACAAGCTCTGAAACCCTTAACACCATTTGAAAATGAATTAAACACAATGGATTAGTTTGCCTTAATGTGACTTACAGATTTAGGGAAGCCTTTAGAAAGGTTTTGGAACTAGAAACTGGCACACAAATTCTTCTCAAGGATTGGAATAAAATTTGGGAATCATGACCCTTAAAATCTGTTTCCAGTTTTCTTGGGGCAAACGCTTTGAAATTACTACACAGATGGCATCACACTCCTTTACAAATGTCCTTTCTAAAATTTTATTTATGGAAATTTGAAAACTAAACGATAATTCAACAACATTTCAAATTTAATCAGTCAACCTAGTCCTAGGACTTCCCCGCCCCCCCCTCCATGGTTTCCCCAAAATTCCAATTCTTGCTGCATATTATTATTATTCTATGCCTTAACTTCTTCTCAAAAAAAACCTCCACCATACTTCCCACTGTTGTTCTTACTCAAATCTTACTTGCATTTAAACATGTTTACATTGAGTCTTATCTACAAACATTTTCCGGTCCTCCTTAAAGTCAGTCTCTTTTTGATCTCTAATTTTGCAAATCAGACTTTCCAATTCTACATATTTTACAATTTCAGTTGCCATTCTTCTTTAATGGGTAACTTTTTTGTGCATATAATATTCATGCTGCCAATGTTGCATAAAGCAACAGATTTACCTGTTTTGGGGGGACATCTCTTCCAGCTATCCCTAATAAAAAGGCTTCTGGTCTTTTGAGGAGAGTTACCTTAAATATCTTTTTTGTCTCATTATAAATCATCTCCCAAAAGTCCTTAGCCACTTTACATGTCCACCACATGTGGTAAAATGAACCTTCTACTTCTTTACATTTCCAACAGCTATTTGAAGCTGATTTAAACATCTTTGCCAATTTACTTGGTGTTAGGTACAGTTTTAGGGACGCAGGTGGCGCTGTGGGTAAAAGCCTCAGCGCCTAGGGCTTGCCGATCGAAAGGTCAGCGGTTCGAATCCCCGCAGCGGGGTGCGCTCCCGTTGCTCGGTCCCAGCGCCTGCCAACCTAGCAGTTTGAAAGCACCCCCGGGTGAAAGTAGATAAATAGGGACCGCTTACTGGCGGGAAGGTAAACGGCGTTTCCGTGTGCGGCTCTGGCTCGCCAGATGCAGCTTTGTCATGCTGGCCACGTGACCCGGAAGTGTCTGTGGACAGCGCTGGCCCCCGGCCTCTAGAGTGAGATGGGCGCCCAACCCTAGAGTCTGTCAAGACTGGCCCGTACGGGCAGGGGTACCTTTACCTTTTTAGGTACAGTTTTATATATCATTTAAATGAAGTTTTCCCTCAAAGTATAACACGTAGTGAAATTCAACCCAAATTTCCACAGTTTTCCCCATGATTCTAAGTCTATATTGTGCCCCACATCCCGAGATCATAGCAGATTTAATCTTTTCATCCTTGGTGTCCCATTCTAACAATATACATCCTTAAAACCAATTTTCCTCTGTTTTCTATTAGTTCCCTTTCAAATTGGGAACTTTGTTCATCAAAGCCGCACTTTTTATCATGTTTAAATGTTTCATTCAATTGGTAATATTGTAACCAGCTACTCCTCTATATCAACCTAATTGTTGGAAGGGTTACAATAAACTTAGTACATATCGTTTGTGGTGAGAAAAAGTACATTGGTACAAATTTGTTGTTTATGTTGTAGTCAGAAATGATAAATATTACTAAAGAAACCTGTTTGATGTCCAAATTTTTTGATGATACCAATCTATATATATTGTCAAAAGAATTTGTCATATATTATTTTGGCATCTCAAACAGTCTTAATGTTGGACACATTTGTTGACTGAGTAGTGAGAAAGAGTGGACTGTTGGGAGTATATTGTTGTCCAGAAACACCGAGCAAGGTGAGAGCACGATGGGAAGGAGCTAATGAGATATTTTGAGAATTATTTATGGTTATATCCCCAACCCAGCTACACTGAGAGACAACAGCAGTTGGAGGAATTTCAGGAACTGGACAGCAGATAAAGGCCAAGGACTTTATAATTGGACATATTTAGACTGACACATGCAGAGAAAAGGGAAATAATTAGAGCACCTCATTTGAAATCCTATGGAAAGTTAGAGAAGGTATTAACACAAATAGTAATTGCTAAAAACTGAAATGTAATTTGATGTCAATAAAAAATATGAACCCCAGCAATATAAGAACTGGACAAAAAACATTGATCAAGGAACACAGGAAACCACTTTGATTAAACTGTATAAATTTTGAATTAATTTGAATTATTATGATATTAATTTGAATCTGTAATTGGCAAAACTGTGGTAAAATAGAGTAAATATTGGGAAATTAATAAAAACACATGGCCTCAACTGGAGGATAGCACCGGGGTTGCTTCAGTGAATTAAGGCCTCCTGAGCATAAATTTTATAAAAAATTAATTAGTTTAAAATTGATATATTTTATTATTGAAAGCTACTCTGAGACCTAAATGGAGAATAGCAGGGTAAAAAATTATGAATCAATCAATAATATACATGACGTACTATAATTATACATCATAAAGAGATAATCATGCCCAGTATTGATTGATTCTCTCATATCAATACCTTTCCCGTTAGCAGAGGGGATATTGTGGTTGGTCTGGTGCTTGCCCTTAACCAATATGACTGAACCAGAATCACTTCCAGCCAGGAACGGCTCATCCTAGCCGACGACCGTTCCCTTACACAAGATGGCTGCCTTCGGGCTCTAACGGCCAGACGGCGGAGTGGAGAGGGATGAAAGGGAGGGGAGAACTTGCCCTCTCCCAAGATGGCCTCTCTCATCGGCACGGCCTGCCCGCTTCCAACATGGCCTCCGCACTACCGATCTCCCCCTGCGCGGCGTGCCCTCGTCCAAGATGGCCCCCTCGAGCGCGCCCTCCAATCAAAACCCGCTTTCCTCCGCTTCGATTCGCCGCTTTCCCTTCCCCGACGCCCATGCGGCCATGCCGCTTGAGGGCAAGAGGCCGGCCGGTTACCGTTGACTTTTTTAAAAAATAAATAATAATAATAACAGCCACTGAACATTTCCCGAGATGCCCCGCGAGGCCTTTCCTCACCGTTCGACCCCCGGAAGAAAGAACCTGCGCGGCGGCGGCGGCGGCAGCGGCGGTTGTTGACAACATGGCGGCTGCCTCCTTTTCCGCCGTGTGGGGAGCGGGAGGCGGCGGCGGTTGCGGGAGGAGCAGGAGGAAGGCGCTGCCTCAGGAGCCCTGAGAGGGAGACGGGACCGCCCGGGCCTCCCTCTCCCGGCCCCCGCGCCGCCGCCGCCGCCGCCACCATGTCCTTCTTCAAGAGGAAAGGTAAAAAATAATAATATAGAAGCCCGTTTGTGGCGGGGGGGGGGCGAGTTGGATGTGGTGTGAGGTGAAATGTGGGGGAGGGGTTGCCGGGAGGTCAAAGGGGCGGGGCGTCCTTTGGGGGGAGGGGGAGGGCCTGTGTGTCTTTCTGGGGGGGGGCTTAGTTTAGGGGGGGCTTAATTAAAGGAAAGCTTGTTTCAAGGGCGGTGGGGGTGCCTGTTCCTGAGGGAGAAGGGGAGTCCGGGTTTCTGAATGGGGGGAGCTAAGCAAAAGGGCGAAAGGGGGGGCTGCCTTGTTGTGTGAGGAGGGGGGGAGGGGGGTTTCGAAGGGGGGGCTCTTGAGGGTGATGGGGTAGGTGGGTGTTTCTGCTTTTTTGGGGGGGAAGAGGTAGCCAATACGGTGCCCCCCAGATGATGTTGGGCCAGCATCCCAGCAGCCAGCATGCCCAATGGTTAGGGGTGATAGCGACGGTGGTGGAGGGGGATTTCGAGGGGGGGCTCTTGAGGGCGAAGGGGTAGGTGGGTGTTCCTGCTTTCTCTCTGTGTTTTTTGGGGGGGAGATACCCAACGCGGTGCCCCCCAGATGATGTTGGGCCAGCATCCCAGCAGCCAGCATGCCCAATGGTTAGGGGTGATAGTGACGGTGGTGGAGGGGGATTTCGAGGGGGGGCTCTTGAGGGTAAAGGGGTAGGTGGGTGTTCCTGCTTTCTCTCTGTGTTTTGGGGGGGGAGAGATACCCAACACGGTGCCCCCCCCCAAATGATGTTGGGCCAGCATCCCAGCAGCCAGCATGCCCAATGGTTAGGGGTGATAGCGACGGTGGTGGAGGGGGATTTCGAGGGGGGGCTCTTGAGGGCGAAGGAGTAGGTGGGTGTTCCTGCTTTCTCTCTGTGTTTTGGGGGGGGAGATACCCAACGCGGTGCCCCCCAGATGATGTTGGGCCAGCATCCCAGCAGCCAAGCATGCCCAATGGTTAGGGGTGATAGCGAGGGTGGGGAGGGGTTTGCAGAAGAAGCTCGGGAGCTTTTGTGGGGTGTCCCTGAATATAGGCTGGGCCAGAAGCAGCGAAAGTTTGAGGCCTGGTGGTGGTGGCAGAAGTGGGTAGCCGAAGGGGGCTGTCGGTGGGTGGGTGGTGAGGGTCTTAAGGGAATCTGGAGCGTGGAGAATAAAAGGCCTCGGGGAAGGGATGAAAAGGCTTAGGAACGAGAACGGTGGTGAGTTCGTTGGAGGGTGGCTATTTTGGGGGACAGAATTAATGTAGCGATTGGGAATGGGTTCCAGGATGCTAATGGGACAGTGGTCTGGGAGTATTGGGAGTGAATGCTCATAGTGGTTGGGTAGGGGATCTCTGCTGGACCTGTGTTACGGGGAATACACAAACTGGGCAAGTGGGAGACTAGGTAGAGACGAGGTGGGTGTTTCGGGGTGATGGGTTGTCATACTTGTTAGTGTGTAAAAACAGGGGCAATAGCAGCCATGACAGTCAAAAGAGAGAGAACTAAGCTTCTGGGGAAAGGCATCTGAAAGAGTTTGAAATTCCCTCTGAATGAGCAGGACCCTTCAACTTCTGCCTTTATCACGAAGTCATTTGCAAACACGCCCAGCGCCATGTGCAGGGAGGGCTCACGTGAATGTCCTTGAGCACCTTGGTTTTCCTCTTGGCAGCGCCTGCCGTCTGCTTTTGCTGCAGTGCCCCTGGACCACCGAGGGGCTGGTGGGCTTGGACTGTCTGCTGACTACTAGCCTTCTACTACTAGAATAATGAACAGCAGCCAAGCCTGCAAGAATTATATTCAATGAATCACGATAGCAAACAGCCATAAAACAAGGAGCAGCTTTATGATTGCTTCTCCCTTAGGTAGAACCCATTCCTACAGATTTCCTCGCCTGTAAGCTCAAAACCCAAGGCAGCAGATTTGACATAGCTGCATTTGTCTTGGGGAATGCAGCTTCTCTCTTGTTTTGAGGCACTCCTTGGTCTAATAATTTGGGTTTGCATGACTTGAACGGGTGATTGCCTGATCTTCAAAGGCTTGGCTGTGAGCGCCCTACGACTAGCACAGCCGTCTCCTCACTTAGCGATATTTGCAATTGCATAAGTTTGCACTTCCAAGGCAAGAGATTTTCCAAAGTGATATGCACACCGCTAAAAATATTTTCAAGTTCAATAGTGAGCCGTTAAACAAAAACAAGAAATTTGCAACGTTTGGGGGAACGTTTCCATATTACGTAAAGTATATAGTGTAACTTGAGATGTACGTATTCTGTTTGCCTGTCTTGTTAAAATAGACCCAGGCACCCTTGAAGCAAAAAGGCCGGAGTCCTTTCTAAGGGAAATTTAGGGGACAGAGCTTCTACGGTTTGAGGCAGGGGATGTTGCTGACATATTGATGGTGAGGGCTTTCAGGGTTCTTGCTCTCTGCTGTTTGATCCTTCTTTTGCGAAGGGAATTTATGAACTGTTGCAGTGTATACACTGTGGTGGCTTTTAAGGCCTTTAACCTGCTCTGGTCAGCTTGTGTGGGGTCACACTCTCTCTAACAGGAAACATTTATGAGTCCATCTTCCTGAGTCAGGTTTTTACTAAATGCTTTTCATTCTTCAGCATCCTGTAGTGCATTTCAGTCTTTAAAATATTGCTTTGCCTCACCAGCCATAGTGGTGGTGTCTGTTTGTGAATGGCCCTGGACATCATGGAGCAATGGTACAATGGAAATGTGATGAATACATTTTCATTTAAAAAAAATGAAGTTGCTGCTCATTAAGCATCTTTTATAGTTTGGAGAAAGGGAGAGGCAGGATAAAAAAAAATTCTGATTCTAGGAATGTGGGACTAGCTCTCATATTTCCCCCTCCCAAAAAAAAAGAATAGGAGAAGCAATTATAGAACAAGGAAATAAAAAAAATGTGCCTGTTGCCATTTTCTGAATCGTGTTGATTAAATTGCATGTCACATAATGGACAGTTCCTCTATGTGTGAGTGTGTGTGTATGTTTTAGAGTTAGACTTTTGTTGGGGATTGTTTCCCTGTTATAAAGCAGCAGTCCAACTGCTTTTGAAGTGTAAGGCTTTTTGTAAAAGTCAGCCTCTTGATACGCCCACTAACTTTCTGTACAATAGATTCATTTAAAGTTGCCTTTTCCTTAACCGACACAAACCCTGTACTGAAAACAGCTATTTTGTGACCCAGCCCAGCCTTGGGAGCTGCTCCCCAGTTCTGGAATTCCCACCCCTGGGGCCAGTAGCTATAGGCTGTAACACAGCCTGTCCTTTCACCAGAGCTAACAAGGGGACAGGCTGGGCATTTCCTCTTGTCAAACCTCCTCCTCCCTTGGGTGTGGATTCACCATTTTTGCCCTTTTACTGTATTGAAGGGTGGCAGGGGCATGGACATTAAGCAGGGGTCTTTAACTAGCTCAAACTGTGATTAAATATGCTGCTGGGAAATGAGGGGATTCATGGTTGCTCATCTTCCTGCACCAGACTCTGGAACTTTGCTAACTTCAAGTATTTATTCAATACGGTCTTATTCAACATCTTTATCAACGACTTGGATGATGGACTCAAGGGCATCCTGATCAAATTTGCAGATGACACCAAACTGGGAGGGGTGGCTAACACCCCAGAGGACAGGATCACACTTCAAAACGACCTTGACAGATTAGAGAACTGGGCCAAAACAAACAAGATGAACTTTAACAGGGAGAAATGTAAAGTATTGCACTTGGGCAAAAAAAATGAGAGGCACAAATACAAGATGGGGGACACCTGGCTTGAGAGCAGTACATGTGAAAAGGATCTAGGAGTCTTGGTTGACCACAAACTTGACATGAGCCAACAGTGTGACGCGGCAGCTAAAAAAGCCAATGCAATTCTGGGCTGCATCAATAGGAGTATAGCATCTAGATCAAGGGAAGTAATAGTGCCACTGTATTCTGCTCTGGTCAGACCTCACCTGGAGTACTCTGTCCAGTTCTGGGCACCACAGTTCAAGAAGGACACTGACAAACTGGAACGTGTCCAGAGGAGGGCAACCAAAATGCTCAAAGGCCTGGGAACGATGCCTTATGAGGAGCAGCTAAGGGAGCTGGGCATGTTTAGCCTGGAGACGAGGAGGTTAAGGGGTGATATGATAGCCATGTTCAAATATATAAAAGGATGTCATATAGAGGAGGGAGAAAGGTTGTTTTCTACTGCTCCAGAGAAGCGGACACGGAGCAATGGATCCAAACTACAAGAAAGAAGATTCCACCTAAACATTAGGAAGAACTTCCTGACAGTAAGAGCTGTTCGACAGTGGAATTTGCTGCCAAGGAGTGTGGTGGAGTCTCCTTCTTTGGAGGTCTTTAAGCAGAGGCTTGACAACCATATGTCAGGAGTGCTCTGATGGTGTTTCCTGCTTGGCAGGGGGTTGGACTCGATGGCCCTTGTGGTCTATTCCAACTCTATGATTCTATTTTCCTGAAACACCACTGAGACCTTTTGTATCAGGTTTTGAGGAGTGAAGCAGTCCCGGGGTTCAGGTTAGCAGTGTGACATCTGTTCTACTTTTGGTCCCGGATAGTTAGGAATCCCAAAACAGAAAGTATAAGGCTTGCACGCCATATCTAGCCCACCAACAGGACTTTGCCCTTGACCGCTGGTCACTCGAAGACACTCAAAGATGTTTCCTCCCCCTCCCCAAAGGGAGCAGTTTGGTGTCAGGGCACTCCTTGCTTAGGTGCCTATTCTGACTCTACAATATCTGCATAGCAATGTTTCCTTCCTTTAAACAGGGTTATCTCGCTGAACTTGAAAGCATTGCTGGGATCCTCGATAACAAGGGGGAGCAACAGACTTGAGATGGACACAATCGTGGGACCCACGTGGTAGCAGCCACAGTTTCCCACAAGCAGGCCTCTCAAAAGCCTGAATACCTGGCGCTGCAGAAAACCAAACACAAGGCATCCCAGCGACAAAACAAGTTTGCCTCGTGGGCAGCTGGCAATGGTGGCATCCCCCATTAGCCTCCTCAATTCTTAGACACACTCCTTGCCACTGGCCGGAAGTTTCAATGCAGATCCACCTGCATTTTGGAGCCAAGATACCCTCTGAAAACTATTACACAGGCCTTGGGATTGTCTTGCCTCAGAATGCAGGGGTATGGAAGGGGGGTGCACTTGAATGTGTCTCCATGTCAGAAGTTCCCTCCAGGTAAAGGTAAAGGGACCCCTGACCATTAGGTCCAGTCGTGACCGACTCTGGGGTTGCGGCGCTCATCTCGCTTTATTGGCCGAGGGAGCTGGCATACAGCTTCCGGGTCATGTGGCCAGCATGACTAAGCCGCTTCTGGCGAACCAGAGCAGCGCACGGAAATGTCATTTACCTTCCCGCCAGAGCGGTACCTATTTATCTACTTGCACTTTGACGTGCTTTCGAACTGCTAGGTTGGCAGGAGCAGGGACCAAGCAATGGGAGCTCACCCCATCGCAGGGATTCGAACCGCCAACCTTCTGATTGGCAAGTCCTAGGCTCTGTGGTTTAACCCACAGCGCCACCCGCATCCCTTCCCTCCAGGTAGAAAACCACTATTTTGGGGAGTGCTCAACTAGAGCCCTTCTCCTTATACTAGCTTGAATCAGGCATGGGCATTCTGTTTATGTAGGGAAGCGTACAAGCATGTGACACCCCTTCTCACCCCTTTCCGAACACCCTCCCTTGTGGAGTGTTCCCTCAGCCTCCTCTCTCCTCTCCTTGGGAGTACTCCAGGCAGCTGCTGCCCCAATCCCTGGTCTCTGAGCAGCCCCCCCCCCTCGCTGGGAAGAAGATGCCCCCAGCCTTAGTGGCCCCATGGAGACTGGCCCAAGGTGAATATGAAACCAGCACCTTACTCACCAGGGGGGGCTGCCAGACCTGCATGGTGGACAGGCAGGTTCCCTTCAGCACTGGGCACTCAGCTCCCAGGCAGGCCTTGCACACAGTAAGTGCAAGAAAGGCCAGCACGGTGCCTGTCTGTCCACCTGCCGGCCCAGCCTCCCACTTGTCTGTCCATTCCTAATAGCAAGGGCTGGTGGTCTAGCTGGCTGGGCTCCCTCGCTTGCCTGCCTGCCTGCTTGCTTGCTTACTCTGAGGCTGCCTCAGCTTCTGGCAACCAGCACCCCCTGGCCAGCCCCAGAGGCACCGTTCGCCCGGGGAGCTTGTAGCCAGGGCTTCTGCAACAAAAAACTATGCAAGCCTTTGGGAGGCAGAGATGCCAGAGGGCATCAGAGAAGGGAGGGAAAGAAAGAGGATCAGAGGCCAGTGTTGCTTGCAGCACCCCTGGCAATCATTCAAGGCACCCCAAGGTGCCAAAGTACACTGGTTGAAAACCCCTGCTGTAAAGAAGTTGAATAAGTTGTGATACTTCCTTTTTTCTTTTTTTAAAAAAGTAATCCTTCAGGTCACCCAGCCTTCCTCCTCTACAGGCTGAGAAACTTAGAGGACAATACAGGGTGGGGCAAAAAATCAGTACTGCTCTGGCAGGTTGATAGTGACCATGTTATGCCACTTCCTTTCCTGGGCAGAGAAGCAGGAAGTTTTAAAGTTAAGATATAGAGAGAAGTTCCATGTAAGCTTCATGTTACCCAAAATTGTTCTGAGCACACAGTTGTTTTACCTTTAGGAATGCATCAGCAGAGGAAAAACGCTGGACTGTAACTATCAGGTACCATTTGGGGCTTTCCTGGAAACTTTGGAAGACAAAGAACAGGGTTGGCAAAAGTCAAAACTGCGAGGCATTGTAGGGAGATGCTTTAGATCGGGGAGCTTAAAAAAAAGTTTGCTTTTCTTTTAATTTATATATGCATCTATATTCTTCCCAGTAACAATGTTCTCTGAGCAGCTTACAATATCAGTAAAAATTAAAATAGAAAGATTAACAGTAATACAATCGTATATTTAAAACAAGGTGTGTTGTTGTTTTTTAAAAAGAGTTAAGAGATCTTTAAAAGGCCTTTTCCTGGTGGTGAAATGATTCCAAAACTGGCATCGGTTGAGCCTCTCCAGATAATTGGGTTTTGAAAAAT
Organism: Podarcis muralis; assembly: GCF_964188315.1. Classification (NCBI taxonomy): domain Eukaryota; kingdom Metazoa; phylum Chordata; class Lepidosauria; order Squamata; family Lacertidae; genus Podarcis; species Podarcis muralis. The sequence continues at coordinate 42,204,534 of NC_135669.1, read as the reverse complement.
GTAAACCAGCAGCCAGAAAGAAGTGACTGTGTGAAGTTTTGAACACCTGTATTCTGGAATGACTAAGGAAGCATGCCAACTGCCTGATGATGATGGAAGTGACACTCCCTGAGCATTAAGAAGCCCCAGTCCATTTGTTTTCCTATGTGCAAAAATGAGATTTTAAGTTGGGGAGTGATACAGTTTTTGAGTTTCACTACTACCCTATCTATAGCAGAAAATTGCTGAAAAACCCTGGAAACTTGAATGGTTCTTCACTGATATGTGTGGACAGTAAAAGAAAAGACCACCTATTCTTTGTCTATCTAAGTATATCTATAAGCAGCCTTTGGTTTTCAGTATGATGTAATACTGCTGTGCTAAATCTAGTAGAAATTCTGCTGACTGCATTGTGGACGTCTGCGAGGAAGTGAGCCTTCAGATTACTTTCTGAATCAGTGGGAACTCTTAGTAGCTCCACAACCCTAGTGGCTTTAGGGACGCACCCAGGAAAGTTAAGCTTCCTATCTTCTTTGGGACCAACATGCCAACCCAGCTTTGCTAATAAATCCATGAAGCTTGGTGGCCTGCAGAGAGGTTTAGATCCTTCCTGCTCCCATGTGCCTATTGGACATGAATGGCATAAAAGGAGAGGGAGAAGCGAACCCACATTGCCAGCCTGGTCACCTGGAAGTAATTCCTACCCACCACAGGTGACCAGGCTTGCAGGCATTTTCTGCCTACAGCAGGCATTCATGCTAGATGGAGATTTTGTAGACCGAGAGTCTGTGGCTACCTAGTGGTGGTTCGCAACAGTTCCCTGCCAGCGCCTTATTTGATGATTCTAAAAGATAGTGGGGTCACAGAGTGAACCCTTTCAAATGAATGGTCTTAACTTAGTTGGATGCCTCCCAGGTTCCCTTGCAGTGCCATCTTTATTGTGTTGAAATGTATCTGACCTCTGTGTTCCTGCTTAGTAATTCCCTCGTGCGTGAGGCTGGCGCTGATAACAGAAATATTCAGGTGTAACCAGAAACGCAGGCAAGCGAAGTTGGTGACGTAAGTGAAGTTTGTGTTCCCGGCACCAAGTTAGCAATTAGAAGGAAGTTGCGTGGAAGCATCTCCAGAGCGGAAGCAAGGGAGAAAGCCAGTGTGGAATAGTAATCGGGATGTGGGAGGACCCGAGTTTGAATCCTTACGCATCCATGGCACTTACTAGGTGATGCTGGGTAGTCACTGTCTTAACAACCTTTGCAGGGTTGTTTTGAAGACAGAAAAGCGGGAGGGAAACCATGTGAGGTTTATTGTTGGTTTGGCTGTTTGGTTATAACCAATCTTGCCTCGGGCAAGATAAAGTGACTAACAAATTTAATGAACGAATGAATAAACAATCAATCAATCAATCAATCAATAATGTAAACTACCATTGGATCAGGATGCAGATGGAAAAACTGCACACTTGACTGAGTTGTTTCAAGCAGTTATTGGAAGAAACAGCCCACGGAAATCAAGGAAGGTGGGGAGCTGAGCGCATATTCTCGATGAAAGTTCAGGGCCTTGGCAAGTCCATTTAGAAAAGGGGCTGCAATGTTTAGGTCACGGTCATGAACCTACCAGAACCCTCTGAGCATCTTCTGAGGCCCTTCTCCAGGTGCTCTTGCTGAGGAGGTTCAGAGGGTGGTGACAAAAAGCAGGACTTATTCCCATCTGTGGAACGCTCTCCCCTGTGAGGTCTGCCTCATCTTTCCATTGAGAGATTTTTGGCACCAGGCAAGTAAATGCTTGCCTATTTTCCAAGGCTTTTGATGGACAGAGATGATGTTGTGCGTTGTTCTTTATTTGTCTGTGCATTATATGTGTAAATATAATATGAACTGTAGGTGTTTTGTATGAATTCTTTTAATGGGATGGTGTGTTTATGTTCCTAAATGTGTTGTAAGTCACTCGGAGATGGTTGGGTAACAAGTGATTAACAAGTCTGATAAGTGATAATTAATGCATTGGCTTTGCATGAAGAAGATTCTGAACACCATTTCCAGTATCTCCAGTTTAAGCTGGGAAAGACTGTTCTGCCTGGGACCCTGGAGAGCCACTGCCATTCAGTGCAGACAATGCTGAGCTAAGTAGGCCAGTGATCCAACTCAGTATAAAGCAGCCCCCTCCCTCCTCTTTCATCCTCACAACAGCCCTGGGAGGTTGGTCAGGCTGAGAGAGAAAATGACCTGCCCAAGGTCACCCAGTGAGCTTTATGGCTTAGTAAGGATTTGAACCCAGGTCTTAAACGCTACACCACACTGTTTCTCTTGGTGTTTGTTTCAGATTACCCTTTGAAGGCAATCTGAAACAACCACAGCAATTAAAGGAAGTTGATGAAAATGCAGTCCTTGCTCTGAATGGCACCTAGTTCAAACTTGGCCTGAGTGGCGGTAAATGTTTTGAATTTCATGCATACTTGCAAAATCTATTCCCTAGATCTGCCTCCTCCTTTAAGCCGGCTGTACAAGTCTGCACTTACCGATGAATTATGCAAAGCCCTGTGAAAGCGCTGCATTTCATACAGCAAGGATGCGCCTGTCAGCCTTGCTTGTCCTCTTTCGGCAGGAGGTTGCAGCTCACCAAACTGGGCCACTGAGAATCAAGAGTGAGTAAGCTGCCTGCTAGATGAACAGGCATTCCAGTTATTTTAACAAGTGGAATTCACAAGATAGTGTGGAGGTGTAAATGCACCGAGTTTTTGCGTATTTCCTGTGATGCCGCTGATTGCCAAGGGCCAAACATGTGATATTTCCAGGGCATGAAGATATTTCCAGATACCCACAATGTGCGTTTCTGAGGCCAGCTGATCAAACCGAATGTTTAGGGCAACAACTCCCTTCAGCCCCAGCCAGGCCGATGGGAGTTATAGTTCAAAACATCTGGAGGGCACCAGGTTAGGGGAGGCAAGCCTACAAAGGAGTCTGCGGGATTCACAAGTATGCTTACTCCTTCACTTAAAGAATTCAGCCTGGTAAGAGATTATCATGCTGCTGAAATACCCACACTCAAAATGTTTCTGCCGGTGAAAACTGCAGGCCTGTGTCAAGTTATTTCCCTTCCCCTCGCAACACGAGGCTCACCAACAGTCCCTTTCTGCAGTGTTCGAAACTCCCATTGTTCTAGGCACATTTTGTGACAGGGAATTTCATTAGCGCGAACAGTTTCTGAGCTCTGGGTACAGTACTGCGCCTAAGATTTCAGATTAAAACTGCAGAGTGGAAGGAAAGGAAGACCTTTTTCTGCCTCTCCACTTCCAGCTGCTCTCTGAAGACTGGAGAAGAGACCCTCTTAAGAATATTAGGGGGGTGGGCTTGGACTCGACCATATGAACAATGAACATAATATTTTATCTGCAGTTCATTCATTTTCAGGTTTGTATTCTTGTTATAAAAAAGCATGCCTACACATTCCGTTGTTGCGCCCATAACCTCGGTTTAAGGTGCCATTTAGCTCCTAACTTCCATATTTCAGTTTCTAACACGGTTTGTCTGGTAGCCTGTGGTGATTATCAGACCCCTCCAGATAACTAGGCAGAGTTGTGTCTCTAGAGCTACAAATGCGTAACAATGTGTGCCTGCAGTCAGGCAGCTAGTAAGAACTAGCAAAGGCCGGTGACTTTTGCCAACTTACGTAATACACATACATACCATATTTTGGTGTTTTTTCCTGTGTAGCTTCCTTTCTCCTGCTTCTGTGGGAAACGCATGGCTACAACATTGCTGAAGCATGCGTGAATTGGGGCTCTGTGTCAGAGCATCTGTTTTGCACGCGGAAGGTCCCAGGTTCAGTTCGCAGCATCTCCAGGTACAGCTGGGAGAGATTCCCTGCCTGAAATCATGGGCAGCTGCTGCCAGTCAGTGTAGATGATAATGAGCTAGATGGACCAAAGTTCTGGCTCAGGATAAGTCAGCTTCCTATGTTATGGGGAGGGAAGAGAGTACCTGTTAGCCCTGCGTCAAGCACAACAGCCTTCCTCCTTTTAAGTCCAAATGGCAAGAAAGTGTCTGTTGTTGTTGTTTAGTCGTTTAGACTCTTCGTGACCCCATGGAGCAGAGCATGCCAGGCACTTCTGTCTTCCACTGCCTCCCGCAGTTTGGCCAAACTCATGCTGGTAGCTTCGAGAACACTGTCCAACCATCTCGTCCTCTGTCTTCCCCTTCTCCTTGTGCCCTCCATCTTTCCCAACATCAGGGTCTTTTCCAGGGAGTCTTCTCTGCTCATGAGGTGGCCAAAGTACTGGAGCCTCAGCTTCAGGATCTGTCCTTCCAGTGAGCCCTCAGGGCTGATTTCCTTCAGAATGGAGAGGTTGGATCTTCTTGCAGTCCATGGGACTCTCAAGAGTCTCCTTTAACACCATAATTCAAAAGCATCAATTCTTCGGTGATCAGCCTTCTTGATGGTCCAGCTCTCACTTCCATACATCACTACTGGGAAAACCATAGCTTTAACTATACGGACCTTTGTCTTGTAGCAGGAACCCCCCCACCCCAATCATTCTGCTTGTACAAACTTCACACACACACACACTCACACACTACATACGCCACATTTCTGTTATAAATTCATAGAAAATCAACCATACATTGGATTTGCACTGTTCCATTTTTATTTTACTCCATATGACAAGAACTAACAAAAGGGGAGGGGGGGGTTGACCCTGGTCAGCCAAAATCCCTTCACTGTCTCAGCACATCTGCAGGAGCCCTGCCCAGATGATCCCAGACAGAAGACAATCAAGACCACAAAGAACTTGCATATGGGAGTGGATTCAGCATGGACTGAAACAAAGGACAATGATCAGATCTTCCCTCAGGGGGCAGGAAACTGCAAACTCCCCTTTGTCTCCTGGAAGTGACTCATGGGGAGGGGGGAGAGGAGGAACCAGCCAGGTGACAAGATACTCAGGTTACCACCAACTCCTCCCTCAACCCCTCCTTTCTGTAATATATGCATGATGTTTCTGGGGGTGGGCTTGACCTAGAGGAGGGGAATTTCAAAAGTTTTTATAAGACCTTGCACACTATTTTTCTGGGTCTTTCCTCTCTCTTGCAAGTGAGGGGAACACCCTGATGCATCAGTTCAATAAAGGCCAAGCCTACAGGCTGCTGTTTTGCTCCAAGTTATCCTGGTTGGTGTCTTTGTTTTGTCCAAGGGAGCCCTCGGATTTTTCCTGTAACAGTCTGTACCGGTTTATAAAATGAACACAGCGAGTGCTTCAGGGGGTCTTGTAAAAATTAGCAAATTTCCTATGGTGAACTTTAACTAGAGAGCCAGTCTTGTTAAATCATTGCCTGAGAAATCCTTGCGCTTCTCAGATTGTGTGTGGATGAGCTTACTTCTCCTATCTTATAGCCTCTTCTTTCGGACCAAGGCTCAGTTTGGATGTATTAAAGCTTAAGTTATTAAACTTCTGAAGGATACCTCCTTTCTGCCGCCAAATAAGGCAGCAGCAAATATTTTCGTTTGGCTAATTAGTGTAACTCTTCCTTTTGAGGCAATTATCTCTCTTTCCTGTTTTCACATTGTTTGGCTCGTGCCTGTTTTCCATGGAGGCAATTATCACCAGCCGCTCTGCAAAACATCGCTTCAGTATTGCCAGCAGTGCTCCATTCATCTGAGAAGCACATGCATTGAAATGTTCAAAGAACAAAGTGGTGTGTGTTGAAGGAGAGAGTAGACAGATGCTCTTCATGTATACAAGAACTGGAGCTGCTGAGTGGCAAGGAGAAGGAGCTGCAATTTGGCACATCTGTGTCGTGACGAAAGGGAGATCTGAAGTTGACAGGTGGCAGCACACAAGCCCTTATTCTTCCAGATCCCACTCTCTCCCCATAGTTTGTGCCTGCCTTGCAGGGCTGTTGTAAGGATAATGGAGAAAATGTGCTTGAAGCATTTCAGACGTTTGAATTCTGCTTATACACTGGTATAATCTCAGGACAGTAACTGTTTTATTTTTTTCTCCTTCCCTGCTCCCTCAGTTATTTAATGGTGGGGGGAAAAATGATGATCTTCTCGTTGTAAGACAATTGAAAAATATAAACGAATAAGCAATTACATATAAAACAATTAAAAACCAACAACTTTTACTCCTGTAAAATCGGTTTCAAATCCAATTCAGATATGAAATGTGATACAAATCTCCACTTAGAAGGCTTTTTGAAAGAGGAAAGCTGTAGTAAAACAGGGCACATTTCTAAATAAGGGTAGGCCAGACCGCTGATGGGAGTTGTAGTCCAAAACATGGATGGGGGGCACCACAAAAGACCAGAGTTGGGCTCTTTACTATCTGCTCAATCAATCAATCAATAGACTTTATTTGCGTAGCCGACAGGCCATAGCATCAAAGGACAAACACATATAAATATAACCCCGGAGGGATGGTCAGGACAGGGAGAAAGATAATAATAACCAGATGCAGATCAATTAATAATCTCAGTACTTAAAACTTGGCAGAGGTAATAAAATAATAATAATAAAACATAATGATAATAATAATAAGATCCTAGGCGAGGATCTATTACTATCTGCTTTTATTTAGTATAGTCAAACTTCGGCTCCCAAACGCCTCCGTTTTGGAACGTTTTGGTTCCTGAACGCCGAAAACCTGCAAGTAACTGCTCCAGTTTTCAAATGATTTTTCAGAAGACGAACGGCTTCCAGGGAGTTTTTCTTTTTTCTCCATTGACTTTGCTGATCGCCCTTTGATCCTTGGTTGTTGAATGTTTCAGAAGTTGAACAGTCTTCCGGGACAGATTACGTTTGACAACCAAGGTTTGACTGTATTGAATCTAGGAAGGGACCAAAAGGCCTTTGATTCCAGCCTTCTGCCAGCAGGACCGCCCACCTCCCAGGTTAATATGCACAATCCGGACCAGGCTTTCCTGAGCAGGTACTCTGTGGATGCTGCTGAACTCCCCGTTCCCATCAGGCCCAGCCAGCGTGGTCATAGACAAGGATGATGGGAGTTGGAAATCCAGCAACATCCGGAGGTCCCCAACCTAGGACCTTGTGCCACTCAGACAATGCTTGACTAAATGAGCCAGCGCCTTGACACATTCTGGGACAGCTTGGAAGACCCGGCATCCTTCCCCAAAGGGCAGGCTTGACTTTTCTGCGAAAGCCACTGGGCCTCACGGCATGTTCTTTTTGTCTTGCAGTGAAGGGCAAAGAGCACGAGAAGGTAACCGAAGTGAAAGCAATTAAAGGTAAGTGCCCGTTTCTCGAATTTCTGAAGAGGAAGGGTGATGTTAACTAGGCCCGGTCAACTAGATCCCAGTGTCTAGAGGGGTATCCAGGTTAGTTTATTGCGGGGGGGGGGGGGGGAGGGGTAAAGACAGGGAGTTTTATATGGAAATAGCCTTTATCTTTCTCTGTGTAACCAAATTTATATACTACTTAACGGGGGAAATCTCTTTCAGTAGTTTACATGAAGTAGTATAAAATATTTATAAGAAAATACTAATAACACCAACAGACTTTAAAAGCAAGTAGACATAATAAGATGCTCAAAATAGAGAGAGAATCTACAGAGTTTAAGACCAAGTACAGTGGACGCTTGGGTTGCAAACATGATCCGTGTGGGATGCGCGTTCGCAACCTGCAGCGGTGTGTATGCGCAAAGCGCAATTTAGCGCATGCGCTACCCCCGAAACCCGGGAGTAACCCGTTCCAGTACTTCTGGGTTTTGATGGGTCCGTTACCCGAAAAAAATGCAAACTGAAGCATCTGTAACCCGAGGTATGACTGTAGGCACAATAAGTTCCATGTCTGGGTAGGCTTGCCTAAACAAGCTCATTTAGCAGGCGTTGGAAATAGTGAAGACACCCACCTGATCTTAGCAAGAGGGTTATATAGCAGGGGTGGCCTGCCTCTCTCCCTTGAGGTCACCCAATCCCCCAAGCTAGCCTTCCCCTCTGTGCAGTTTGAACTGTAGTTCCCATCAGCCCCAGCCAACATGGTAGTCTGATGCTGACGGGAGCAGTGGTCCAATAGATCTGGCAGGCACCAGGCTGAGTTGCCTGAGCGCCAGAAGAGTGCGCTGCCATGCAAACAAACTTGAATGGGCAGACTCTACAGTAAATTTTGCACTAAGACTTCCCTGGCTCTGGATCCAGGCCTTGTGCCAGCACCCCCAAGCATTGGCGAGCGCCCTCCAGGACTGACACCTTTCCTACCTGCAGAGAACACAAGACATAAATATTGACATCTATATTCTGCGTCCCTTTTGATCCTGTAATAAAAAAATATGGAGCATTCTTATTCCTTGGAATTTACAAGTGTGTAGCAATGGGCAATCTTCTTACTGCAAAAGCTGAAGTGGCCTTTGTAAATTGCTTCAGGACTGGATTCAGGTCCCCAGTAGACTACCCTGAATAAATGCCTCAGAAATTCCTATTCCCCTCCCCCTTGGCACAGCAGAATCGGGACCCATTGCAGTGCCAAACAGTGTTCAGCAAGAAGGCTCCTTTGCCCGGCTTCTCAAATCACAGTGGAACTTAAAGCTCTTCCCGCTCTCCGGTACCGAAAATTCCCGTCATTTTGTGTTTAGTCAGCACTGAGTTCCTTCAAAATGCTGGTAATCCTCAAAGATTAGGAGGATTAGCCTTAATTGGGTACCCTAAGCCCCGTTATCCGGGGTCTCTTTCTGTTTTTCAGTGATTCTATGTCATCAGCACAGCCTTTTTACTGCTTTCTGCAAGCAATCGGTGTGTTGGTGTGTGTGTGTTTGTTGCTTTTGCTGTCAGGGACAGGAGGGTAGAGCTGAGCCGAACAGTATTTTCTCTGCTTCTGTTGCTTATCTTTGTCAAATTGGCACAACCTTAATGTGCTCCCCTTCTGCCTGTTAAAACATTCCAGTTGCCTTACTGATTTCACTCTCTGTCTTAAGTTTAACTACAGGAGGGGTTGGGAGCATTTTGCAGCCCGAGGGCCGCATTTTCTTCTGCTCTTGCGTTCCAGGGGCCGCATACTGGTCAGGTGGTGCCAGAGGCAAAAGTGGGCAGAGCAACAAAATAAATTAGGAGCTTTGTATAGCAGGCTAGTTTCTGCACACACTCAAAACACCCTTTTCTCTCTCTCCTCCACCCAAGCAAGCAGAGAAGCATTTTCAGAGTGGAAGGACACTCCGTCCCAGTCAGGCAAAAGCACCCAAGAAGGGTGCAAAAGAGGGGGAGTCTCACATTTGGTCCCCGGGCCTCATTTCCTCCACTCCTGAAGGCCCTTGTGAATTGCATCAGGGCATGTTTACAGTGGGTTCTTCGGCACCTGACTCTCCAAGCTGCAACAGTTTGCTCCCCACCTGACCCCTGAGGTGGTTGGCTTGATTATATGCTCATTATCTAAAGCATTTTATCGTACTTTGCATCAAAGTCATCCATTCCTGCATTAAACAATTACATGCATTGCAGTCTGACTCAAGAAGCACTTCTTCTGTGCATTGAAGAAACTGGTTTCCATACTGTGTGTTAACTAGCATTTGCTCAAACCAGGCTGCCCAGAAATTTTTGGGTCCAGCTCTCATCAGTCCTGTCCAGCACGACCAAAGTTATGGGATGATGGGAGCTGGACTCAATATCTGGAGGGCTACAGGTTCCCCCTCTCTACATGGACGTAGTTTGGGGTGGGCTCTTGGCTCAGTGCTGAACAAGGTGTCCTTTCTGGTGGGGTAAAGGTAAAGGGACCCCTGACCATTAGGTCCAGTCGTGGCCGACTCTGGGGTTGCAGCGCTCATCTCGCTTTATTGGCTGAGGGAGCCGGCGTACAGCTTCCGGGTCATGTGGGCAGCATGACTAAGCCGCTTCTGGCGAACCAGAGCAGCACACGGAAACGCTGTTTACCTTCCCGCCGGAGTGGTACCTATTTATCTACTTGCACTTTGATGTGCTTTCGAACTGCTAGCTTGGCAGAGCAGGGACCGAGCAACGGGAGCTCATCCCGTCTCGGAGATTTGAACCGCCGACCTTCTGGTCGGCAAATCCTAGGCTCTGTGGTTTAACCCACAGCGTCATCCGGGTCCCTCTGGTGGGGTACATGGCCAAAAAACCCCAGCAACCCAGTGCCTTCCTTTTCCTCCCCTTTTCCTTCCTCTTCCAGCTGCAGTGCCGGTACATTCCCCGCAGAGAAGCACCCGGAACCATGCCTTGCTGGAGGCCGCCGGACCAAGCCATGTGGCCATCAACGCCATCTCTGCCAACATGGAGTCCTCGAGCAGCCGCACAGCGGCTCTTAAAAAGCAGCCCAGCCACATGGAGGCTGCGCACTTTGGAGACCTTGGTAAGCTGTGGCTTCTTCCTTGGTGGACATCTGGAGAGCACCCTCTCTATTTAAATCTCCCTTTGTGTAGAGATTTTCAAAAGGGTTGCATAACAAATCTGAAGAATCATGGACTGTGGAGACTGTTTATGCTAGCCAGATTTAATATGTTTCCCTCGATGATAGTAAGAGGAAGATATTTAGCTCTCCCGGAAACAGAGTGTGTCTGCAAATGTGGTAGGCAGGAACCTGATACGTTGGAGCATATTTTCTTTTCTTGTGATTTTGGCATTTATGCCAGAAGACAATTGTTAGAGACCTTACAATCTAACAGGCTCAGGGCCTGCTCTCGGACAGGAATGATCAAATCACTTCAATAGTGGCTAAATTTCTGAGTGCTGTCCATGTGGAAAGACTGGGCCATTATAGAGAGATTTAGTGGTTCTTGAATGGTCGGTGATGTGGTAGTGTTATACTGTTTTATTTATGCAAATTGTTATGCTGAATCCATATTTTCCACAATCTGTATACGGTGTTTGATTTATAATGTGTGGTTTGCCATGCCTAATAAAGGATTGATGGATTGATCTGGAGAGCAGGGGCACCTTTCCTTGGTGTTGAATGGGGAACCTGTGGCCTTTCACATGTTCTCAGGCTGCCATCTCTCGTCAGCCGCAGCCCCAAAGCTCAGGGATGGCAGAGTTGTATAGTTCCAGCCATTCCAGCTGTAGGTGGTTGATTTGGCTGCAATTGGCAAGGGCTAAGGATGCGCTGGTCTAGGTTCTTTTTCAAAGTCATCAGAGATGATCAAGGAAATCTTAGCAGTGGCCTTTTCCTCCTTAAGATGAGTATAAGGTCCATTCACTTGTAGATTTATCTCGCCTTCCCCTGCTGTGTCGCAAAAGGAACCTATAGGGAGGTTTTTGTAGTATTACTTAGTTAAGGAAGATTTAAATTTAAATGCCTTAATGGTATGACCTTGGCATCAATAGATTAGTCAGTTGATTTTTTAAAAAAAGGTGCCCTGATTAATTAATTGGACAGATTCTTTAAAAACAAATTATACTGTGTTACCACAGTAGGGACGCAGGTGGCGCTGTGGGTAAAACCTCAGTGCCTAGGACTTGCCAATCACATGGTTGGCGGTTCGAATCCCCGCAGCGGGGTGTGCTCCCGTTGCTCGGTCCCAGCGCCTGCCAACCTAGCAGTTCGAAAGCACCCCCGGGTGCAAGTAGATAAATAGGGACCGCTTACCAGCGGGAAGGTAAACGGCGTTTCCGTGTGCGGCTCTGGCTCGCCAGAGCAGCTTCGTCACACTGGCCACGTGACCCGGAAGTGTCTGCGGACAGCGCTGGCTCCCGGCCTCTTGAGTGAGATGGGCGCACAACCCTAGAGTCTGTCAAGACTGGCCCGTACGGGCAGGGGTACCTTTACCTTTACCTTTACCTTTTACCACAAATACCTCCAAAATCTGCAAATGGCAGCCTCTATTTCAGAAGGGACCTTTCCCTATCTCTGACATGCACAGAGAGAGAAAGAGGGGGACATATTTTTTGCTTACTGTTTTTACTCAGATGCCAATTTAGTCAATTGATTAAAAGACACTTAAGTCGGTTAATTGTACACATTTTGGTTATTTAGCAGTGATAGCCCTAAGTCCTCATTTTACACCAGACGGTGTGTCAACTAAAAAAACAAACCACTTGGCAGACTGAAGTGGTTTTATTTGTAAGCAAGAAGCAGCAGGGGCAGGTGGCTCTGTGGCAGACTGCAAGGAGCTGCCCTTTAACTCTGCAAAGCAGCCTTTGCCAACATGGTGCCCTCCAGATGTTCTGAACTACAACATATGGCCGTGCTGGCTGGGGCTGATGGAAGTTGTGGTTCAAATCATCCGCAGGTTGTGGTGAGGCTTGATGTAAAGCAGCCCTGCACAGTGATGGTCTGATATCTGTTATACAAATGACTTGGGCTCCCAAACACCTGAAAGGCCACCTCCTTCCGTACAGCCCAAGATCAACAGAGGGGTCATCTTGGTCGTTCTATCACCCTCTGAAGCTGGGGGGGGAGCTGCCAGAGGGCCTCCTTCTATGACACGTGAGGTGTTTATTCTTAGCACCCACCTTCCTTTTATGATTGTAGGTTGTTTTAAACTGTTTCAATATTGTCTTTTAATGTTGTCACCCACCCTGGGACATTAGGATGATGGGTAGATAATAAATTACAATAAATAATAATACTTTTTTTAATACCCCACCCTTCCCGGTTCAGAAAACCAGGCTCAGGGCAGCTAACAACAAATTTAAAACACTTAATTGATGCAACAAAAAACTGCGTAAAATACAGTATAAATCGTGAATAACAATAAATTTAAAAATCAGTTAGGGGAAAATCCATCCAATAAACATTAGATGATCACCAGGGCTAGCTGGCTAAGTTAGTCCTATTTGGTCCAGCGAGGAGACCAGGGGAGAATTAGCTGTGGGATCCCAGAGCGGGTAATCTTCATAAAAAGGGGTGAGGGAGGGAAGGAAGGGGAATAAAAGATCTGGCTAAGTTCAAGCTGAAAGCCAGGTGGAATAGCTCTGTCTTACAGGCCCTGCGGAAGGAAGTTAAATCCTGCAGGGCCCTGGTCTCATGGGACAGAGCATTCCACCAGGTCGGAGCCATCACTGAGAAGGCCCTGGCCCTGGTGGAGGATAGTCTGACTTCATTAGGGTCCGGGACCTCTAAACTATGATTATTCATGGACCTTAAGTCTTCCCCCCACACCCCGCCTCTGACCTAGAAGCATCTTTATTTTCTATTCCCCCGCCTCTCCTTTAGGCCGATCCTGTCTGGATTATCAGGCTCAAGAGACCAAATCCAGCCTTTCCAAGACGCTTGAGCAAGTCCTCCGGGACGCCGTCGGCCTCCCCTATTTCATCCAGTTCATGGAGCTGCGCCGCATGGAGCACCTGGTCCGCTTCTGGCTGGAGGCGGAGAGCTTCCACTCCACTACGTGGTCCCGCATCAGAGCACACAGCCTGAACACCGTCAAGCACAGCTCCTTGGCTGAGCCCGTCTCCCCTCCCTCCAAGCAGCTGGAGAACGCAGCGTCGGCATCGTCTTCCTCCGAGTTGCTCAGCAGGCGCCTGGAGGACTGTGGTCCGGCCCAGCCCTCGCCTGGCAGGCTGCCGGCCGCCGAACTGAACGGCCAGGCGCTGAGCCTTCAGAACCGGTTGCTGCTTTGCCAAGGTGCTGCTGCTGCTGCTGGCAAGGCCCGTCTGGGGCTTGGGGGGTCCGGAGCAGAGGACTGTCCTGCTCCGGAGGAACCTCAAGACCCTTCCAAAGTCTCCGTATCCAATAGAAACAGTCCCTCCTTTGCACTAAAGGACTTGTCAGGAAAACTCATGAAAAGTAAGTGCTTCCTGGCCGGGAATGCCAGTATATCTTCTGAATCTGTACACACCTTGCTCAGGGTGCAGAAATACCTAGCCACTGTCCTGCTGGGAAACGATAGAGACGCTGTATGGAAGGAAAGCTGCTAAGCTGAGGAGTTCTTGCTTTGATTTTTTCCCTCTTCCTTCCCCACCCCCTTTTCCTTTTGTGCCAGGTCTTTTTAAGATTGTACGCTGGGGACTGCATTGTTTTTCATTGGCCTGGGAGCTGCTCTGGGAGCTTTTCTAACTAAAGAGTGGGGGGCATAAATGCTGTGAATCAATAATAATAATAATAATAATAATAATAATTTATTTATACCCCGCCCATCTGGCTGGGTTTCCCCAGCCACTCTGGGCAGCTTCCAACAAAATATTAAAATACAATAGTCCTTCAGGTATTAAAAGCTTTCTAAACAGGGCTCCTAAAAGTCCAGTAGTAGTTTTTTCCTTTGACATCTGGTGGGAGGGTGTTCCACAGGGCAGGCGCCACTACCGAGAAGGTCCTGATCTGTAATAAACCACGATCAACCTGATGTAAATAAGTAATACCTAGAGAGCCATAGGTTCCTGCATTTAAAGAACAAGAAGGAAGACCCATAGGCCCATGCCCCAAGGAGCTACCAGCAGAAACAACAGAGAGAGAAAACTGTGGTAATCCAGGAAGTTGGCTGACTGTAGTTTTTAGAAAGGGGTGATATCTCAAACCACTTCTGAAAGGCTCCTTAATTTGGAAAGCCAGCTTGCCATGCAACATGGGGGTGTTTGCTGTTTCCAAACTGCCAATCCAAAATTCCAGCCAGGTGCATAAAACCCAGGTGTGCAGCTCTTAACTTCCTTCTCTTAAACCCTGGAGAGCTGTTGCCAGTCAGTGCAGACAGTAATGAGCCGGAGAGGCCAATGATTTTATTCAGAACCATGAGGACTAGATCCTTACTTTCCTTTTAGGGGAAGAGTACAAAACTTGCATGCAGAAAGTTCCTGGTTCGATCCCCAGCTTCTCCAGGTAAGGGCTGGGGAAGAGCCCATGCCTGAAAACCTGGAGAGGACTGCTGCTGCCAGTCAGTGTAAACCATACTGAGGAAGATGAACTCAGCGATCTGACTCAGTGCAAGGCAGCTTCCTATGTTGAGTAACCATTTCTAAGGGGAGAAATGAGCTTGCTGGTCCAACTGCTACCCAGTCACGCCTTGTGTTTATCATGCCACTGCCTTCACTCTTGTTTTCCCCCCTTTCTTTTTAGGTATAGAACAGGATGCAGTTACAATTTTTACCAAATATATCTCTCCCGATGCTGCTAAACCCATACCAATCACAGAGCTGATGAGAAACGATATAGTGGGTAAGGAGCAGGCATGTGTGTCTTCCTCAGAAACAGTGGTCTCATTGCTCCCGAGAGACAAACCCCGGGGATTTCTTTGAGAGAGGCTGCAATCCATAGTCCAACCCTTATTATGATTTGGGCCCAGGCTATCTGAAGGACCAGATTCTCCCATATGAACCCAGCCAGGCTCTGAGGGCTTTGGGGGAGTCCCTTTTCTCAGTCCCTCCACCCTCACAGACCTGCTTGGTGAGGACGCGGGAGAGGGCCTTCTCAGTGGCTGCTCCCAGGCTTTGGAACTCCCTCCCTAGAGAAGCCAGACTTGCTCCTTCTTTGTTGTCCTGCTGGCAAGTGAAGACTGTTTTATTCCTATAGGCTTTGGAGAACTGAGTGTTTTTAAGGAAGGGGCTTTCAATGGGGCTCCTCTTTTTTTAATATCTATATTTTAACAGATTGGTTTTTACGTCATTCTCATTCCGTTACAGTTTAATTCTTAATAGTTCAGTAGTTAATTACTGTATAGTCTATTATCCTTCCTGTGGCTTTAGCTATCTGTATTGTATCCATGCTAGTTTTTAATTTTTGTGAGCTGCCTCGATTCCTGGGTTCTGGGGAAACAGTGGGGTAATATAAATGAATAATAATAATAATAATAATAATAATAATAGATAAAGTATTCCAACCACTTCTGTATTTCTGCCATAGATATGCACAACTAATAAATTTCTGCACTGTCTGTCCGTACTGCAGAATGCATACAGTGCCACTAACTTTGATATGTGATCTGCTGACCTTACAGCAAAGATTTGTGGGGAAGACGGACAGGTGGACCCAAACTGCTTCGTCTTGGCACAGTCGATAGTGTTTAATGCCATGGAACAAGAGTAAGTTGACCCTATATTTTTAATAATAATAATAAGTGTAGGGTGCTTTATATTCTGAGCACCTGACTGCTCTTTCCAGGTGGGGGCAGCCAAGGAGAAGCCCCTGGGCAGAATTGGCGAGGGGGGGCGGACAGTCCTGGGGTTGAAGGAGCCCCCAGCAGCCCTTCGCTGGTCAGACCAGAGAGCAAATCTTCCCTGGGGATTCGAGATGGGGCTCAGTCAGCATCTGGCCTGCTTTTAAGGCTTCCTCACTGCACTGACTCAGCTCCCTTGTCAGCCTCCCCTTTGGATCCAATTGTGGGATTTGGAATTCAGTGAGGGGCTGTATCCCAGACCCTCAGGGCTCCAGTCCCAGCCCTTCAGCCTTGATCCTGCCCAGCCAGCTTCCTGTGCCCCCTGGTGCCTTGCACACTGCTGAGCTGGAGTCTCTTCCTGTTCCTTCTCCCCGCTTCTAATGAGACCCCCCCTCTGTGTCCCCCTCCCCCTCGGACAGGCACTTTAGCGAATTCTTGCGGAGCCACCACTTCTGCAAATACCAGATTGAGGTGCTGACCAGTGGGACTGTCTACCTGGCCGACATCCTCTTCTGCGAATCCGCCCTCTTCTATTTCTCCGAGGTGAGGTGGCTTCTCCCTTTTCTTCTCGGCCAGAGCTCTGCCCCCCCCCCCCCCCCGTTTCTGCCAAGTAGAAGAGGAGCTGTTCTTGACTGCCGTGGCCTAGAGCAATTTGGCTGGATTTGCCTCCCCAACCGCCGTGTGGGAGTGGGCTGCCGTGCCATCTGCCCTCAGGCCTAGTTTGGGCACTGGTCGGGCCTTTGCCACCTGTAAAAGCCACGGTGGGGCTGGGAACGTTGAATCCTTCCTTTCCGCTATGCCCAATCCCCACCCTGGGGCCCTCTGGGTGCTATAGGACCTCCAGCTCCCATCAGCCATAGAGGCAGTGGGAACAGGAGGTGCAGCAAGGTTGCATCACATAGTGTGAGTCTTTTGTTTTTTTCCTTTATGCATTCTCCTCCAATATAGAGTCCTTGTCAACTCGGCATAAGAAAAGTGCAAAAACACCCCAGATGCTAAATACCTGCTGAAAAGCCGTGGTTATTTTTAAGCAAGAAGTTGAGAAGTAGTGTTGCAAAAAGCCCTGGAGAGATGTCAAGTATATTTATAGTAGAGGCCTCTTCTCTCTGCAGCCCAGGCTGCTACTGAGCACCCTTTTCTGCTGCTCTGCCACCCCTCCTGTGCCCTCGCCTGGTACTGCCAAGCAGGTTTCCTCACTTGTCGGCTTGGGGTTCAAGTCCCGGGGTTTCCATTGCTTCGGTTTTGGCTCCGAAGGTGGCGCAGTGGAACGTCCCCCTTGTTTGTTTCGTTAAAACAATATCTCTCCTACCCTTCATGGTGAAGGATTGTGCTGGTTCTGCCAAGCGGAAGGATGTTCTGTTGTGCAAATCCTGTTTCAGGAGCCTGAAAAAGTCCTCAGTCGGGGATGAGCAACCTCAGGACCAGGGGGCCAAAAGGCCTTTCTCTCTGGCCCTTGGAACTTTTCCCAGTCCACGCCCCTTCAATGGCCCTTCCTTTCACCCTCCTGGAGTAGTTTTGCCTAGCTGGAAATGTGCCCTTGAACTCTAACATGCCTCTTGCTTCCCTATGTAGAGGACAGAGAGGGTGTGGGTGGCTGTAAAGGTAAAGGGACCCCTGACCGTTAAGTCCAGTCTCGGATGACTCATCTCGCTTTATTGGCCGAGGGAGCCGGCGTACAGCTTCCGGGTCATGTGGCCAGCATGACTGAGCCGCTTCTGGCGAACCAGAGCAGCGCATGGAAACGCCGTTTACCTTCCCGCTGGATTTACCTATTTATCTACTTGCACTTTGACATGCTTTTGAAGTGCTAAGTTGGCAGGAACTGGGACCGAGCAACGGGAGCTCACCCCGTTGCAGGGATTCGAACTGCCGACCTTCCAATCGGCAAGCCCTAGGCTCTGTGGTTTAACCCACAGTGCCACTCGCATCCCTGTGGGTGGCTGTAGAAACTAGCTAATTGCACAAAGGTAAAATCTACGTCTGTTGCTCTACTCCCTTGTGTTTCTGGCCCCACCCTCCCCCAGCAAGTGGCCCTCGAAAGGCTGTCCAGAACTGAAATTGGCCTTTGGGTTGACAAAAGTTCCCTCTCCCTGCCTTAAGTCTTGTTTCTACATCTTTCAAACGAATTACGGCAGCAAGCTACCTCCTAGAAGAAACTGGGAGAATATCCCTGCTCACTACTTTACTTTTGTTTCCCAGTTCATGGAGAAAGAAGATGCCGTTAACATCTTGCAGTTCTGGCTGGCGGCGGATAACTTCCAGTCTCAGCTGGCCGCCAAAGAGGGCCAGTACGACGGGCAGGAGGCCCAGAACGACGCCATGATCTTATATGACAAGTGAGTCCCATGCCTGGAAATTCGCCATCCTTCTTGGCTTTCTTCTCTTGACCAAGACAATTTCTAACCCAGCAAGCCTCAGACCCTCAGTCCTTCACCTTAACTGACTGCAGAGATTAAATATTTTGGGCACAACAAGGCAGGACCCAGAGAATCTCAAAGCTTAAAATGTTTCCAAGTCTCTAGTCTTCATGGTGACTGCTGGGGTGGGAAGGGGAAACTTGACAGCATTCCATCAGGATGGGGTTGGCGAGATTGGGAAAGAGAGCGCTTAGTTAACTCCCTTGGCTTCCACTTCAGGGAACAGAAACAAGAGCTGGCCTTTTCTGAGAAAGAGAGGGGCAGTTGCTGAGCTGCAATTGAGCAGCTAGCAAATTGGGCTTTTTGCTTCTGCCTGGGTGTGAAAGAGGGACTTTACAATTGGGTCAGAGGTGTGGGACCCGTGGAGTCGGACTTTTTTGAAACGTAATCTCCTCAGCATTAGGGCTGGGCGACAATATATCAATATATCGTCCAAAACCGGTCTGAAGTTCACATTGTGATAATTGTTTCATAATATTTGAGCTGGCAATATATCACAAATCACAATGCGTGTAAGGAATCGGTGACACCAGCTAAACACTGCGACGTTATCAGCAGCAAAACCTCACAATATCACCAGCTAAACATCGCAATCTACCACCATGTCTGAAGTAAGGATGAAACTGTACAGTTCCTTCCTTATTTCAAATATTGTGATTATTGATATATCCTGCTGTTTAGCTGGTGATATCCAGCCCTACTCAGCAGTGTTGTTCCCCCCCCCCCCTTGTTCTTTTCTGCCTCGTCCTCCTCCTCTGTGGCTGCAGGTACTTCTCCCTCCAAGCCACTCATCCTCTAGGTTTCGATGACCCCGTGAGACTGGAAATAGAATCCAACATTTGCAGGGAAGGAGGACCGCTCCCCAACTGTTTCACCACTCCGTTGCGGCAAGCCTGGACCACCATGGAGAAGGTGAGGAGGTGGCTCCCGTCCTCCCTCCCCCTCTTTTTTAATCTTTTGGAGGAATATCTCTCAAAAAATTTATTAGTTTTCACAAGATTATAAACAAACAAACACACAAAACAAACAAACAAAAATCATAGCTGTAATGATTATAGGGGTTGCTCGTGCGTAAGTTGCCGCCAATCCTGGCTAGTGTGCCTGGTTAAGCCTTTTCTGTCTGGACAGCCCTTCACTTCGTGGCTGTTTCAGTCGCTAGCAGAATCCGTCAGTGGGCGTTTCTTAAACCTTTTCCAGCATAAAAGCTGTTTGACTCCAAGTCTCCTCCTACTCTCTCTGCGCGGAAGTCTTCTGCGCAGGGAGGGTGTGGGTAGCGAGGGACCTGTGCTCTCCTCGCTGGTCTCCGGTGAGGAGTCCTGGAGCCCCCTCGCCGATTCTCCCATCTGCCCCCCTTTATCCCTGGTGTTACGCTCATTTCCTTCCCCAGCTGATGAGCTGCCTCTCTCCCTGCTGGGCCCTTCTCCAGCATCGCTTGGGAGCCTTGCCTCCGCCTCTGGCTCCGATGTCAGTTCCCTGACAATAGCCTTATTGAAAATTACAGTTATTAACTTTGTTAAGTGACTTCCTTGCTTCCCCTTGGTTGAATTTCATTGCATGTCCTTTTAACGGTTTTCCAAATCCCAATTTTTATGAAATTTAACTTAAACATTAACATCCTTAGATCTTCACCTTATGGAATTAAACATATTAATTCATCACTTAACATAAATAAAATCCTAAGCCCATTAAGTATCTGCAAGCTGTTTTCAGTTAGTTTAACTTAGCAAATTGAACTAAATAATAATTAAATTTATCTTCCTGATACTCCTCCTCCTTCTGGTCGCGGACTCTTCCGGTTGGAGGAAAATCTCTGAAACTGGGCGTTGGTTTTAAAACAGCCACGTTCATCTGGCAAGCCGGGCCTGAAACTGCAGCAACGCGGGTGCTCTATCGCCGAGCTAAGGCCTTTCCTCTAAAAATACAGCAAGATTACAGCCCTCCTTGTTCTGAATAAAGGACTGGTTTTAAATAGGAGCATCGGAAGCCCAGGTTCTTTTGCTCTGCCTGGCAGCAGATCTTCTGGTTCTCAGGCAGACAGGCGCCTTTCCCATCTGCTGTTCCCTGACCCTTTTCTTCCCTGGATGATGCTGGGGGTTGATCCTGACACCTTCTGCCTGCAGAAGAGCCCCCTGAGCTGCATCCTCCCGGTTCTAAATGTGCCCTGGGGTGTCTTCCCTCTCCTCCAGGTTTTCCTTCCCAGCTTCCTCTCCAGCAACCTTTACTACAAATACTTGAACGACCTCATCCATTCGGTCCGCGGAGACGAGTTTGCCAGCGGCTGCATCGCCCCGACTGTTCACGGCCACGGTGGCCCTCCGGACCACGACTCCCACATGGGCTCCCTGGACGGCACGGCTTCTTCCTCCCAGGTGTGTGGCCTGCTTCTGGCACTCTCTCTCTCCAAACAAACAAACAACCACCACCCGCCTCCTTGGGGTCTGATCAGCTCTCACTTGGAAGCTTGCTTCCCTGATCCCCGTCCTTAGCAAAGGCCGAGAGAGAGAATGGACTGCTTGATGGGGATGGGGATGGTGGCAGAAAGTACAGTTGTCATTACAGTGGTACCTTGGTTCTCAAACTTTATCCGTCTGTTCCCAAACCAAAGCGTTCCAGAACCAAGGCTCGCCAATGCCAAACAGATTAATCCATTCCAGACTGTTAAAAACAACCCCTAAAATAGCAATTTAACATGAATTTTACTCTCTAACGAGACCATTGATCCATAAAATGAAAGCAATGAACAATGCACTGCAGTCAATCAATCAATCAATCAGTAACTGAACACAGTCACAAAAGCAAAAAAAAAGAAAAGAACTAAAATAAAAATGCAAAATAAATAGCAAAAACAGACAGACCTCAGCGTAACACTCGAAACAGAAGCATAACACTCAAAGCGGAGCACGTTCGGCTTCCGAAAAAGTTCGCAAACTGGTTTGCAGTGTTTGGGTTCCAAGTTGTTTGAGTACCAAAGCGTTTGAGAACCAAGGTACCACTGTACTTGTTAATTTGTACTTCTGTAATTTGTACTTTTGTAATTCTTGGAAGCCCTTCGTGGGCATCATTTGGCAACAAGATGCAGGGAGGGATGGAGTTCCACACCTTAGCGGCTGCCTTCACAAAAAAGGATGTTGCTGCCATGTATACATCTCTCTGCATCTTGGGGTTTTCTTCTGGGAATGGGCAGCCATCATGGAGTATGGGGTCCGTGGCCCGTCTGGATTTTCCTCCTCCCTGCCCCTGTTCTTAAAGCATCAGCTCTTGTCTTGCTTCCACCCCACCCCCACCGTCTTCTCCTCTTCCTCCCTGGATCAATTAATCATGCCTGGGAATTCTGTTGCAGCCCGGCCTCAAAAAGGCGAATATAAAAATCCTGAAAAACTTTGACGAAGCAATAATTGTCGATGCTGCCAGCCTGGACCCGGAGTCTCTGTATCAACGGACATACGCTGGGTAAGATCCCTTCTTCTTCTTCTTCTTCTTCTCATAGTCTGCAAACTGGATGAGGAGGGCGGGAAAATATATCTGGTTGTAATGTGGAACGATGGGATTGACTAACAAGAAAGATGTTGTGTGTTTCCACTCCCTTCTTTTAAAGCTCTCCACATCTTCTCTCTGGCTTGGTTTTCTTCCTTGTCTCACCTTTTCTTCTTCTTCTTCTTCTTCTTCTTCTTCTTCTTCTTCTTCTTCTTCTTCTTCTTCCACTCCTGGATGCAAAAGTGTTGGATGTTACCGCCAGTTTTTGAGGCTTTCCTCTGTGTGTGTGTGTGTGTGTGTGTGTGTGTGTGTGTGTGTGTGTGTGTGTTGCTGGGAGAGCAAAAGCCTTGTGTACTTTTCCTATAGAACTCCACACTAATGAGCGAGTGCAAGGACAAGAAACCTAAAGAAGACGCACAACCAGAAAGGGGGGGGGGGAATGAAGGGGTCTAGGGTGGTGCAGAGAAATAGGGTGCAGAAATCCCCGTGGAGTGGGTTGGAGGTGTGAGGTGCGGACCTCGTGGTGCTGCAGACATCAAAGATGGCCCTACTGAGTGGATAAAAAGTGGGTGGGCAGCGGAGTGTTCAGAAACACCAGTTATATGGTAGTGAGAGAGAGTGAGAAGGGATTCTCCGGAAGAGAGTCGGCATCTTAAAAAGGAAGCTTTTCGCATGACATCTCAAGCATCCAGGCATGAATATACTAACCTGTACAACATGGATATTTCAACAGTGGCTTTCTGCATTAGAAAGTTGGGGGAGGGCTGTTTTATTTCCTTTTATAGTTTACTCTTGTTTGTAAAAGGGACGCGGGTGGCGCTGTGGGTAAAAGCCTCAGCGCCTAGGGCTTGCCGATCGAAAGGTCGGCGGTTCGAATCCCCGCGGCGGGGTGCGCTCCGGTCGTTCGGTCCCAGCGCCTGCCAACCTAGCAGTTCGAAAGCACCCCCGGGTGCAAGTAGATAAATAGGGACCGCTTACTAGCGGGAAGGTAAACGGCGTTTCCGTGTGCGGCTCTGGCTCGCCAGATGCAGCTTGTCACGCTGGCCACGTGACCCGGAAGTGTCTGCGGACAGCGCTGGCTCCCAGCCTCTTGAGTGAGATGAGCGCACAACCCTAGAGTCTGGCAAGACTGGCCCGTACGGGCAGGGGTACCTTTACCTTTACCTTTACCTTGTTTGTAAAATATAAATAGTGATGTTACTCATTTTGCAAAACCAAAGAAAGAAAGAAAAAGCTTTTCCATAGCCAGAATTGTAAATCACTGCTGAGTTAATAACATTGTGGGAAGTGCCCCTGAGATTTCACTGATCCCACTCCTGTTCAGGTGTTTCAAATCCTGAGGGTAATGCGGCGGGAGGGTGGTCTCTTGTGCTGTGACTGGCTCTTCCTCCCCACAGCTCATGACTCCGGTCTTTCTCTCTCTCTCTTTTTCCATCCACCAACTCCTGCTGCAGAAAAATGACATTTGGGCGAGTGAGCGACCTGGGCCAGTTCATCCGGGAGTCTGAGCCGGAGCCCGACGTCAAGAAGTCGAAAGGTAAACTGTCTTCTCCTGAAATCTTTTGAAGAGATGGTGCCAAAACAACCTAAAGACTTTTCGAAGCAGCTCTTTGGAGCAGCCCCACCAGTGAAGATTTTAAAAAAATCTTTAACCTGCCTTTCATCGGTATATATATTATTGGAACAATTTATTTACCACTAACTTCAGTGGTCTGTATAAGCTGTTTACGAAAGTGCAATACAAAAAAATAAAAATAAGTTAAAATTATAAAATCAAACTTCAGTTATGATGCCTGTTTGCCTTCATAACAAATTTGAATGCTGAACTTAGACATATGTGTTTTAACTGTTCATTCTGCTAATCACTTCAGGGTGTTTCATGGGAAGAGAGTCCTAAACTGAATACACAAATAGGCAGGGCGGTTGGTCTGATTCAGAAGAGTTGCGCTTACACCCTTATTATTTGTGGCTGTTGCTAGGTAGAGAAAATTGCCAGAGTGTCATTTTATTATTAGAATAACATCTGTTTCCTGCTGCTGCTGCTGCTGCTGCTGCTGCTGCATCACCTTTCTGTCTCTCATTCCCCCGATCCAGGGTCCATGTTTTCCCAAGCAATGAAGAAATGGGTGCAAGGAAACACAGATGAGGTAAGGCCCCCCCTCAGATCTCCCTGCCTCTTGCTAAGACGCCGCAGAAGAAATCCCAAGTGTGTGGATGTCTTGTCTATCTGTCTGTCTCTCTGTTTTTAGCTGGCTTCAAGGAATATATCAGAGAGATGCAGGGGGCAGGAATTCAGAACACCAACAAAAAGTATCCGTAATTGGGGCAGCTCCCACAGACTGCAGGGTTGCTTCTGTGAACGTTACAATTTCCTCTTGCAAAATTTGGAATACTTGGGATTCTCTTGGCTGTTTGATGGGAGGAAAAAAGATTGCAGCTGCCCTAGGTGGTGGTCGTAGTAGTTGGTCGCCAATAACTGCAGCGTGGGTGTGTTAGGTTTCTTCTCCACCCCACCATTTTTGGGTTGCGTATTTCCTAAGCCCAAGCGTTGCCTGCTTTTCCGCTTTTCAGGCTCAAGAGGAGATGGCCTGGAGGATCGCAAAGATGATTGTCAACGATGTCATGCACCAGGCACAACCGGACCCAGCTGTAGAAAAAATTACAAAGGTAACAAGGGGGTGTTCCCCTGGTTGCATGCGCTTTATGGCTGCGCCTTCGTGAAGGCAGCGCCCTCCAGATTTGGACTCCCAGCCCCAGCCAGCATGCCTGTGAAAGGCTGCAGATTCCCCATCTCAGATCTAGCCGCTATTTTAATTCCCTGCAAATCCCCTTAAGGACACAAGAGCTGCCTCCGGCTAGGCCAGGGATGGGGGAAGTCTGTGGACCCTCTGGAATGTTGCTGGACTCCAACTCCCATAATCCTTGAGCACTGGGCATAACACCAGTTCTGAAAGACTTACATTGGCTCCCAGGACGTCTCCGAGCACAATTCAAAGTGTTGGTGCTGACCTTGAAAGCCCTAAACGGCCTTGGTCCAGTAGACCTGAAGGAGCATCTCCACCCCCATCGTTCAACCTGAGGTCCAGCTCCGAGGGCCTTCTGGCGCTTCCCTCCCTGCGAGAAGTGAGGTTACAGGGAACCAGGCAGAGGGCCTTCTCAGTAGTGGCACCCGCCCTGTGGGACACGCTCCCATCAGATGTCAAGGAAATAAACAACTATCTGACTTTTAAAAGACATCTAAAGGCAGCCCTGTTTAGGGAAGTTTTTAATGTCTTATGTTTTATCGTGTTTTTAATATTCTGTTGGGAGCCTCTGTTGGGGAAACCCAGCCAGATGGGTGGGGTATATTATTATTATTATTATTATTATTATTATTATTATTATTATTGCTGCTGGGAGCTGAAGTCCCAACAACATCTGGGGCCCTCACCCCTGCTCCAAGCAACCATTGTTTGAGGCAAACCCTGAGACTTCTGTCTACTTGCCCCAGTGTCTTTTCCACCCACCAAACCAACATTTTCTCTCTCTTTCTCTCCTCACACCTGCAGCTATGATCTTCAGCATTTCCAAACAAGGGGACATTGGGTTTTTCTGCCTCTGAAGATACAAGTGGATTCTGTTCCTTCTCTCTCCACCCCAGGGGAAATGAAAGCTCTGTTGGCTGATTTCTCCTTTGAAACGGAGTCAGCAGGAAACCAAGCACTGTAGACTGATGTGTCTCCTCTTTTCAGAACAAACTTTTTCAGGAGATTTTGGGGGGGGAAGGAGGGCCTAAGACTTCCTTGCATTGAGCGCAAATCTCTCCTGCACATACGCCCTAAATTCCCCGTCAAAGAGACACGTTTCTGGCAAAAGGCTTGCCAGCTCCCTCTGCAAAGGATTCCTTCCCCAAATGGCTTGGACCTGGAGCACAGTTCACATCGAAAGGACTGGAGGATAGATTTCCACGTCTCTTCCTCCTCTGAAGGTTCCTAGCTGTGCTTTCTTTTTTTAGAGAAAAACCTGCAATCAGAAAGGCACGGGGCACCTTAACCCGTCAGAGAGGGCTGAGCTATTGACGGCGAACGGTCTTTTAAGAATCCTGGAGCCATTTTGAGTTTTCTTTCTTTCTTTTTACTTGAAGCGTTCTGAATACGGTAGCAGCTGAACCTTTTCTCTCACATTTGTCTCGGTCCTGGAAAAAATAGTGACAGAGAGCAGGCGTTGATTGCAAGCGACTTCCAATTCTCCATTGTCACTTTGGCCCTTAAGTAAGCCAAGGCCACTCCTTGCTCCTGAGAAGGCAGGGCTCCACACCCATCCTGTAATGGTCATCTTCTGCCAAGGACTAAAATGCAAGCAGAAAAGAATGATCTCTGTGCCCTGGGTACCCTCTTTTTTTGTTTTAAAGCTTTGCAAATACTCCTGATGAACAAAAAATGTTTTCTGTTTCCTAGTCATTTTTTTTTTAATTGCCAGTTCTGAGTCAGCAGGCCTTTGACCTTATATTTCCTTGCAATCCTTTAGGGGGATAGGAAACGATCTCCATGCAACCTGGAGGGACGCTTCCATTATTCCTGCAGCAGGCGACTATTTTCCCCAGAGTATTCAGAGTACTCAGGGATGGGTCCACTCCGTGTGTCTGTGTGTTTGTGCGTATTTTCCTTTAGGTCTTCACTCCGGTTGAAACGTTTTCTGTTTGGAGAGTTTGTTTGCTTTTCAATTCCATTTTGCTTTTGTTTTCTGAAGACTCTGTGCAAAAGAAACATTTAAAAAACCACACACACACAACCCAAATCCTCTGTAGGAGATCCCCCCCCTCGATTTGTCTCCAGCGTTTTGAAAGTCTTGATGGATGAAGCAGGCGTCGTCCTCCTGTTGCAATATCTGATCTAGCAAGGCACTCCTGTCAGTCTGCCAGAAGCAAAAAGCTGTGTATATGTTTTTTGGTACTGTGTACCACCACCTTACTGTCTCATGCCCAAGTATTCATGTACTTAAGAAGCATATTTAAATTGTGTTTTGATTGAAAATATATAAATATATATATATATATATAAATATTATGAATTTGTGTCCATCTTCCGTGTGTGCGTTTCCTTAGGTGGCTTGTCTGTTCCCAGCTAGAAAAGCTGAACTGACCCTTTCAAACCAGGTTGGCGCAAACCTTTGGCTCTCTAGATGTTGCTGAACTATTAACTTCCATCAGCCACAGCAAACATGCACAGGACTGACAGGAGTTGTGGTTCAGCAACAATGGGGGCAGGGGGCAAAGGTTTCCCACATTTGCCTTCCTCAAATCCAAGGATGGTCAGAAAGTACATTGGGATTATGGAACAATCGCTGGGTCATTTGCAGTAGATTGCAGTAGAGTCCCTGATGTCTAGCCGTCTACAACAACAACGAGCAACTGGTTTCATTTGCATAGGTGCCATGGGTCAGGATCAGCTCTCCCAGTGGGGCAGAGACACAGTACTGCTTACTAAGTTGGGGGGGGTGAGGCAGCAGGGTGCTTGGAAAGTCCATTTGAAAAACGAAATGAGTTCAAGTCCAGCAATTAAATCCAGTTTCACCTTTGTCCCTTTGCAAAACAAACTTACTTCAGTTCACAGTTCAAGTTCGTCCAAATTATCATAAGCAAAAAGATAAGTCAGAATGTTACAAGCTGATGTGCTGAAGTATAAAATATACTTTATAAGAGTAAGAAACATCAACACACACACAAACACATGAATGTGTGGTTTTAATTTCTTTTCCCCAACAGTTGTTATAAAGGTAAGGGTAAAGGTACCCCTGCCCGTACGGGCCAGTCGTGACCGACTGTGCGCTCATCTCACTCAAGAGGCCAGGAGCCGGCGCCGTCCGAAGACACTTCCAGGTCACGTGGCCAGCGTGATGAAGCTGCGTCTGGAGAGCTAGCACCAGCGCCGCACACGGAACGCCGTTACCTTCCCGCTATAAAGCGGTACCTATTTATCTACTTGCACTTAGGGGTGCTTTCGAACTGCTAGGTGGGCAGGAGCTGGGACCGAACGACGGGAGCTCACCCCGCCGTGGGGATTCGAACCGCCGACCTTTTGATCGGCAAGCCCTAGGCGCTGAGGTTTTACCCACAGCGCCACCCGCGTCCCTAACAGTTGTTATATTTAAGTCTAAAGAGGGTGGTTTTTTTAATGTAACTACAAACCGTTCAACATTCTACCCCATAATGAGCTTAAGTTGGGTTCAGTTTGCTCAGCAATTGTGGGAACTACTTAAGTGTCGTTCAGAGGTATTTTGAACTCATTCCATGAACTTCTGTTAAACCGAGCTAGTTCATTCCAACCAGTGGGAGGTGTGGGCTGTGCAGGTTCACCAGCAGTGCAAATCCTTGAAGGGCAGGAATGAAATAGACCATATTTCTCATGCTGGAGGGGTGTACTTTGTGGAGTTCCTCAAAAGTGCTCAGAAATGGGGGGAAGTCACCCCATAAGATGCATAAACAAGGCGGGTTGTGGGGGGCAGCAATGAAAGACAAGCAGGTGTCACTAAACACGTTACAGATCCTGCAGTCCTGAAGCTAGCTTGCTTTATTTGTTTGCATTTATAGACCATGTTTTCCTCCAGGCTCCAGGTTCTCTCCAAACATGGGTTCTCCCCACCCTTGATTAATCGCCACAACAACCCTGTTAGGCTGAGAAAGGCAGTGACAGTTTCGTGGTGTGATGCTCTAACCACTATACGACACTGGATCTCTGAAACACTAACCACTACACCATGCTATTCTCTACCCTATAAGCAGCAAAATGATACCATGTAAGGAAGTTGCTTTCACAGTAGCCTATTTTGTTTGGGATTTCCATCCTGTGCACTCAAGGTTATTGTGTGTGTGTGTGTGTGTGTGTGTGTGTGTGTGTGTGTGTGACTGATAGGATATATCATAGCTGTCAACTTACAGATTTGAAAATAAGGGACCAGCAGCCAAAATAAGGGACCTGCAGCCTCACCTGTTCCAGGCACTCCAGTCTTCCTGTCCTCCTGCAGTCTGGTCAAACTCATGCTGGTAGCTTCGAGAACACTGTCCAACCAACTTTGTAACCAGAGGTTCATCTGAATAGAATCTGAATCACATGCACCACAAGGCCTATGCAGCCTCAACTTAAGATGGCTCCCCGGCCTGGCTTTGTACTGCAAAGTTTGCAGCAGCACGTGAAACAAAATGGCGTCCAGCATTCAAAAAACCCCTCAGCTTGCATTAACTAGCCACACACAAGGCATGCAAGCTCCACCCCCCAGTCGTTCTTAAGACTTCTTATTGGGTGAGCAACACAGCCAAGCAACACAGTTGGAGCCTCCCTTCTCCCTGGCCAGCAGGGAGGGAGGGAGAGGAGCTGCTTCCTTTGAAATTTAAGGGACATCATTTAAGGGACATCCACCAATAAGGGACAGCAGTGGGATATGGCGCTGGAATAAGGGACTGTCCCTTCAAATAAGGTACACTTGACAGCTATGGGATATATTGATCTAACAGCACTCATAACCTGTTACGTTTCCCATTTTCTGTTATTACGCCATCTTTTTCTTTTTAAATCTGTGGTGAGATTTCATTGCCACCCACCTGATTTTATGGTGATATTTAGTACACAATTGCAGCTCCAGCCTTTCTGATACTGGCTGGGTAGAGCCATTGCCTCTTAATCTGCTCATGTCCCGATGTGCTTGTTTACTGATTTCCAGCTCACACTCCCATTTTTATTTTTTTTATTATTATTTGCTACTTTTCACATATTTTTAAAACAATCATTGCTCTGGAAGCCAGAAATTAATACCGCTCTCCTTCAGGAAACAAGGACTGGCAAATCAATGCTGGGGGTGGAGGCAGGGGGGAAAGGAGTATTTAGGATGTAAGTTGTCATGAAATAAATGATAGTGTGGAACTGCTGTTTTTAACCCCACTTCCAGCTGGTTGCAGAAAAGCAGGGTCTTCACACAGGTACAACCTCAGTGCTGCACCAAGATTCAGGTGGGGGGGAACACTTCAGAAGAAAGAATTTACTGGAATTGAAAGATAAAACAGTGCTGTTTTGGAGGTGGAACACGAGAATAGAGGGCTTCCTTTCAGAGAAGGGCCACGATGTAATCTACCACAGCACCAGGGTGATTTATGAACCTTCCTTCCTCTGGATCAAGGTGATAACGAGGCTTTCAAGTTTTGCTGTTGTTTCCTGCAGCATAAGGCTAGCTTCTCCCTCCGCTATCAGAGTCTCCCTCCGAGGAATCACAAGGCGTGGGGAGAATTGCTCTTATGTTCAGAACCTGCTTGTGGGCTTCCTACTGGGGGCATCAGGTTAGCTACTGTGCGAACAGGAACTGGGCTAGATGGGTGCTTGTGAAACATGGACCACTTATAAATGCCATCTCCAACTCCTCAAAAGATTCCATCAACAATATCTCCAAAAAATATTACACATCACTTGGGAAGACAGGCGAACTAATACCAGTGTACTGGAAGAAGCAAAGTTCACCAGTGTTGAAGCAATGATTCTTCAACATCAACTTCGTTGGACTGGTCATGTTGTGCGGATGCCTGATGATCGTCTTCCAAAGCAACTACTCTATTCCGAACTTAAAAATGGAAAGCGTGGTGCTGGTAGTCAACAAAAGAGGTTTAAAGACTGTCTCAAGGGAAATCTTTAAAAATTTAGTATAAACACCAACAATTGGGAAACACTGGCCTGCGAGCGCTCCAGTTGGAGAACAGCCTTTACCAAAAGTGTCATGGGCTTTGAAGACACTTGAACGCAGGACGCAAGGGAGAAATGTGCTAAGAGGAAGGCACGCTTGGCAAATCCACACCGTGATCAACTCCCGCCCGGTAACCTATGTCCCCACTGTGGAAGAATGTGTGGATCCAGAATTGGCCTCCACAGTCACTTATGGACTCATTGTTAAACCCTGTATATGGAAGACAATCTTACTTGGCTACGAGGGATCGATAAAGAAAAAGAAGAAGATCCAGCAGCCTCTATTATTCTTCTGTATGAGGGTTCAGGGGCTAAGGCCTGCCAGGTGAATGGAAAAGCTCCGGTAGCAGTGGGGAGACAGGGCACCTGCTTGGCGTGCAGAAGATCCTAGGTTCCAGCTGAAGGTCTGAATACATAACACCAACCTAGAGGCAAGCAGATGATGGGAGAAAGCCCCTGCCCGCCGCTTTCTGCCAGAGACCTTGAAAGGCCGCTGCTGCCAGTCAGAGTAGAGAATATTGGCCTTTATGGACCAAAGTTCTGTCTGACCCCAATCAAGATCAAACAACATGTTGTTGTTGTTGTTGTTGAGTCGTTTAGTTGTGTCCGACTCTTCGTGACCCCCTGGACCAGAGCACGCCAGGCACTCCTGTCTTCCACTGCCTCCCGCAGTTTGGTCAAACTCATGCTGGTAGCTTCGAGAACACTGTCCCACCATCTCGTCCTCTGTCGTCCCCTTCTCCTTGTACCCTCCATCTTTCCCAACATCAGGGTCTTTTCCAGGGAGTCTTCTCTTCTCATGTATTGGAGCCTCAGCTTCAGGATCTGTCCTTCCAGTGAGCACTCAGGGCTGATTTCCTTCAGAATGGAGAGGTTTGATCTTCTTGCAGTCCATGGGACTCTCCAGAGTCTCCTCCAGCACCAGAATTCAAAAGCATCCATTCTTCGGCGATCAGCCTTCTTGATGGTCCAGCTCTCACTTCCATACATCACTACTGGGAAAACCATAGCTTTAACTATACGGACCTTTGTTGGCAAGGTGATGTCTCTGCTTTTTAAGATGCTGTCTAGGTTTGCCATTGCTCTTCTCCCAAGATCAAACAACATCATATACAGCACTATATATTCAAGCCACGGCTCTGTGCAGTTCCCCATTTCCCCAACAGGTGGCGGTGGAGTCCCTCCCCCGAGTGCGACTTCAAGGCGCAGGGAGATGACGTTGTCAATTTCCCCTCCACGTGGGTGCAGCTGGCTTGCTTGCTTGCTAGCAAGAAGGGAAAAGTGTTCTCGGGGACTCCAGATTCCTCAAAGTGCGTCGGCAGGTAAAGACCCGCTTTTCTGTCTCCAGGGCTGCAAAGGATATTGACCCATGGGGTGGGTGGAAGGGAGGAAGAGAGAGGGGGCTTGGAGTGGGGTGAAAAGCAGAATTTTGAACCGGGGTTGAAAACGAGAAACGTGGGAAGGTTAGGAGTAGGTGCGTGAGAGAGAAGGTGGTTTTGCTCCTGGTTTAAGAAGGCACCAGAAACTGATCTAGGGGAAAAAGGGAGACCTAGATCCATTATTATTATTATTATTATTATTATTATTATTATTATTATATATTTTATTTATACCCCACCCATCTGGCTGGGTTTCCCCAGCCATCCTGGGTGGCTCACAGCATATATCAGAACATACTTAAACATCAAACATTAAAAACTTCCCGATATAGGGCTGCCTTCAGGTGCCTTATAAAAGGCAGATAGTTGTTTATTTCCTTGACATCTGAAGGGAGGATGTTCCATGCAATTGGAGAGGGCACTTCGGAGCCAATAAGAAGGTAAAGGTACCGTTAGGTCCAGTCGCTGATGATTCTGGGGTTGCGGCGCTCATCTTGCTTTATTGGCTGAGGGAGCTGGCATTTGTCCGCAGACAGCTTCCAGGTCATGTGGCCAGCATGACTTAAGCCGCTTCTGGCAAACCAGAGCAGTGCACAGAAACGCCATTTACCTTCCCGCCAGAGTGGTACCTATTTATCTACTTGCACTTTGTGCTTTCGAACTGCTAGGTTGGCAGGAGCAGGGACCGAGCAACGGGAGCTCACCTGTCACGGGGATTCGAACCGCCAACCTTCTGATCAGCAAGCCCTAGGCTCTGTGGTTTAGACCACAGCGCCACCCGCGTCCCTCAAAGCCAATAGCCCTGGTTAATTCCACACTCCAGCCGGCCACCGGGGAATCAGCAGAAAGCCCATCAACATGGGATAAAACCCCCCTACCACTCTCTGGAAACCATTTGGATCCTTTAAGTGGCAGGGGGCAGACCATCCGAATTGGTCCCACCTCCCTGCGGAGGGGAAGGGTCATGTTCGCCCATATGATTGTCTGTGTTTTTATTCACAGGTCAAGGTGCAAACCTTAAGCAAAAAAATAAAATGACGGCGGACGTGGAGCGACTCCTTATCCAGTTCAAAGATGAGGCTGGTGAAGCCTTGGGCTCTCCCTTTGATGTGCCCATCAACATCACGCCAGAGAAGCTTCAGCTCGTCTGCAACGCGCTCCTGGAGAAGGTACTGGTGTCAGGGTTGCCTCCTGGGGCAGAGTTAAGGTTAAGGGGGACTGGCTTCCCCCACAAGAAGCCAAAGTCACTTGCTTTTTGAATGCTACCCAGTCTCTTTACTCCACAGACAAATGCAGCTCTTCTGGGTTTATGAAATGGCTACTCACCCGATCTGAAATACTCCCTTTGCAGGCAAGGCTAAATTCGTTAAAATAGAGCTCCAGAACAGATAAAAATCCAGACTTCTGTCCTCTGGTTTCCACTCCGTAAAATATTGATAAGATGAGTTCAAACCAATTAGCACAACGTTAAATTTAAAACTAATTAAAAATGTCAAGAGCTCAGAACCACAGACTCCGCCGCTTTTTGTCATCTTTTTTAATTTGATTTTCAAAAATATAAACATAAAACAGTAGAAAATCCACATATCGAGATTACTCTGAATCGCCTGACTTCCCCTCCCCATCCTTTCCATGGGTCCTTTTAATTCTATTTTCAACTGCATATCAGTATTTCTCCAATTTTTCATCTTCCTAAATTATCTATACATTCTGTTATTTTACAAGTGTGTTTAAAATCCTGCTAATGTTTTGGCCTGTTTACAATGGTTTTGTATATATATTATAAACATTTCCCTTTTTAAAATTTCTTGTCTTCCTGATTCGTGAGCTGTCCAATTAATTTTTGCCATTTTGGCATAGTCCATCGACTTCTCTGGTCGGGGTTGTCTCTTCCTTCCAAACGCTGCCGCTTTTTGTATGCGGAGCGTCCTGGGTTTCATCTCCAGGTAGGGCTGAGAATGCTCACCTGTGGAACCCTGGAGAGCTGCTGCCAGTCAGAGTAAGCAATACTGTGATTGATGGGCCGGTGTTTCTGACTTGGTGCAAAGCAGCCTCCTACTGTCCTAATCAAATCGGCCCTTCATTCAGAACCATGAGGACTAGAACCTTGCTTTAATTTTATGGGGAGGGCTGTGGCTCAGTTCTAGAGAGTCAGCTTTGCATGCAGCGCCCAGTGTTCCCTTTGGCTTGCGAGCTACATTTCCAGTTCCCGAGGAACTTTTGCCTTTGAGCAGGTAGCCAGCTGTGCTGGGCCCGGGGGTAACCCGAGCAACACGGTCCAGGTCCGGTCCCGGATCCAAGGGTTCCGCGAGGAGTCAGTCCAGCAGGACATGAGGCAGGAAACCAGGCAAGGTCAGGCACAGGATCACAGGCAGGTTCTGGCAAACAGCAGTGACCCTGGGGCGGGGTCCAGCAACCTTTTATCTCTGTCAGGGTAACAGCTGGTCCTGATCCCCCGGTGACTCACCTCCCTGTCTCGCCCAAAGGCGAGCACTCCTCCTGCGAGTAATAATAATAATTATTATTTATTATTTATACCCCGCGCATCTGGCTGAGTTTCCCCAGCCACTCTGGGCGGCTTCCAACCAAATATTAAAATACAATAACCTATTAAACATTAAAAGCTTCCCTAAACAGGGCTGCCTTAAGATGTCTTCTGAATGTCAGGTAGTTGATTATCTCTTTGACATCTGATGGGAGGGCGTTCCACAGGGCAGGCGCCACCACCAAGAAGGCCCTCTGCCTGGTTCCCTGTAGTTTTGCTTCTCGCAGCGAGGGAACCGCCAGAAGGCCCTCGGCGCTGGATCTCAGTGTGTGGGCAGAACGATGGGGGTGGAGACGCTCCTTCAGGTATACAGGACCGAGGCCGTTTAGGGCTTTAAAGGTCAGCACCAACACTTTGAATCGTGCTCGGAAACGTACTGGGAGCCAAGTATTCAGGTCTCTCCTTCTCTCAGACCTGAGTGTCTGCAACTTGGGAGATGTCGGTGGGTTACTAGACCCAGAGGCCGCCTCAGCCTCTCCTGACCCAACCGGTAGTGGAGCAGCAGCAAGTGATTGCCCAGCTGAAGGCAAGGAGGTAATCCCTGCATCTGGAGCCAGGGCATGCTCAGGCCCTTGACTCGGCCCAGTTGGTGCTTGTTGCAGGGGAACCTGTGCAGACTGGGGCTCTTCAGAATCAGGCCCCAGACTCGGTTCCGATGCCGCCTGAGGCAAAGGATCCGGTGCGGACTGAGACTCCTCTGGCTCCGAGTCTGAGCCGAAGTCCCAGGCCATCACACCAACGGGAGAGCCCGCATGAAAAGTCCTGTTGAGCAAGGACCATTAAATTCCCTTTTTTTAAAACAGTGATATGCTGTTGCCAAAGCGGTGCACCTAACACTCAGTGTCTGAAGCTGAAACCCCGACTCTCTCCCATCATAGGAGGAGCCGCTGCCGCTGGCTTTCTATGTGCGAGACTCCGAGATCGTGGCCTCCCTGCAGCAGACGTTGGCAGGCCAGACCCTGGAGACGGAGAAGGTGGTGGAGATCGTCTACCAGCCGCAGGCTGTGTTCAAAGTCCGCGCCGTCACCCGCTGCACCAGTTCTTTGGAGGGGCACAGCGAGGCCGTCATCTCAGTCGCCTTCAGTCCCACTGGGAAGTAAGTCGAGGGTCCAGCCAGGGTCCAAGTGGGGGAGAAGTACAGAACGGGTGGATAAAAATCAATTGTTTTATTTTTAAAAAATCTGGTTTTAAAAATTTAAATCGGATTTTTTTTATTTAAATCAGATTTTTAAAATAAAATGTTTTCGGAGGAAAAATCTTTCCAAAGATAGTTTTCTATTTAAGTTACATTACAGTCCAAAGGCTATTCATCATGAAATAAGGATTTGTTTTAAGTTTTCCCTGTGTGCTAAAACTTAGTCTAAGTTGTTTAAAAAAAACAATACACGTTTAACCACATCAGTTAACCAACATGGATACATATGCTATGTTATTGCTTTAGTTAAATAAATTATTTAAATTGTTCTTAAGGAAATGATTGTTTTTCTCCTTCCAATAAAGTACAGCAGAAAAGTTGTCCAACAGTTAACTTAAACCTCAACAATAATTTCATAATTATCTATGTATTTCTAATCAGTAATTTCTGATATAACTGTAAAAACTACTCTGAAAATTTATTATTCTAAAAATGAGACCTTCCTCTCATTGTAAATATTAAGAATGAGCAAGGATACCAGCAAGAATGAGTTTCTGTAAAAAGAGTGATTTAAATCAAGTCTTACTGACTAGTGATTTAAATCGATTTGATTTAAATCAAATCCACCCTGGTTCCAGGGATGACTAAATGGCTGGCTGGAGCCTCTTTGACCTGCCTTTGCTAGGTGGCGTCCCAGCGATGCACGGAACCTCCTTGCCTTTGAGCGAGGTGATAACGAGGCTTTCAAGTTTGACTGTCACTTTGTTTCCCGATGAGCAGGGTTCCCCAAACTTGCGCCTCCGGTGTTTTTGGGACTACAACTCCCGTCATCCCTAGCTAGCAGGACCAGTGGTCAGGGATGGTGGGGATTTGGGTCCAAAAACAGCTGGAGACCCAAGTGTGGGAAAATCCTGACTTAGAGGATGGGATTGTGCCTGCTGCACAATCCCAGAATCTGCCCTGGAGGGTCCCAAAGTGAGAATCTGCATGCACCCAGCTGTCCCCCCCCCCTTTCCTTTTCAAGGTACCTCGCCAGTGGATCCGGAGACACAACTGTGCGCTTCTGGGACCTCAACACGGAGACCCCGCACTTCACGGCCAAGGGTGAGTCTCAATAAGGCTGTGCAAAAATGTCTTCCAGGAATCTGTTTTGAGTTGGTGGCTCCCCCAGGGGCTTGCGGATGGACTGTGTCTGTCTGGCTTTGGTTTTTAGGGGACAAAAGCCATGGCTCAGTGGTAGTGCATTTGCTTTGGAGACAGAAGGTCTCAGGTTTGATCCCCGAGATGTCCAGGTTGGGCAGGGAATTCTCCCCATCTGAAAATCCACATTTTCTGCCTGTTCGGGCACAGAAAATGTCTACGTGGGTTCTGGTCTCTTTCTGCTTGCTGTTGATTTTAATTCTCTCTTACATCTTAGCAAAATACTTTTTAAAAAAAATAATACTCTCACTGGCTCTTTCTTTTTTTAAATTTATTTATTTGGTTTTATCCAAATTATAGTTTTACAATCACATATGCAACATAAAGACAAGATTCTATAGAACAGTCATCCCCAAACTCAGCCCTCCAGATGTTTTGGCCTACAACTCCCATGATCCCTAGCTAACAGGACCAGTGGTCAGGGATGATGGGACTTGTAGTCCAAAACATCTGGAGGGCCGAAGGTTGGGGATGCCTGCTATAGAATCTCCTGGACTTTCCTCCTTCCCTTTGTGGGTCCTGTTGTTCATCATTTCCTCCTGCATCTTTTATAATAATCCGAATCTTTTACATCTCCCTTATATCCAAAATTCACCATTAAACTACAAGTATTATTCCAATCCCACACACAATTTTAACTGTTTGCAGTGGTTTTTAAGATAAGTTAAAAAATTTCCCCCATTCTTTATTAAAATTTTGTTTTTCCTGATTTCCAATTCTTCCGGTCATTTTGTCAATTTTTTCACCAGGTCACCGTCACTGGGTGCTCAGCATAGCCTGGTCTCCTGATGGCAGAAAACTGGCGTCTGGGTGCAAAAACTGCCAGGTACAGGGTGTCCCTCACCTCTGGGTCTTGATACTCCCTCTGAATTCATCCTGGGCTGGGTCTTTCTTTCTCTGAGCCGAGGACAAACAAGGACCCTCAGCAAAAAAATGTTGCAGCACGGCGTGCTTTTTTTCAGAGTGCCAGCCATTCCCTTTCACGGGTTCCTCCATTCCGTTTTCTGCCTCCTAGTCTTCTGTCCCTTTCAACAGACAAGAGTTGTTCTCACCAATAAGTGCAGGGAAATATTGTGCTGTTGAGTAATTCTGATCAGGATGCCCATTTTGGGGGTGCTCCATTCCACATTGCCCTTTCTGGTATTCTCTCCCCGCGCACAGACAAGGACCAGCCTCTCAGATAAGGACCAGCACAACAACAAAGTGTTGCTGTGTCAGGCGCTCCTGTTCAGGATGCCAGCCATACCCTTTTTGGGGATACTCCATTCCACATCGCCCCTTCCAGTATTCTCTTCCCCATCACAGACAAGGACCAGCCTTGTAGTTAAGCAGGGTTTCCAACTAACTGTTGCAGTGTCAAGCGCTCCTGTTCAGGATGCCAGCCATACCCGTTTTGCGGATACTCCATTCCATTCCACCCATATTTTGTTTCTCTGCTTTTTCCTGCCAATGGACAAGCTGTGTTCGTGGCCAGTGAGCACGTTCAGTCCTCACTGAGCTATTTTAGGTTTTCCTCCCCCTTAATTCTTTCCGCCTCTATAAAGCTTTTGGGGGGAGCATGTTGTAGTTCTGCAAACCTTGATTCCTTGGACGTGACTCTTGCCACTTTGGCGATCACTGACGGCTAGCCGTGACGGTGATGTTCTCCCTCACCTGTCGGAGACACTATACCTCTGAATGCCAGCTGCTGGGAATCACAGGTGAGCAGAATTGCTGCTCAGGTGAACTTCATGTAGCAATCTCTCAGTCCGTCTGGGCCGCAGCCATATTTCTGATTTTATCCTTTTGTGCAGATATTTCTCTGGGATCCCGAGACGGGGAACCAGATCGGACGGGTCCTCGTGGGGCACTCCAAATGGATTACTTCTCTCTGCTGGGAGCCTCTGCATCTGTAAGTCTCCCCATTCTGGACATCCCCCCCCCCAAAAAAACCCCTTCTAATCCTTTGGGTTACTTTGGATTGCAGAACTATTTCAACCCATTCATCCATCAGCATGGTGTAATGGTTAGGATGTCAGGCAAGGGCTGGGAAGACCTGAGTTCGAATCTCCCATTCAGCCGTGAAGTGACCTTAAGCTAGTCATCATCTCACAACCTGACCTCTCCCCCTAGAGTTGAGTGTGCCTTGAATCAGCACAAATACAGGAGAAAAGCCTGGATTGCTGTACCGCCTCTCAAATCTCTGTTTTTCCTTTTTTAAACAAAAAATGCAAGGTTCTAACCCGTAAAACAGTTTATAACTCATGTCAACTTTATAAACATCTGGGTAAGGTAAAGGTAAAGGGACCCCTGACCATTAGGTCCAGTCGTGGACGACTCTGGGGTTGCGGCGCTCATCTCGCTTTATTGGCCGAGGGAGCTGGCGTACAGCTTCTGGGTCATGTGGCCAGCATGACTGAGCCGCTTCTGGTGAACCAGAGCAGCGCAGGGAAACGCTGTTTACATTCCTGCCGGAGCGGTACCTATTTATCTACTTGCACTTTGACGTGCTTTCGAACTGCTAGCTTGGCAGGAGCTGGGACTGAGCAATGGGAGTTCACCCCGTCGTGGGGATTCGAACCGCTGACCTTCTGATCGGCAAGTCCTAGGCACTGTGGTTTAATCCACAGTGCCACCTAAACCAGGCATTGGCAAACTCAGCCCTCCAGATGCTTTCGGCCTACAACTCCCATCATCCCTAGCTAACAGGTCAGGGATGATGGGAATTGTAGTCTCAAAACATCTGGAGGGCCGAGTTTGCCTATGCCTGGTCTAAAGAATGATGTCTTTAGCAGGCACAGAAACAAGTTTATTGTGAGGACGCCTGCCTGATATCAATAGGCAGGGAGTTCCAACGCCTTAGCTTAAGGTTTCCTGGTTTTGCCCTCTGCAGGAACCCGGAATGCCGCTACCTGGCCAGCTCCTCCAAAGACGGCAGTGTCCGCATCTGGGACACAGTGGCAGGCCGGTGCGACAAGATCCTGACGGGCCACACGCAGTCGGTGACCTGCGTCAAGTGGGGCGGGGACAACTTGCTGTACTCCTCGTCTCAGGATCGGACCATCAAGGTTTGGAGGCCGCTGGATGTAAGTCTGGGAAAGTCTGAGAAATTAAGAAATGCAGAATAAGCGATAAAGAACGGAAAATCATCAGAGGTGGTTGACGGAAGTCTAAAATATTGTATAAGATAAGAAGTTATGTTAAATGATTGTTGAAAATGATATGTAAAAAACCCAGAAGAAGAAGAAGAGGACGAGGAGTTTGGATTTCATATCCCGCCTTTCACTCCCTTTAAGGAGTCTCAAAGCGGCTCACATTCTCCTTTCCCTTCCTCCCCCACAACAAACACCCTGCGAGGTGAGTGGGGCTGAGAGACTTCAGAGAAGTGTGACTGGCCCAAGGTCACCCAGCAGCTGCAGGTGGAGAAGCGGAGACGGGAACACGTTTCCCCAGATTACGAGACTACCGCTCTTAACCACTACACCACTCTTTTAAAAAAGAGTTGCGAGTCAGGGACTGAGTTGTCTTTTTCCTGTTCCGCTTTTCAGGGAGTCCTCTGCCGCACACTTCAGGGCCACGCGCACTGGGTGAACACCATGGCTCTCAGCACAGACTATGTTCTCCGCACTGGGGCTTTTGAGCCAGCCGAGGCCTCCATCAACCCCCAGGACGTCAGCGGATCACGTAAGATCAGGCTCCTGCCTCTCCTTTTGCTTTTGTTCAAGGCAGGGAATCATAGAACCCTGCAGTCGGAAGGGAACCCGGGGGTCATCTAGTCCAACCCCCGCAATGCAGGAATCTCGGCTAAAGCATCCATGACAGATGGCCAGACAACCTCTGCTTATAAACCCCCCAAGGAAGGAGAGTCCACAACCTCCGGGGGGAATTCTTACTCTTTCTCTCTCCCTGGGAGAAAGGAAGCTGTTGCTACAACTTTAGCACCATGAAATCAGCATGAAATGCAGAATTTTGAGCATCCTTGGGAGCTCAGTGTTCTCACCAAGCAGATTCCTCTGGCTGCAGGTAGTTCCTAACCGGCGTTTCCTTCCTCCTACAGTGGCAGAGATAAAGCAGAAAGCACAGCAGAGGTACAGCCAAGTCAGGGTAAGTCTGCCCTCCTGCCTGCCCTGGCCACGAAATAGCCGCTCGGCTGCAGCTCCCAGAGCTCTCAGCAAAGGGGTTACAGTGGTGCCCCGCAAGACGAATGCCTCGCAAGACGGAAAACCCGCTAGACGAAAGGGTTTTCCGTTTTTGAGTTGCTTCGCAAGACGATTTTCCCTATGGGCTTGCTTCGCAAGACGAAAATGTCTTGCAAGTCTTGCGATTTTTTTTCCGCTCCCCCCCCTTTTTCTAAGCCGCTAAGCCGCTAATAGCCTTTTAGCAGCTAAGCCTTTAATAGCCGCTAAACCGCTAATAGCGCTAAGCCGCTAATAGGGTTGCTTCGCAAGACGAAAAAACCGCTAGACGAAGAGAATCGCGGAATGGATTATTTTCGTCTTGCGAGGCACCACTGTAGTTGTTCAACCACTCTGGGAACTGTGGCTCTGCAGAGGAGAATAGGGCTCTCCCAACAGCACCCTCAACAAACTATAGTTCCTCAGTTTCTTTTTCTTTTCCCCCAAATAATTTTTAATAATTTTTTCCAAATTTCTTAAACACAATACAGCTTAACAATATTATTCTCCTTTCAATCTATATCTTACCTGAGTTAACTTCCCTCCATCCCTCTTCTGGCTTCTCTACATTGCTCTTACTTAAGCGTGATTACTATATATACATTCTATAAATGTCTATAATTCCTTAATAATTTTTTGTATTATACTTTAGACATACATTCCTTATTATATTACAGCATTACATCTTGTGGGCTAACCAAATGTTTACAATAAATGTTAGGAGTTTTATTTCAATCCTGTGAGTGTCTTTATCTATGTACCATAAATTCTAAGTATACCATAAATTTGGACCATTCTTTTTGGAATTTCTCATCATCCTGCTGTTGGATTCTTCCAGCTAGCCTTGCTATTTCCGCATACTCCAATACTTTCTGTTGCCATTCTTCAGTTGTCAGAATATCCTGTTGTTTCCATCTCTGTGCAAGGAGTAGTCTTCCTGCTGTTGTGGCATACAGGAAGAATTTCTGATCTTCCTTTTTAACGTCCTCTCCAACCATTCCTAGCAAATGGTTTTTTATGAAAGGTGTACCTAAATATCTTTTAAAACTCATTATACACACTATTCCTTGTCACACAACCACCACATGTGGTGAAAATTTCCCTCTCTTACAGTGCATTTCCAACAGTTCTTATTTTACATTTTGTACATCTTTGCTAGTTTGGTGGGTGTTAAGTACCACCTATATATCATTTTTAACAAATTCTCTTTTAAGGTCATGGATTCAGTAAATTTTATTCCTAAATTCCATAGCCTTGTCCATTTCTCATACAGTGGTGCCTCGCAAGACGAAAATAATCCGTTCCGCGAGTCTCTTCGTCTAGCGGTTTTTTCGTCTTGCGAAGCAACCCTATTAGCGGATTAGCGCTCTTAGCGGCTTAGCGGCTATTAAAGGCTTAGCGGCTTAGCGGCTAAAAGGCTATTAGCGGCTTAGAAAAAGGGGGGGAAGCGGGGGGAAATCGCAAGACTCGCAAGACGTTTTCGTCTTGTGAAGCAAGCCCATAGGGAAAATCGTCTTGCGAAGCAACTCAAAAACGGAAAACCCTTTCGTCTAGCGGGTTTTTCGTCTTGCGAGGCATTCGTCTTGCGGGGCACCACTGTACTCGATATTATATCCTAGGTCCATTGCCCACTTAGTCATGACCTCCTTAATTTCTACATCTTTTGTATGCCATTCCAACAAAAAATCATATACTTTAGTTCCCCAGTTTCTATGGGTGAAGCTATAACGGTATAAAATTGTCCTTTAAATATAGAGCGATGAGGCCTCTGTCTTGGGCAGCTGGTTGCATCTTGTGCCAATGAGTTCCCAAGTTTAAGCCTTGTTGAGTTGTGTTGGAAAGAATCGAATGTGACTAACTTGGGCCTATTCATTTCATTGGCTCCCCTTGGGTATAGTTGATTAGCAAGGAATCTG
This sequence comes from Podarcis muralis, assembly GCF_964188315.1. Classification (NCBI taxonomy): domain Eukaryota; kingdom Metazoa; phylum Chordata; class Lepidosauria; order Squamata; family Lacertidae; genus Podarcis; species Podarcis muralis. The sequence goes on along the minus strand of NC_135669.1, from coordinate 42,161,651 downwards.
GTGCATCTTAGGGGGTGGTCGGCTCCAGAATGAGGTGCTGTCCCAGAATCCCATTCTTCTCGCTGACAGAGGGCGCTTCCTTCTCTGCCCACAGGGCACGGGGCTCGAAAGGCTCGTCTCCGGGTCGGATGACTTCACACTCTTCCTCTGGGTGCCTGCAGAGGACAAAAAGCCTTTGGGGAGAATGACCGGCCACCAGGCGTTGATCAACCAAGTCCTTTTCTCTCCCGACACGCGGATCATTGCCAGTGCATCCTTCGACAAGTCCGTCAAGCTGTGGGATGGCAAAACGGGCAAGTAAGTGTGTGATCCTTATACCGTTTCCCTTTATCTCAAGCCGGTTCACAATTTTTCAAGGAAGAGCTACGGAAATCATGATGGACGTATCAAAGTACTCCCTGTTACAGGCAAATGTAAAAGGGCTATATTTAATTAAAAACACACACGCGTTTGGTCTTGGGCCTCAGCTGCGCCTTGGGAATTACGATTGCTTTCAGTTTTCCAGTTCGTCTTTGTAAAACAAGTTCCAAGTCCTCATGAAGGCGTTCCAGCAGGGATGCTGAAAATCAGAGGCTCTTCATAGGCTGGTTCTGCAGGGAAGACATTTGTGTCACAGTCTTAACACAGTTGGAGTTCTTGTTATTAAATATACCAAGAAAAAAGCACACCAAGAACTCCGGCCGATATAAGTTTCAGTAGAGGGAGTGGTCCGTACTCGCAAATCAATGGTCAATTGTAACAAAAACTAATCCATTCAAAAGTGTGTACAGTGGTACCTCGGGTTACATACGCTTCAGGTTACATATGCTTCAGGTTACATACGCTTCAGGTTACAGACTCTGCTAACCCAAAAATAGTGCTTCAGGTTAAGAACTTTGCTTCAGGATGAGAACAGAAATCATGCTCCGGCGGCGCGACAGCAGCAGGAGGCCCCATTAGCTAAAGTGGTGCTTCAGGTTAAGAACAGTTTCAGCTTAAGAACGGACCTCCGGAACGAATTAAGTACTTAACCCAAGGTACCACTGTATTCTGACAAGGATTACAAACTCAAATAGAGATTACAAACTCAAACAGAGATTACAAACTCAAACTCATAAGGATATGTATAACACAATAGTTTGTTACAGAATTAGAGACTGGTGTGCTTTTTTCTTGGTAGAGTCTTAACACACACACATTCCCCACACTAGGTACCTCACCTCCCTGCGGGGGCACGTATCGGCGGTGTACCAGATCGCGTGGTCGGCCGACAGCCGCCTGCTGGTCAGCGGGAGCAGCGACAGCACACTCAAGGTCTGGGACGTCAAGACACAGAAACTGGCTGTCGACCTTCCTGGCCATGCGGACGAGGTAAGGCCCTAGTCAGTGGTGAGGTTTTTCCTCGGGGCTGCTTGGGTAGGAGAGGACGGGGCGGCAGATTGAGGACCCCGACCCCAAAATTGGCCCGCTGGTGGTTTGTGGATCAGAGGTGGGCAACTGGAGCCATACCCCCCCCCCTTGCAGGCTGATTATTGACAGGTGGGCAAAATCCCTTTCAGCCAGATCCATTGTCGCTGGACATGCTATATGACATCAGGCGGTTCCTGATTTTAAGCTCTTCTAAAGGGACGCGGGTGGTGCTGTGGGTTAAACCACAGAGCCTAGGACTTGCTGATCAGAAGGTCGGCGGTTCAAATCCCGTTGCTCGGCCCCTGCTCCTGCCAACCTAGCAGTTCGAAAGCACATCAAAGTGCAAGTAGATAAATAGGTACCGCTCCAGCGGGAAGGTAAACGGCATTTCCATGCACGGGTTCGCCAGAAGCGGCTTAGTCATGCTGGCCACATGACCCGGAAGCTGTACGCCGGCTCCCTCAGCCAGTAAAGCGAGATGAGCGCTGAAACCCCAGAGTCGGCCACGACTGGAACTAATGGTCAGAGGTCCCTTTACCTTTTTAAAGGGGCTAGAAGAAGAGTTCACTTTGTTTAAAGGTAAAGGTAAAGGACCCCTGACAGTTAACTCCAGTCTCAAACGACTCTGGGGTTGCAGCGCTCATCTTGCTTTACTGGCCAAGGGAGCCGGTGTTTGTCTGCAGACAGCTTCTGGGTCATGAGGCCAGCAGGACTAATCCACTTCTGGCGAACCAGAGCAGCGTACGGAAACGCCGTTTACTTTCCCGCCAGAGCGGTACCTATTTATCTACTTGCACTTTGACGTGCTTTCGAACTGCTAGGTTGGCAGGAGCTGGGAGCTCACCCCGTCGCAGAGATTCGAACCGCCGACCTTCCGATCGGCAAGCCCTAGGCTCAGTGGTTTAGACCACAGTGCCACCCGCGTCTCTTTGTAAACTTGGTTTACAAGCTGCAAAAAACATTTCTTTAAAACACACACACAAACCCCAAAGAGGGCCTGATTCGATCCTTGCTCACTTATCTGTTAAATACTTCTATAACCTGACTGTTTGTGCCACCCAAAGCCTGGCTGCCGTGGTCCGGGTGGAGGGCAGGTCGAATGAACCCCATCATCAAGGGCACATGGTGCATGATTATGCACGCACCACATAACTGATTTTATAATGAATTGATTTTAGAATGCTGTATTATTTTACTGTTGTTAGCCGCTCTGAGCCCGGCTTCAGCTGGGAAGGGCGGGATATAAATTTATTATTATTAGTAGTAGTAGTAGTATTACAACAACCCGTTGTCGTTTCCTGAACTCAGCCCGCTGAGAACCTGAGCCTGCACTACCTCTTTCACGCAAAAAAATGGAAAATGAAGTTGCTAGTCCTCAAGATGGCTGGCAGCTTGCGCGAGCCATGGTGGTAAAATCTTGCTCACTCTTTTCTTCTGGCTTTGCTGTTTCTTTGGCAAAGCCCACCAAGGTGCATTCGAGAAAAGCATCTCGGAGCCCCTCAGAGCGGCTGTGGGCTGACCTTCGTCTTGTTCCCTTCCCAGGTGTTTGCGGTGGACTGGAGTCCCGACGGACAACGGGTAGCGAGTGGTGGGAAGGACAAATGTCTGAGGATGTAAGTTCCCTGCCCCTCCGCTGTTTGCGAGTTCCTTGAGATATCAAGGCAGGGGTTTTTGCCTGTAAGGTGGGTCACTCCATTATCTTCAGAAAAGGAGCATGATCTGAATGTGCCTCTCCCCTTTTCATTGCACTTCTGGTGTCACTGCCTGTGTGAGAGAGAGAAAAGTGAGGGAGTCATTAGTGTACAGTGGTGCCCTGCAAGACGAATGCCTCGCAAGATGGAAAACCCGCTAGACGAAAGGGTTTTCCGTTTCGGAGGCGCTTCGCAAGACGAATTTCCCTATGGGCTTGCTTCGCAAGACGAAAACGTCTTGCGAGTCTCGCCATTTCCCCCCCGCTTCCCCCCCCCTTTTTCAAAGCCGCTAAGCCGTTAATAGCCTTTTAACAGCTTAGCCGCTAAGCCTTTAATAGCCGCTAAGCCGCTAAATCGCTAATAGCGCTAATCCACTTAGCCGCTAATGGGGTTGCTTCGCAAGACGAAAAAACCGCTAGACGAAGAGAATCGCGGAACGGATTCTTTTCGTCTTGCGAGGCACCACTGTACCTGGCTATTTAGAATAAGGGGGGAGTTGGACTACAGCTCCCATCATCCCCAGCCAGGGGTTGCCCAATGGGTGTTGGGAGTCTTTGACATACACATTGGTTATCCCTGATTTGAGGAGTAACTAAAATTAAGAGGAGAACAATATAAAGGGCAGGTCTCTGCCCCCAAGGGGCCTACAGTTCCACATTTTCAGTTCTGTTGGCTGTGTGACCTAGCGACTGAAAATCAGGCCTGATCAGCCACAGATCTCACTGGGTGTGCTTGGGTGAGTTGCTGTCTGGCCTGACTTACCTCGCAAGGTTGTTGGGAGGAGAAAGTGGGTATCATCACCCTGTGGGGGGACCCACAGGTCTTGCCGCACTACAACTCCCATCATCCTTGACCCACTGGCCGTACTTCCTGGGGGCTGGTGGAAATTGTAGTTCAGCAACAGCCAGAGGCTCCCCTTCAGCACCCGCCTTTGAGGAAAGGAAAAATACAGATTATTTTTGATGTTTTTCTTCTTCTTTAAACAGATGGAGACGATAGCTGTGAGGAAAGGACTGTCACAAATGGAGCCCATCCGCTTGGCGGTTTCCCCCCTGGCGCAGGCCGCGGCCTGCCAGCCTTCCATTTTCAGGAGGGCTACTTGAATCAAGACTGTTCTCTCTTTTTGGATCCAGATAAAGGAGTCCTCTCCTCTCTTGTCAGCCAGCTTCTGGGCTACTTGATGCCTCTTGCTAAGTTGTTGCTGCTCACATTTGTCTAAAACCTACACACACACACCCTGCCAGTCTTCCCTGATGAGAGCTGGCACAGTCTAGAAGTCAAAGTGGAAGCAATCCAGAAGGTCCTGAGTTTGAATCTCCCCATTTTAGCCATGGATTCACAACGTGTTGTTAGGCCAGCATCGGCCCATCGCCACCATCCCACCATGGCCTGAGAAAGGGATGATAACCTTATTTCTTCCCCTAATCGCAAACCTGGGTGCTGAGTGCCGAAAAGACACTTCCATTGAGGAGCAAGACAGAAAGTTTGAGCACTGATAGAACCCCCGAGGTTCAGAGAAATGATAAATAAATCGACAAATCTCTCTTTTAAGCGGTTTGCAGCTTACCTTAAAATGCCAAACTGTGTGTATTTTCAAAGCACCAGTGTAAAACATCAGAAATGAAAATCAGGAAGCACAACGAAGTTCCCAGTTTAAAGTAGCATAATTAGCAGAAAACAACATATTCTCTTACATGTGCGAAAAAGAAACCCATTACAAAAAAGAATTGAATGCAAAAAGTATTCCATGAGTAAAGCATCGTTAGCAGTTTAACAAAAATAATGGTTTGTATTAAGTTTAACTCTGGGCAGACGCATTGAAATTGGACTCACGGTATCTAGATCCATTATTTTATGTGGATCTCAGAGTTGGACCAGCTCAAATGTTTACCAGTGCGTGAGTCACAGCAGTCAATGGGAGGAAGTTAACATTCCATAAGACATCTTGGGTTTATTTGTATACCGAAGAGACTAGTCCCTTTGAGGTCAGGGCAAGCATGCCACGTTCTTCCTCCCCCTTTCTCTTCTAATATCATTTGTCTTCATTCAGCTGCCTCGGAGGCCTGTGCCCAGGGAGAAAGGCAGCCTATAAATATTTTAAATAAATAGCTTTTGACAGCCGATGTGTAACGGTTAGAGTGGCAAGACCAGGGTTCAAATCCACCACTCAGCCGTGAAGCTCACTGGGTCACCTTGGGCCAATCCCCGTCTCTCTCAGCCTAACCTACCTCACAGGGTTGTTGTGAGGGAAAAATAGGGAGAGCGGTGAGCCATGTTACCTTAAGCACGTTGGAGGAAAATGTGTTTTGTAAACATAATGAATAAATCAATTTTTAAATTGCCTTATTGATTCCCCCACCCCATTTTTTTTGTTAAGCCATCCAAGCAAAACGGCCATCGCCGTTTAAATCCATAATCTGATAATTTAGGAGATAAGCATTATTCTGGTGGATTAGAAGAAAAGGCCATCTGGTCCGACCGACATCCTTGTTCCCAGAGCGGCCAATCGAGATACCTCTTTGGAAACCGGCAAACGGCGGAAGAGCAGCTTTGTTTTCTATCCGGCTTGTGATCTAGGGGCGCAAGGGATCATTTCTAGGGAACAAAACTGCCGGCATCTTAATGCCATTTTGCAAATCTATGGTGCGGCTGCATTTGGAATATGATTTGCGGTTCTGGTTGCCTCGCCTCAAACCTCCGAATATCGTGTGGGGGGTTTGATCACGTTCACATTTTGTTATTTTTCTGGTGAGTTGGAAATACAAGAAGAGCCACAAACACTTCAGCAAATGGCCAGGCTGCTGGACTTTGCAGAGAGCATCGTAATACGAAAAAGAGTGGAAAATTATTATCTGTCCCTGCTCTCCTTATATCTCGCTCTGCTCATCCCTTTGTGGGGGACGGAGGTTTGATTCTTTTCCGTCCCCTCTCGCCGAAAAAGGCCTTCGCCTCCAAAAATGAGCAGGGAGTTCCCTGTTGAGAGAAGGCTGCCATCAATTAATCAACATCAGCTTCAGTTGATTTATCTACATAAATGCCAGGTGTGGTTTTGGCAAGCTGCACAGCGGCATCCTCAGGAATCCCCGGGGAATGGCTTTCTCGATGGTTCTTAAATTGCCTGCCAACTTGTCTTGTTAAATGCTCTTTTTTTCTTTAGAAAAATGTGTCGCCTTCCAGCACAGAGCTGCAGGCTGCAATGGACCCCTGAGGAGATCTTCCATCGCTCAGAACAGCACTGGCTGTTCAGTGAGTTAAAACCTTCCCCTCATGGTTTTCCCTCCTTTCCCAAAGCTGATGCCTCCTCAAGATTATTTGGGGGGTGCCGGTTTGGTTTAATAAAATTATTCTGAGGCTCTTAAGCAGCACTTTCAGCCAGAGGGCCGCATTCAAATCTGCACCACCTGCTGGGGGCCACATTGGGATGGTGGGCAGAGGCAGAAAGGGGCATGTGGCCAATAAATTACCTATTTTCAAACATTTTGATGGGGGAATTCGTAAAATACACGGTTTTCAGTCCAGACCTAGGGAAGCCTCTTGTCAACAGGCGACGTCACATGATTGGTTGGGGGCCGGAATTTTCTAGAAAGGGCCTCGTGGCCGACTTGGTGGGGGCACCAGTTTGGGCCACGGCATTTAATGAACAACAAAGTGGAAATCTGAATCTAAAGACCCGGCTGGTTTAATTTTTTTTTTTAAAGCACTGAAAGGCCTCAAGTGAATGTTGTTTTCTTAAAAGCACTGAGTTCTCTGTTGATAATAATATACCGTATTTTTTGCTCCATAAGACACACCTGACCATAAGACGCACCTAGTTTTTAGAGGAGGAAAACAAAAAAAATAATATTCTGAATGAAACAGTGGATGTATGATTTTTGTGGTTCATGCTGTGGCCACAGACATGATATGTGATCTGATGGTATATTTGGGGTGACCCAGTGCAAAAATCCTGAGGATCCATGTGGATCCGTGCTTTGTAACCATGTTTTTGCGCCATTGTGGCCCCACGAAACAGTGGATGCGTGTTTTTATTGGTGCAGGCTGTAGCCATGGAGATGCTATGTGATCTGATGCAGAATTTGGGGTGACCCAATGCAAAAGTCCTGAGGATCCATGTGCTTTTACCTCCCCCCTCCCCGGCAGCCTCCTTTATCGCTAGAGTCCCTTATGTCTCCTCCCGATCGCTTGCTGATCAGCTGATCAGCGGCTTTGTTTCAACACCCCCTTCCCTCTTTCTTAAAAAAAAAAAAAAAGGCACGACCTGCTTTTTGCCCATGGGCAATTCGGCTCCAGGGACCACACATTCACTCCATAAGACGCACAGACATTTCCCCTTACTTTTTAGGAGGAAAAAGGTCTGTCTTACAGAGCGAAAAATACGGTAATTAATAATAATAAATTTTATTTATACCCCGCCCTCCCCAGCTACTAGTCCCACATACTCTCTTTTATCACAGCGCCTAACCCTTTATTTAAGATTCACTCATGTCTCTGCCCTCATCCTGGAACAACCGTGGAGGCCAGCTGTGTTTCGTGAGAAAGCCAGCAGTGAGGTCAAGGCACTTAATCCCCAAATTGCACGGGAAAAGTGTGGTAGAGGAGCATTACATGGGTGGTTCCCTTCTTCTGGCATAAGAATCCAGCATTTGATCCTCTCTGGATCAGGATTGCCTAAGATGCCTTTTGCCCCACAATATGTTTCGCAGGATGGTTCCCATCAGCCCCAGCTAGCATGGCTTCAAAGTCAATGACGCAAATAAACACCCAGAATTATAACATGCAATAAAGTGATCCCATTAGAATATAAACCAACCCAGATCATCCTCCGAGGCCTTTCCTCATGTGCCTCCTTCATGAGAGGTTCAGAAAGAGCAGGCCTTTTTTGCAGTGGCTCCCCGTTTGTGCAGTGCTCTCCCCAGGGATTCTCATTTTGCATTTTTTAATTCCATCAGTTTTACCGAAGTCTGAAATAAAATAGGCAAAGCTTAATCGCAGATATCCTGTATCTTTTTTTTATCAAAGATCAAAACTAAATAGAAACACAAACCAAAAATAGGAAAAGAAAAAAATCAGAGGAAAGGGGAAAGGAAGGGGGGGTGGAATATAGCTTCTGATTCTTCGTCTGTCAGCTATATACAGAAAATTATTTAAAACGTCTGCTCCAGAATACACAAGAAGGTTGGGTCAGGTGTCCTCTGAACTCTCCTTCAGCTTTTAGGGAGCTGGTGCGAGTGTGATGGATGATGAATCGCATGCGTACGTGTGGAGTGGAATTAATTCATCACCTGATGGGCAGGTAAGCTTCAAATAGGTCCTGGGGTAATGACCGCAGTGAATTGATTCCACCAGGTGTGTCTCGTGATGTTTATGTAACCCGCTTGAACATTGTAAAAGGGACAAGGGGAAAAAAATATGTGTCGACAAACCTTCTTCTAGTGTTCCAAGGTGCGTGCAACAGAGCAGTTGCTAACTTTCCTTGCAATCCAGTTTAAAACACAGGAGCAGGTTAGGCATTTCCCCCTTGGTCAGTTGGCAGAGGTGATAATGGTTATTAAATGAAACAATATATCATGTCACTTTCTGAATAACACATGCATAGTTCCCTGGTTTTTCCTCTCCCCTCCTCATCCCCTTTTCCTTTTATTAGACAGTCACGCCATTGTATGGTGCCGGAGTGTGTGTGTGTGTGTGTGTGTGTGAGAGAGAGAGAGAGAGAGAAATTGTTTTGCATTTGGAAAACTTTAAGCACATTATAAGTCATAAGAATAATACAGCTTTTCAGGTTACCATTTGCATCTGGACCAGTCACTAGGAAAATAAAGTCACAACTCTGTGTACAGGGCCAGGTGTAGGTTTGATGAGGCCCTAAGCTACTGAAGGTAATGGGGCCCTTTATATGTCCAGCTGTCTTTGTCAACAACAAATTGTCGCTGTTTTTTGTGTTGAATATATGCTATATATATGGTAATTTATGGACCTAATAGCAGTGGCGTAGCGTGGGTTGTCAGCACCCGGGACAAGGCAAGTAATTTGCACCCCCTAATCCGTGGATTTTAGCAGGGGCAGAGAGCTGCGAGTGCGAGCGCGCGCCCCCCAGATGTTGCGGCCGGCTCCCCCTGCACCCCCCACGCTACGCCACTGCCTAATAGGTATCTAAAGCCATTTGCACATAACAAAATGTATTTTATAAAAGTGATACTTTAGGGAACAGTCTAGCAAGCGGAGCCCATTACTTACACCATAGGAGCCTACACAACACAAATACTCTGTTGCTGTATGTAGGTTTTGTTTTATTTTTTTAATCTTATATTTTGGAAATGTGCATCCAGTTTTTTTTCCCTTTAAATTTTTTTGGGGGCCCCAAGAGAGGGGGAGCCCTAAGCTATAGCTTGTTTAGCTTACACGTAAGTCCGGCACTGTCTGTGAATTTAAAAGATGTGGAGGAGCGAATGGAACAAATTCTGAAAAGAAGCAGGAGACATATGTGTGTGTGAAATAATTTATACAAGCGCTTAGAGCATGGGGGGGGAGGTGAAGGGCTTCATGTGACCCATTTGCGTTGCCTTGATGGACGGAAGCACTTGATTGACGCTCAGCAACTCCCAAGGCCTGTTTACGAGGACTTGAGCGCATGTGATACCGTTAGAAGGTCATGCGCTTTTCAGGGCAGGCCTGTGAAAAATGGATTTGTGGTTTGTGCGTTTGAATCTTCTACTTCCCTCCCCACCGAAACTTTGCTTTGAATACATCCTCCTTTTGGAGAAGAACGGGAAATCTACCCGACTCGTAACACTCCCCTTCCCAACCATATTGTCTCACTGGCAGATTTGCGCACCGAAGCAAATTTTCTTTTGCATGTCAGCTCGCGGGCCTCATCCGGCCGCATGCCTCAAATGTGCCCCCAAGTGGGGTGTGCGCTGGTACCAAAGCGGTTGGGATGTTGCGTCCAGCTGTAGGGGGATGCTGTCAGTGTCGTGCCTTATTGGGGAGGTGTGGGTGTTTGCACATTTTGTAGAATCTGTTCGAGTTAGAAGGGAACCCCAAGGCTCATCTAGTCTAACCCCCTGCCATGAAGGAATCGCAGTTGAAGAAATCTTGACAGATGGTCACCCAACCTCTGTTTAAAAACCTCCAATGAAATGAGGATTCACCGCCTCGGAAGGTGGTGGACTCTCCTTCATTGGAGGTTTGGAGTAGCATTGTTTAGTTTATATTTTATTTTATTTTATTTTATTTATTTACTTATATATTTAATTGCACACATATATTCCACCTCCTCCAAAAGCTCAGGGCAGTGAATGTCTCCCCCCTCCTCAACCGCCCAGGTAATCCTCACAACAACCCTGTGAGGTAGGCTAGGCTGAGAATGACTGGCCCAAGGTTGCCCAGTGAGCTTCTTGTCTGAGTGGGAATTTGAACCCTGGTCTCCCTACTAGGCAGTGCTGCATTGCCTTTTGCCAATAATGTTGAGGTAAGATGGCAACCCTTGGTTGAGGATCGCCAACTGATCAGAAAAAAACATATATACCAGGCCTGCTCCTCTGCCTTGATCGGCAACCAAAAAGAGTACAAAGCGAAGGATCATTGCCCGCTATAACAGTTGCAGAGCAAAACTGCCGTTTGGGTGGTGAAAAACATGGCAGTCCTACAATGAGGTGAATTGCCTAGTCAGTAATAAGAAATAGGCCTCGCCTGTAATTTACACAGACGGGCACAGAGAAAAGCAAGAAACATCACACCCACCATACCTTTTATCTGACAAGATTTATATACCGCTTAATCAGCAGCAACAAAATCCTCTATTTGCAGTTTAACCTGCTGTTGGGCAGAGGAACGGGGGCTGGTGTGAAAAGTTGGCAACCAACCATCAGTGTGGCCTCCTAGCTTGAAAGGCTACTCAATGCCTGGCCAGAGAAAACTTGTGGCTTTATGTGTATGGTGAGCATGTGTATGTGAATTAATTTTATTTAGTTTGTGTTTGTGCCATATATATATATATATATATATATATGGGCTTATCTTGGCCAAAAACAAAATGGCGCCCAAGGCCATTATTTCCCGCCCTCTCGCAACTTTCCCTCACAGACGTCGCCGTCAAACCCCGCCCCCCGCCCGCCTATTCCTTCCCCCGCGCGCGGGGACTCTTTTCCCTCTTCCTCTGATTTCCCCTCCGCCCTCTTCTCAATCCCGGCGGAGGGAGACAGGAAGCCTTGCGCCTGCGCGATACGTCCTATAAGAAGCGCTGCACCGCGCGGAGGCTTCGGCAGTCGTAGCCGGACGCCGGCGGGGCAGGGAGGACTACCGGCGGCGGAAGACGCGAGTGGGGCGGCGGGCAGCGGCCTGAGGAGAAGACAGGATTTCTCTCTTCCCCTCCCTTTCTCCCTTTCACCCCCCACCCGGAAATATCTGTGGCCCAGGACTAGAAAGAGACCGACCCCTTTATTTCGACCCGTTTTAGGGTCTGTTGCCTTGACTTTTATTTTTGTGGGGGTGGGAAAGAGGTTTAGGGAGCCCTTCAGGCCGGTAATGAGGTGTGGGGGGCACAATGTAAGAAGGCCGTGATGAGGGACCCCTGAGGGGGGGCCTGAGGCCCCTGCCCCAATTCCCCATTCCCAATTTACAGGCCTTCTGTATTTATCCGTCGCCCCCCCCCATTAAAAAGGGTTGGTATGCTTTCCACCATCCCCCCTTAAAAGGTTTTTTTTTATATATTAAAAAAACAGCAGAATCCACCTTTCTCCCTATCACCACTCAGGGATATGCCTCTTCCCCTTTTCCTTTTTTAATTAAAGAAATAGGTATCTTAATTGCTCACCTCCCCATTTTTGAGGGGTCTCTCTGTGTATTCTATATAATTTATCCCAGGATACAATTAATTCTTCCCAACCTCATTTAGATTGTCACTGCCCTTTTAAAATCCCTTTATTATGTAGAACCCCATTTGGGCACGTTATTAAATTGTTGTCCCCTTTCTTTTCAAGGGTCTTTGATTTTGTTTCTCCCACCACCTTTTTAGGCTTTATTGCTCCCCCCCCCCCTTGTAAAAGCTTAGATAAGCCCTCTACTCTTCATATTTAAACAAACCATTAAAGGTGCTAACAACCCCTTTTATTTCTGAAGCCTTAAAACTCACCTGTGCCACCTTTGCCCAGCGACCTGTGCTTGCACGTCTCTGGCTTTTATTATTACACTAGTAATAATAATAATTTATATCGGGCCCAAAGGAACCTAAATGCTCACTCTTCCCTTCCGTGGTCCCTCTTGCCTCTTCTCCCCTTCAGAGGAGGATTAATCTCCCCGTCCTCCTTTCCTCCTTCCTTTCCCCCATGCCAGAAAACGCTCATCGCCTTTGGGACGCCGGAGCAGCCAGCCAGTATCCCCCGACCCCCTTCGCCTGGGGACCCCCGGCCTGTGCCTGCCCAAGCAACATGCCCACAGCTGCCTCCCGTCCTTGGGGGCGGGCAGGAGGAAGGGAGACGGGCAGACCCACCCTAGTCAACCTGCTTGGTGCCTCATCTTCCTCCCCTCCACAGCCTGGGTTGCTGATGTGAGCTTAATATTTTTTAAAAGCCTTTTCTGTGGCGGTCCCTTCTCCCCAGCTGGTCTCCCTTTATCCTCCCTGCCCGTTGGGCTTCATGCCCCCTTGAAGGAGGATGGAGGTGGTGGGAGACTTTGAATATAGCAAGAAGGACCTCATAGGACATGGAGCGTTCGCTGTGGTCTTTAAAGGTCGCCACCGCAAGGTAAATCCAGCAGGGTAGGGTGGCGGACTCCTCTCCCCCTCCCTTCCCTTTCCCTCTTAGCCCATCTCTTGGCTGGTTATACAACCATCTCCTTCCCTTCCTCTGTGTGTGTGTTTGTGTGTGCATGACTGGTCGAGGAGGAGGTGATATTTGGAATAAGTCAAGGGGTCAGTCCGCAGGAAGCTCTGCTTCAGCATCTCCCCTTTTCTCTGCCTTTTGATCTGTTTTGTTTCTCCTATGGCCATCCTTGTTGTTGACATCAGCCAGCCTGTTCTGGAGAGTCAGCTGAGGTCAGGTGTTTTCTAAAGCAGCGCTTTTTCCGGGGGTGGGGGGCGTGGAATGTGGATGTGGCTCCTCCGCCTTTTTATTCTAAAGTTCACGCCTGTTTGTTTTTATTTCAAAGCAGAGCAGAGATGGTGGTGGTGGTGTCAACCTGTTATTATGGGCTCCTCCTGCCCCTTTTCTCGCTTGTTTAATTGCAATTGCATAGAAAGGTTTCAGCAAGGTAAACTGTATAAAAATTCAGGGTGGAATGCCTCTTTCCTTTCTCCGCCCCCCCCTTACTTGTAAATCTCTCAAAGTGCAGGAGCAGCAGAGACCAGTCTTATTCCCTCCCCCATCCAGTAACTGCAGAGCTAATGGGAAACTGTCTCTCTTCAGATTGGTAAAGATTTCTTAAATGTCACCAGTCCCAGCCTCGCTGCCCTTTATAATGGGAAGCTTTGCTGGCCATCAGCCCTCCCCCCCCCTTTACTTTATTCTCAGATAAACCTGCCCCATTTCTGCTGCCACTGTGTCATGTCTAGTTGTGACCTCAGGACCTCAATAACCCCTTTTACATAAGCCCAGTAACTTGATCTAAAGCTTATAATTTCCCCCCCTTTGCTACAAGCTTATCTATCTTTGGACCTTTGGCAAGTTGATGTTTCCCTTGCTTCTGTTATGTAAAAAGAGCACATTTATTACCTACCTTGTCCTACCAATAAGAGGGGCATTTTCAGCAGGGGCATCTCAGCTATGGAATACTGTAGTCTCTGTCCAGAGGGGTTCACCTGCTGCCTTCCCTGTGATTTTTCAGAGCATGTGGAGGCATTTTAATTCACACAAGCTTTTCAGTTGGGTTCTAAATCTGGACTTTTTTGGTGTCTCTTCTGGAAAAAAATGTTTCTTCTATAACTTTTGTTTTTGTTGATTTTAATTCAGATACAGTGTATGTTCAGTATTGTTGTCTTAAGTAGGAATATTTATTAATAGGTGGCTGCATAATTCAAGAAATAACACTAACAAATGAGAGCAAGAGGGTTCCTTGTTGCCCATCCTTTCCCACCTTTTGTCACCTTTCTCCCATTGAAAAGGAGGTGGTGGTAAGCTCCTTAGGTCAGGAGCTCACATGTTTTGCAAAGTACTATGTAGATAAAAAAGAAAGCAACAATTTTGCAGGGCAAAAATGCCTTCTAGGCAGTTGTCAGTAATTTGAAGGTACTTTCAAATTAACTTTACTCAAACTTAACACCTCCCCACAAAGCATGCAACTGTGATCTTTCTTGCCTTCTTAAGTGGTCTGTTTTTCCTATTTGGCACCTCCCAGAACAGTTTGTGACTCAAAAGATGACAGCATTGACTGACTGAAACACAACAAAAAGCTGTTGCATAACTCAAATGCAAAGTTTATAAGGGGGTGGGGAGATTTGAAAATTGAGTCAGGCACTTGTGTTGTGAGATGATCATTTTACATTTGGGATTACCCTCAATCTTTTCGATATCTTTAGTCTATTGGAAACAGATTTCCACTCCTCTGTAATAAAGTATATGAAGAGCCTTGCAATTTGTAGTCATTTGTGATTCAGGAATATTCAATTTGCTTGTGTAGTGGCTGCTTTTGCACATGACACTAAGCCGTGTCTACCCTAGAGGTGGTTTGTTCAGACTGGTGAAACCACCCTAGCAGACTAACCATGTTTTGTTTTCATGTGAAGCTATGCCCTGGCATGTTTCAACCATGGCTTGGCATTATGTCCACATTCAACAGTCTTGCTTAACCAGGGTTTCTTAGGCCACTTCAGATGCTTTTCAAGCTTACAGAGGCACAATGCAAGAGCAGCTGGAAAAAAACAAACCCAAACTTTGGAGAAACAAACCACTGCTTGTTTGCTTGTCTGTGAGAGGGCTTGTGGTTTGTTGGAAAACAGCAGCAACCAAGATATGGCACAGCAGTTAAATGCAAATACAACCATTGGAGGTGGAAGCTGACAAAAGGGAATGGGAATCATTGAATTAGTGTAATAATAGGCAGCCACAGGCCCTGTTTTAATCAGGAGTAGGAGGGGCAGTTCTCATTGCCCACTACTTCCACTCTTGGAGGCAGAATGCTTGTGAATAGCAGTTGCTGGGAAACAAAGGAGGGGTGAGTGCTGTTGTGAATTCTTGCTTGTGGACTTCCCATATGCGTCTGTTTAATCACTGTGAGAACAAGATGCTGGACTAGATGGGCCACTGGCCTGGTCCAGCAGGCTTTTATGTTGCTATGACTGGAAAATATTGATGCCCCAAATCTCAGGGGGGAAGTGGGCGGGACCAGGACCCCAGGCGGCATCCTCATCCCAAGCAGTTTCCAGCCACCTTTGCCATGTCTCTGAGATGGCAACTGTTGGTTCCAGTTCGTGTTCCAGAGGGGACTGGATTTGGCCCTGGAGCCTCCAGTTGCTGACCTGTTACTTGCAGTAAATAGGGGCTCATTACCAAGGGCCGAGGTGCCAGCCTCCTATTACCCCATCATTCTCTTTAAACTGCTTATGTTGACCACTCAGGAAAGACTGGAAACCCCAACATAGCCATTTACAGGCTAGGGCTGATGGGAGTTTGTAATCCAAAACCTCTGGACGTCATCAGGTTGAGGATGACTGGTCTAGAGAACTTTTTAAAAAGAAGCACATCTTAGGGCCATTGGGCTGCCTAACACAGAAAATCAGTATACTTGTTTGGATTTAAAACACTTTTTTGTTATTCTTTTCAGAAAACTGACTGGGAAGTGGCCATCAAAAGCATCAACAAGAAGAACTTGTCGAAATCTCAGCTCCTCCTTGGGAAAGAAATAAAAATTTTAAAGGTATGGTTTGTGATATTCTTCCAAACTTCATCCTTCCTGCAAGGTGTCCTCAGAGGGCTGGTGAGAAACGTAATCCTCATACCTAGATAGTCATACCAGTTCCAGCATTTTATGTCTTCCTGCAAAGGCCGAGATTTGGAGGGTTTTCAAATAATGCATTGGTATTCTCCATCTCCAGAAATTGACAAATCTATTAGATGACTGGTGCGGAGGGCTTGAATATTGCCAGGCCTCAGCTCTTTGATTTTTCTTTCTGTGTAAGCACAGTAAAAGCACAGATTTCAGCATTTGTGTTTATGACTTATTAAAAAGAATGAAAATTTGTAGAGATAGGTGTTGCATTTTTAGTACACAGGCAATGAAATCAGCTTCCTGAGAATTGTTTGTTTTATTAATGTCTGCTAGTTTCTAATCTTTCATAGTTTGCAAGGATACACTCAGAAGTTTGTCTGGGTGAATGGTACTTGATGCTGAAATCTCAGAAGCCCAAATGTTAGCTGAGGATGCAGGCTCTAATGCTTTATTATTCTGCTATATCCCACGACAAACAGAAGTATAATTATGCCAAATAAGCAAATATATACAAACTATCTCCCTCCTCCTCCTCCTCCTTCTTTAAGAGAATTCAGGGTTTCTTGGTGCCGAGTTCAAGTTTATTTGGGGCAAAAGACTTAGAGTTTCTCTACCAAGGGACATTGTTTTAATTGTACTGGTTTTTCTAAAGCTCCTCCCACACCGGACTTGGAATGCTGTGGGTGGCAGCTTCTGGAGGGGTGTGGAATTTTCACACTTGCTTCTGTCACTTGGCTGACCTGGCCCTTTTTAGGGTAACTGATCCAAAAGGAACAATGCGTGATCTGTCTTAAGGGGATTGCGAAGTTGAGATGTTGGGGAGAGAGAGAGGTTATTCAGCAGCACAGAGGCCCAACCTCTTACTTACTGGGGTACTTTACAATGGTACCTCGGGTTACATACGCTTCAGGTTACATACGCTTCAGGTTACAGACTCCGCTGACCCAGAAATATTACCTCGGGTTAAGAACTTTGCTTCAGGATGAGAACAGAAATCGTGCTCCGGCGGCGCAGCAGCAGCGGGAGGCCCCATTAGCTAAAGTGGTGCTTCAGGTTAAGAACAGTTTCAGGTTAAGAACGGACCTCTGGAACGAATTAAGTACGTAACCAGAGGTACCACTGTATTTGATCCCCAAATCAGAACTTGGCACATGGAAGGTTGCTTAATAGCGGGTCAGACCGTTGTTCCATTTAGCTCTGTATTGTCTGCTGTCCAGGGCCTTGCCCATTACCTCCTTCACCTGAACTCTTTTCACTTGGGATTTCAGGATTAAACCTGGGGTCTCCTGCCTGCAGAGCAGGTGCTCTACCAGTTAGCAGTAGCCCCTCAGCAGAAGTTATGCCCACTCCACCATTAGGGTCTTGTGCTGTTGCTTCCCCTCTTAACTTGATACCCCTCCCCAAAGTCACACAATTTCCAGTGCAGTGAAATTTGGGACTGTTGCTGGTGCCAGACATCACCTGCAGGATTCTTTTTCTTGTACCTAGCACTCTCCTTTTTTTAACACACACGTTTCTATCACACAGGTTTTTCTTTTCACATTCAGCAATACTGCGACCTCTTGGAAATCTTTTGAGTGACCTAACTCATCCTTCTCCCAGCACGATGCCCTTCCAGATGTTTTAGACTACACTTCCTGTCAGCCCCGATTGGAGTTGTAGTTCCAAACATCTGGAGGGTTTGGTGTTGAGGGAAGACTGAGCTAGCTAATTAGATCATTTCACATATGTTACCTTGTGTGCTCTCTTGACACCCCTCTTAGACACTACCAGGAATTCAAACATTTCAGCTATTCTGAGCATGTTGTCAAGCAACTCATAACTTGATTACCCCTTCTTTGATAAACAAGAGCAGTTCCTGGGCTATGGAGGACAGCACCTTTTTAATGAAGTGCAGCAGAGTTCTCTTACCACAAATATTTTAAATAACAAATGTGTTTCTTGTTTTACAGTAAATTTGAGACGTGTTTTCCTCTAAAATGTCCCCACGTGGTCAGGAATGATTCTCTCTCGACCCCTTGATACATACTGGGCATCCCTGGACTAACAACTCACATCATCCCTATCTAGCAGGACCAGTGGTCAGGGATGATGGGAATTGCAGTCCAAAAACAGCTGGAGACCCAAGTTTGGGAAGCACTGGTCTACACCAACTAGCAGCGACTCTCCAAGGTTTCAGGCAGGGAATATTCCCAGCCTACCTGGAGATGTTGGTAATTGAACCTGAGATTCTTTGCATGTTAATTATGTGATTATTGTGCTCCCCCGAAAATGAAAACGCAGGATTCCAGTTCTTGTGGTTTTAAATTAAGAGCTGCTTTTAGAAGGAACATAGGAATTAGACTTTTGCTGACTCTTGGCCCACATAGCTCAGGATTGCTTATTGTGATAGGAAGCTGCTCCAGGATCTCTGACAGGAAGTCTTTCCCAGTCTTACCTGGAGATGCTGAGTTATGGACTAGGCCCCCAATTGCACTCCAGAATAGGTAGGACTATTGTTTACAAGCCAGCCCACGTGCTCTGCCCCATCATGCAATGCAGGTGCTCCAGAGCTGAACTGCAGCCCTTACCCACTGCAGAGGCAGCAGTGGCAGGCAGAACCTTCCCTGCCCAGTTGCTGTGGTTAGTGTTAACCACAACAAGTAGACACACACCAGTCATTAGAATAAAAAGAAAACGTTTAAAATGACCACACCTCGTTCACCTTGAACCATAACTGCAGCTGCCTAATCTTAGAACCAACTAAACAGCACTTTTAAAAAGGGGGAGGAAATCGCAGAGAGACAACAGCAGCTGAAAAAACAGTAGATAAAAAGTGGCTGGTAAAAAAAGGTGGCGATTATGAGAGCCAACCTTGGCTCCAGAATGGAGAGATGCTATCCGCTCACTAGGCAGGAGGAGCAAAAGTGCACATGGGACAGTAAACCATTAACTGGGACTTCCCAGGAGGAGCGAACACAGCCAGTCTGTTTGTCTTTCCCCTGTTACAGATTCAATACACAACAAATGTACAGCATAAGATAACAGGGAGGCAGGTTACATTTCTTCACCCCTGTCACAACTTGCCAGGAGAGGTCACATTTCTTTTATAGGTTTTTTTTTGGGGGGGGGGGGTTGCTTGTACATTTCTTCCACATCACGATGCTATTTTACTGGCCTTCACATCACTTGTGATGCTGCCCTAACTGAACACGGATGATCTCTTCAAGTGCTTCTCTTCTTTTTTCTAGGAACTTCAGCATGAGAACATTGTAGCTCTCTATGATGTCCAGGTGAGTTTGTTCTCCAGCCTGTTGGACCTGGCTGTATTTTTTTATGATAATAATTGTGCACGTAACAACTTCCCAAGGAGTTACTGTGTTTGGCTTCCTGAAGGAAACACAACACAACAGGGGGTCTTTTTGGTACCTTCTAAAGACTGATAGGTTTATTGTGGCAAAGATGAGGAGTCTCAGTCCCCTTTCTCTGATTTTCGAGACTGTCCAGACCCCACTCCTCAGTGGCCCTGTCCTTGACTCCCCTTGATTGCCTTTGCCTGGAATGTGTCCTTGAGTTGTGAAAATGCCTCTGAGTTTTATGGGGCTGAAATGCAGGCTACAATATGAAAGTAACAGTCACACCTGTCCACTTCTGCCTCTGGCCCCGCCTACAACTCGCTTGCGGCCCCATGAAGGTTCCCTTGTGTGCGAATGCGGCCCTCAGGATGAAAAAGGTTCCCTTCCCCTGCATTACAGCATCGACTTCATTTGGACAAGAAACCTGACTCTGATGTGGAAGAAAATGTCCTGCCAGTTACAGGAAAAATGCCAGCATTATTTGGTTCTGCGCGGGAAGACTATCTTAGAGATGAGCACCTTCTAAAGTGCGTCTGATCCCACAGGCTGCAGCATTCTGGGTACAGGAATGGGCTGTTTCCGATGGGGGTCACTAGGGAGCAGGAAGAGCTTCGCTTTGTTCTCGCTGGTGTCTGGACTAGGTGTTGAGCTCATTGAGCCAGCAGCTCTCCTCTTTGTTTATAACAGAAGGCTTCTGATGGATTGGAAGGATAGATGATTTATTTTTGGTTGGATCCTTTTTTCAGTGCACTCTTCGAGGCATGGATTTCAGGCCTGTCACTAGAGTTCCCTGCCCTTCCTAAGGGGCAGTTGGAGTGAATGAACATGGCTATTAAATGGTGTCCCTCATTTCTTCCCTCTCCTGTATGGCTTGCATGCCCAGAGTCTCTGTGTCTGCTTTTCAGAGTGAAAAGTACCCTGGATGCTGCATGTGTGTGTGCCTCACGTTCCCTTAAGAGGAAATGTGTGCTGCCTCCTGAGGCTTGTGATGGTCAGATGCAACTATTGTTAAGACGATATGTGTTTACTCAGAGGTTGATAGCTTCTGGTTCCTTGTGTGCTTCCTGGGCACTCTCTTGTTGGTACAGAAATGCAGAAATGATGTTCCTGTTCAAGAGGCAGGTGGAGGGAGCTTGTCCTGGAAACAGCAACATGTTCTAGGGCTCCCCTTCCTGCAACATGCCAGCTGTGGCCTTTGTGTAAAACTGAGGTGTACCTGGTTTGCTAAGCCTTTTCAGCGTCACAAAAGGAAGCGGAATGAAGCTTCTAGCTGGGCTGGTCACCCAGCTCTGCTTCAGCATCTTTACTTCACATAGGACTTTTCCATTTGCTGGTGTGCTTTTCCCATCAGCCCCAGCTGGCCTGGCCATGCTGGGGCTGATGGGAGCATGAGCACGCTGGCTGGGGCTGACGGCAGTTGTAGTCCAAAACATCTGAATAGCACCAGGTGAATGAAGGCTGCCTTAGTTATTTTTCCGTGAGTATAAGCAGGAGAAGATAACTCTGGGCTGCTTATATTGCCAGTTGTGTATGGGGTTAGCACCTGCTCCTGAAACCAAATGTAAAGAGATTGGCTGAAGCTGCATGGCATCAGAAAAAGACACTGGAGCCTCCTCAAGCTGGACTATCCCATTTTCTCTCCCCTCCTCCAAAAAAACCACTGCAGGATCCACTAGGGTCACATCTACCTCATACATTTAAAGCTCATGGCTTCCCCCAGAGAATCCTGGGAACTGTAGTTTACCCTTCACAGAGCTATAATTTCCAGCTCCCTTAACAAACACTTCCCAGGATTCTTTGAGAGAAGCCATGTGCTTTAAATGGGTAGATGTGATCTTACACCAATTGCCCTGTGGGGAGGATCCAGTCAGTAGTTCTGTTTTGATATTCTCCTGTTGCAATTTTTTTCATTATTATGACTACATATTTTGACATTGGTTGTGAGCTGCCTGAAAATCTATCCTTAAAGGTTGGGTATAAATAATGATTTAAAAGGTTCTTTTTAATTGGTTAATAAAGCTCAACTCCCGGCTTGCTTTATCCCACAAGCTGCTTAATAAGTGCCTACTCTTGCTGCAAAGAATGCTGGCCGCAGCATCTGCAAGCCTGCCCCACATCCCAGCCTTTGCATGTTCTATTCCATGCCTGACAAGTTCCTAAAGGGTCAGAAACCCAAATGGCAACCTAACTTAGCTTGATCATGTTTTCAGATCTCATGGTTTAGATTTTGATTATTTTTGAAATCTCATCATATGTTCCGGATGAACAGGTGTGTTGTTCTGGAACATTGCAAGGTTGACTGTATCACCACCTTTCCTGGTCATGAGCTGTTGGCTGGAAGAAACCCCTGGCGCTGTGGAGACACGTCATACTTCCCAGCATGCCAGGAATTGTTTCCTGAAAATGAAATGTCACACAAGGCGGACGACTGAACGACTCATAACAGCTCTGCTTGGGGGTGGGGTGAGGAGCATTGCCAACGGAAACAGACTTACCCTTTCATAAGGTGGCCAGACAACCATGGAAAAGCCAGTCCACATGTAATAGGTGGCAGTAGCAAACTTGCAGATTTTTTTCTAGCTTGGCTTCACGAGCCTCCCCATCTTTCGGCCTTCTCTCATACACATGTATCCTATTTCGCTTAAGGTTTCTTTAGCAGCTGCATCAGCTTAAAGCCAAAGCAGAAAACAAGAGTATAATATGTAGCATGTAAGTGAAATGCTTCAGTATGATGCAAAAATCAAGGAAAAAAGAACTGTTGTCTCGAATTATGCATTGAATTATGGCAGCTGGCAGCAAGTCCCTTTTCATTTGACATTCGTCTGCCTGTTCAAATTTACATTTTGTCAGGAAAGAGGTTCTGCTGCCCTAAGAGCCTAGGATCAGACAAGCCAGGTATTGTCTTCTCTGACTGGCCGCAGCTCTCCAAGGTGTTGGATAGAGAAGGGTCTTTCCTGGCAGCCTCCAGCTTGGAGGCCCTTCATACTGGACATTCAGGTATCTTCTGTGTGCCAAGCAGGTGCTCTGCTGCTGTTCTGCGGTTCCTCCCAGAATGCACCACAGTGATTCTGTACACATACATCTCCCTGCATGTAGAAAATTAGATAGGAAACTTTCCTTCTCAGCATATATTCTTCAGCTAGCATGAGTCCCAGCAAGGAATCCCCCCGCTTGTGAATGAGCATCTAGTCTCAACTAATATATGGCTCAGGCACAGGGTGTTCCTCCTCATCTCTTGTTTGTGACAATTAGGCCGTAGGACAGCAGCCTACAAGAGCCTGGAGCCTTCCAGGTGCTTTTAACAGCAGTTGCCAGTGAGAGCTCTGGGGCTGGTGAGCGACAAACCTTTTGCGAATGGCTGAAGAAGGCTGTTTCAGAAGGGAGCCTCGCATTTCTGGGAGCAGCTTCTCACATGGTGGAATTTAGCAGGTGTCATTTCTTTGAGATTTCCTTGCTATTCTTTGCTCCAGCAGTCGGTTCGACATAGGAGTGTGATAGCTGCTGAGATTTCAGTCAAGCATTTGCTTTGCTGTTTAGCACAAGTAGTCCCTTCTGATCTCACTTGTCCTCCTTGCATGGCTGGTTCTGCCCTTTCTGACTAATTCTTTGCACTCTTCAGTTTGAGAAATATATCGAAGATCTGTTTCCATCTCCCGCTTGTAACAGCTCTGCTTTTTCTTACATAAAGGTTGTTTGGGAGGCACCATCTTTTTTCCTGGGCTGAGCTGAACAGCTGCCAGCCTAGCAAAACTTGCTCATGGTACCCATGAGTCTTAATGGCAGGGCTGGACAAGGGAGGTGAGAGGGAAAGTAGCGTTTTCCTTCCAGCCTTGGACTTGATTTTGAAAAACTCCAGTTTGCTGGAGGAAAGGATATGCGAATGTCATACCTTTTTGAATGTATTTCATGCACAGTTTTGTAAGGAAACGTAATACTTGGCAGGACACTGCAGCTTGGCAGAGGGAATTGGTCTCTGTGAAATTGATGTGCGAAAAGAGCATTGCAGTCAACAAAAACAAGGCTTTGTGGTGCCAGACTTAAATGAAACGGCGCTTGTCATCAGCAGTAAGAAGTTTTTACAGCCTGCAAAGAATGATTATGACTCCATAGCTGGGCTTTGGTTAGCTTTGTCATTGTTCCCTCCCCAGGCCGTGCGCTTCCTGCATCCCCTTTGCACAGCCTTTTGGGGGGGGGGGGGGAGCCAGGGCTAAGTGGAGAGCCTCTGCTGTAGCTCCGCCCATGTTTCTCATTGCGAACCTGGGTGTGGTGGATGGAGATTTCCTTGGTGCTCCTCCCCTCTTATTACCATAGGGCTCTGCCCACACTGCATTGATTCAGGTCACTTCACCCCACAGGTTTGGTAGAGTAAACCATACCACGTGGCTGCTTGTAGATGCTGGAAACAGGCAATTGCCAGGTCCTCCTTCGCTAGGTCCCCAACGATATCTTGGAAATAATTCCTTTTCAGCAAAATGCCTGTTCTTCCTAGAGTGATCAACTTCCGCTGTCCCACACAGAATTACAGACAATGAAACAGTGATGTGTTCTGCACAGAAGAGGCAAATAGCCCCCTGCCTGGTTGCCTTGTTTTGGAAGTTTTTGTATACAGGAAGAGTCCCCATATAACCCTCAATTAACAGATTGGTTTATTCTAAAATATAATAGGAGTGGCTGATACTAGTTGACCTAGGTACACCTGGTCAGGCTAGCTAATAACATTGGACTTCACTTCGCCTACATGGTCTAGAATCTAAGAGTGCAATGTAGAAAATAAGTATTGTCATCAGAACAATAGTTGTTCGGAATAACGTAGCTTTCAGGATGCCACAGAGCAATCCTCTTCCTTTTTGAGGACATGTCATTCATTCATATTAACTTCAGGCAATCTAACACAAAAGCATGCTTCTGTTCTAAGTGCTCTTTTGACAGCTCAGTTAACTTTGTGTTTGAAAGACTGTCCCTCTTGCAAAAGCTTCAGGGGGGAAAATTGATAACCAGATAAAACTGGAGGAGGGGAGTTGAATGTTGGCCAACCCCCCCCCCCAAAAAAAACTTAATTCTCTCCCCCTCCCTCCTAAATTCTCTCTTTCTCTCCAGTGCTGATGTTGTTTTTCAGTTGACTTGACATAGGATAGATCCCACCCACGCCTTTCTATTCAAACAGCCAGCATTCATGTTTTGGGCAACTTCAGATATAAAGTGCTTTGTAGAATGAATCATACAGCCGATCTGCCTGTGGGAAAGATTTCAGTTGAGGGTCTTTTTCATTTTTTTTTATGAATGGTCCGTACCACTTACCAAGTCCTTAGTGGAAAAATTCCCTGGTGCATGCAGGATAAAGCCAGAATCCCTGGTTCCCATTATTTCTGAACTTCAGCCTGTGGCTTTTTGCTCCTTAGCAAACCACAATCACTAGCCAGCCTGAAGCCATTGTTTGTTGTTGGCTTGCTGATTGTGGGTTGCTAGGGAGCAACCATTAACGGTCTTTGGCTGGATGCAGTGGGAAGCTGAGGCTTCTTGGCTTGTGCCGGGAATGAGAACAAAGCAGAACAATAAGACCAAGCCTAGCTTAGTGTTATGTGTGAACACTGTAATTGTCAAGCAACTGGTGACCTCCAGGCCAGCACAAGCCTGCAGTATGCCCCTTAGTCCATTGACCGTCTCTTCCCCAGTCCCAGCTCTCTTTTTACCTCTTTCTAGAAAGATGGGAAGAGAACAAGTGCACAGCCTTGTTGCCTTGAAAATATTTGCTTAGTTAGGTGACTCATGAATCAAATACAAATAAATACATAAACCTTCCCTATAATACCTGTTTTGTAAAATAAGAAGAATTTAGAGAGCATCACTTGCTTGATGAGCATATTCCCCCCAGTTCTTACCTTCTGGATTCCACTTGTGGTGACAGATCCTGCTTGCTGGCTTCCCGTTGGGGCACCTGGTTGGCTGCTTTGGCAATGGAATGCTGGGCTTGGATGTACTTTTGGTGTGATCCAGCTGCCAAGCTCTTCTGATGAGAACATCAGAAGAAATTGGAAGGTCAAGTGTAGAGGTGAACCCCAAGAACATAAGAGTCTGCTGTTTGCATCTAGTCTGGCATCCTCTTCTTGTAGTGGCAAGCCAGATGTCACCCGTGGGAAACGGGCACGTGGGACCTGAGTGAAATAGCACTCCCCCCTGCTGTAAGTGGTATTCAGAAGCATACAGCCTCTGATCTTGGAGGCAAGAGCATAGCCATCCATGACCAGTAACAAACACAAGTTTGTTGTGCACAGTGGGGTTGGAGGATGCACTGAGAGATTTTACCTGCTGCTCAGTTTGGTGCCCTAGCATATTAAGCTGCTGGCTGGTGTCCTCACTGATTGATAGTAATAAATTTAGTCCCCTCCCTAAACCCCCAGAAGTTTGAAATGCTTGGAACAAAAAGGAAAGCCTGCTCCAGGTTGATGACATTCTCATGAAGTGAACTTGTGTACTTCCCTTGCAATTTTTTGTTTCACGGGCCTTGATTTGTATTAGCTGAGCTGTCTGAGCCCAGACACCTGGAAACCTGATATTTCGCTTTCAACCAAACTCCGAGGGCTTGATGCATCACTTAGCCTGGCTCAAGCAAGTACTGGTGGGGTGGGGGGAAATGCAAACAATGTTCATTTATCTGGAAATGCACCCCGGTGAATTGGTGAGCCATTAATGTCTGTGCATCGCTTGACAGTCAGAGAGCATTGCACAAAAGCAGGGCTGATAATTGCTGTTGATTTTCATGCGGTCACTCTGCATCTTGAGCAGCTGGGGGCTGCAGTTAATTGCATTTTGCAAGGAGAGCCTGTCCCTGTCTCAGGAGTGCAAGCAACTGAAGAAAACCGAAGGCAGGCTGGGGGATGGAAAGGTGGTGGAATTATTATTAAGGCTATAGATCAGTTGAATAAAGCATAATTGTCACCACATAGGTCACCACAATATAAATATAAATATAGCATATATATTGGGGGGGGACAGAAAAGCAATACTTCCCCCCCCATTTAAATCACACCCCTTCATGCATTGTAAGCTATGCAGCTGTTTAACAATGACAGAATAAAAACTTCTCCCCAGTGAGTCAGTGCATCTGGCTGGGGTTTGAGCCCTCCCAGGGATTGCTATGAGCAGGATTGGTTGGTCTAGATGACTCTTGGGGTCCCTTCCAGCTCTACAGTTCTATGGTTATATATCCACCGTACTAAGTTTTTTTGACCATGACTTGTATTTTCTTAGCTTCCAGAGCAAATTTTGTTGCTTGGATGGTAGTGAATACATCTCGTGCCTACAAGCAGTGTACATCTTTGGTCCAGGAAGGGGACAGGGGAATCTGTTTGGCAGGGAGTGAAGGAGACAAGTAAGGAATGTTGTTCCCGAGTTGCTAATATAAGGGGCAACTTGGCAAAATAATAGGAGACTTTCTTAGCCTCACCAGACTCACAGGCTCTTCATGAAACAATAAACGCTTCCCGGCATATGATCACCCAACAAGTATCAGGCATTACTGAACCCAGTGGGATAGGGAGTTCCATAAACTGGGTGCCTAGTTGCAATCAGTCTTTTTCTGATTTCTTGGCTAAATCGTTAGTGTACTCAGGTTTCCCAAACCTAGTAAAACAGCCCTTGTTTACAGCGGATTATGAGGCATGTCCTAAAACTTGTACTCATTTACTTTAGGACAACCAACCAACCAACCAGGCCAACTTAACCTCCTCACCCAGCACAATGAACGATGTGTGCCCTAAATTGACCTCACATCCACTTTTAGGGAAGCGTTCTATA
The DNA here is from genome assembly GCF_964188315.1 of Podarcis muralis. Taxonomy (NCBI): domain Eukaryota; kingdom Metazoa; phylum Chordata; class Lepidosauria; order Squamata; family Lacertidae; genus Podarcis; species Podarcis muralis. The sequence continues at coordinate 42,134,524 of NC_135669.1, read as the reverse complement.
TACAGTGGTGCCCCGCAAGACGAATGCCTCGCAAGACGGAAAACCCGCTAGACGAAAGGGTTTTCCGTTTTTGAGTTGCTTCGCAAGACGAATTTCCCTATGGGCTTGCTTCTCAAGACGAAAATGTCTTGCGAGTCTTGCCATGCTTCCCCCCCTTTTTCTAAGCCGCTAATAGCCTTTTAGCAGCTCAGCCGCTAAGCCTTTAATAGACGCTAAACCGCTAATAGCGCTAAGCCGCTAATGGGGTTGCTTCGCAAAACGAAAAAACCGCTAGACGAAGAGAATCGCGGAACGGATTCTTTTCGTCTTGCGAGGCACCACTGTACCATAAATGGTTCCCTCAGGATATAATATTGGAAGGCCCCAAGATTTAGACATGGATCGGAAACCTTCAGTCCCTTATCTTTGCCACTCGATAAACAGTTCCAGCTGTCCTTAAGTACATAGGTAGTCTTATGCGGTAACCTTTGCCACTTGGAGATGTCTGCAGGCTCTGCAGATATCCCATGGAAGTATCCATTATTTGACTGGCCCATTGTCTATGCTTTGCAGGGGATAGGACTAGATGACCCTTGGGATCCCATCCATCACTACAATTCGATCTCCTCACATTGCGAATTGCCATATGCTAGGTTAGACTATTCATCCATCCCCAGTACTGTCTACTCTGACTGGCAGCAGCTCTGTGTATGTGTGTTTTTCTAGCAGAGAGGGTTTCTTCCCCATTGCTTGTTCCCTCACACTCTTTCTATTTGGAGGCTGACTGGCAGCTTCTACATGCAATGCCAAGTGTTCTACCCGCTGAGCTGCGGTCGCATTCATTCCCAGTTGAATGCGCAGCCTCCGCTGTCCCCCTGTGAAGCCCGTGTTCCGCGCAGGGATATGCCATGGCAACACATGTTTTGAGGGAGCGTTCCCATAACTGGCAGGAGTTTATGCCTTGGTCCTACATGTCAATCATCTTGGCACGTCAGCTGGAGCAGCCACAGCCGCAGTCGTTTTTTTGGCGGGCAGTTGGGAGTCTTGAAACTGTCTGTGGTTGGCAGCCAGCTTGGTAGGAAAAACTGACGATGTGCATCGCCTTTTATCCCTGGTGAAGCAGACCAGAAGTCCCTGAGATGTTTCTCCTTTTGAGGACGGTGTGGTTTCTGCCTTTTTTGTCAAGGCAGAGCATCCTATTGGATGTGGAGTGTGTGTGTGTGTGTGTGTGTGTGTGTGAACAGTGCTGTATAAATAATGGTAAACAAAGAAGGTGCTGCACCCTCAGGAGTTCATAGAAATGCCACCCGTGAGGAACAGAAAGTGGGAAGGAACTAATATTGTCAGCTGAGCTTGAGCTTGTGTATTCTGGGATGGTCCTTTTGTTTAGATCATCCCTCTACTGTAGTTAAATTCAACAACTGTGTGCATCATTTTTCCTCATTGTAACAACACACTTTTTGTTTTGCAGGACATACTCTAGATTTGCCACTTAAAGGATGTGGGGCAAGCTGCCTTCTACCTGGTACCCTCCAGATGTTTGGGGCTATAACCTTTTATCAAATTATGCATAGCATGGAGAAAGTGGCTAGAGAAATGTTTTTTCTCCCGCTCTCATAACACTAGAACAATTGGGCATTCAGTGAAGTTCAGTGTGGGATGATTCAGGATAGATAAAGGAAAGTACTTCTTCATGCAGAGCACAGTTAAGACATGTGGAACTTGCTTCCACAGGAGGGCCACCACTTTGGATGACTTTAATAGGATTGAACAAATCCATAGAGGATAAGGCTATCAATGGCTAGAGCTGGGAAATATCTGGTTTTTGACATTGTGATATATGACCAGCCAAACATATCACGATGTCTGAAATAAGGATGGAGCTATGTAGAGGCATTGGCTGGCTTCATGGTTTTTTCCTGCACCGTGATTTTTGCATTACACACACACGATTCGCAATATATTGCCGGGTCAAATATTATGAAACCAATATAATGATATGGACTTCAAACCAGGTTTTGGACGATATATTTGATAGATCATCCATCCCTATTGATTACTAGCCATAGCAACTGTGCTGTGCCTCCGCAGTTGGAGACAACAATACTTCTTAATACCAGTTGCTGGAAACTGCAAGAGGGGAGAAGAGGATGTTGGCCTAGATGGGCCACTGCTCTGATCCATCAGGTTCCTCTTAAGTTCTTAACACCCATCAGTGCTTGGCAGCTGGGGCTGATGGGAGTTCTAGTCCTAAATATCTGGAGGGCACCAGGTGGATGAAGGCTGGTGTAGGGTAATGGAGCTATGTAGGGCACTGGACCTTCAGCCACCAGAGATCTTGTTCACATACACACAAACACTTTCTCATTTTTTAGATTGCAGCAGGCATGACTCACATTTATTTTCAAGCATGTCTGCGGAGTCATAAGGCTTAGAAACTTGGTATTTTTAGTAACTAAGGCAGGAAGAAAGCTGGATTCCCCTCCCATTACTACATTCTGTGCCACCTCTCTTTTGCTGAAGGAAGAGTGTGGCCACGGCTTCCGTTTCATTCACAATCAATGGAGAACATGCAAAAACCAAAGTGTGCACTTCGCCTCAGTTCTGCTGCACCAGGGCATGTTAGATGCAGAGATGATTTAAAGCTGGGAATCACAGAATCTCAAGCCATGCATGGAGGTAGTTGCTGCAGCTCTGGGAAATGTGGTGAAGCCCAGCTTATTACTCTTTGCTTCCTGGATGTCTGGGTGGTCATGGCAAGGAAGAAGGCTGAGCCTTACCCACGTCTGCTTTTATTAAATAAATAAAAAATTCCTTCCAGTAGCAACACGAAAGCTCATACCAATAACAAACTTAGTCTGTCTCTAAGGTGCTACTGGAAGGATTTTTTTTTTTTTAATTTTGTTTCTACTACAGCAGACCAACACGGCTACCTACCTGTTTTTATTAAGAGTTTCTTATTGAACTTTTCAAAAAGGAACAAAGACAAACAATACAAACTTAACCATAATAAATCAAGACAATGTGTTCTGTACATATAAATAAGGGGGATTGTGGGAGACGTCTGATGTTCCAGATGAACCCGGTGCTCAGACATTCAAGCAAATAGATCTATATATAGAGTCTATGTAACAGACAACTTCCTGCCTTTCTTGTGTTTAGAGGAGCACCTTTATCTCATATACTGCCAGCTGAGTCATGTCTTCTGTGTCATTGGGGGCAGTAGCCTCTTTCCAGTATTGAAGCATTAGTTAAGCCACCATAAGTGCCCCTAGAAGTCACTTATATTGTGTCCCTTTGTCAGGTTCCAAAGGACCGGCACAAAGTTCAATAGAACATTAACATCAGTAAATCTGAAGGAGGTGTCCGAAAGCAGATTTATGCAGCTGACGACCTCTGCCCAAAGGACTTGAGTTAATCTTGTTAAATTGCATCCTGCCTCTTAGAGCCAAGTCCTCACCAGGTGATTTTCAATAGAACAAAAAAGTTAAAAGGTGTCATTGTTGCTCCTGGTTTGTATGGCTGCGAGGGAAGGGCACTTTGCATGTGTTCCAGAGGCCTTATTTATACGTTTGAAGGCTGAAGCATACCATTTGAGATCTAGTTATGGGCCCTGCTTGTGTTCAGTCCTGGTGGGAACCCAGGCACATGGCTTTTATGGGAAGAAAATACTGCAACTTCTCTGTTGCAGGGAAGAGCCATTGTTCAGCTGAGGAGCACATGCTGTGCATGCAGAAGATCCCAGGTTCAGTATCCAGATAGGGCTGGAGAATCCATGCAGTCCTGACACTGAAGGGAGCATCTTCCTGTACTGGCAAAGCACACCAGCAGCCTTGCCCGTTGTGTTTTGGTGAAGCTGTGTGCAATTCAACATTCTGCTCTGGGTAATCCTGAACAACTCTCCTGAAAACTGTTTCCAAGGCGGCTGTGAATGAGTTTAGTCGGACAGAAGAAAAGAGGCGACGAGAGGGTGCTGTTAAAAAGAAAAGTGAACCCCTTGCCCTAAACATTAGTTACTGGTATGAGTGAATGGATCCGCCTCTCAGATTTAATGGATTGGTCTCCTGATAAATGTCCCACAAGTTTACTGCTGGCAAGATTGTTGGGCGAAGCACAGTTTGGACAGGATGCATCTGCTTCAAGCAAACAAGCAAGCAGAGTGACCAGGAGGAATCCTTTCACTCAATCATCTGATGATTTCTGTCTCTATCCTCATTTGTATGAGCCTGCCTTCCAATCCCCAAGGATATCTGCTTTCCTAGAAGTTTCGCTTTCTTCCCAGGAAGTCTTGCGAAGTAAACAACACTGCTCCATCGCTTCAGAGAGGCTGGTTGAAGGACTTGCCCAACTCTTCTTCTCTCCAGCCAGTTCTTTGATGGCTCCTCTCTTCTTTCCAGGAAAACAGAGTAATGTAAACTGGGCGCGGCACTACCCGAGGATGGGCGTGCAGCGACAGGGAAAGATTTATCTGTTGCTCCTTGGAGGCCATGCGAGGACAGAGAAAATTTGGCTCCCTCTCTGGTGCCTTCGGGCCTCTACCATTGGTGCTGTTCAGGGAAAGCTTTGACTGGTTCAGCTGTGATAGCCAGCAGACAGGCTCCTTTCCCCTGATCTGTTACTTCCCTTGGCTGTTTTCCCATGGAGAGGAGCGGTGGCTTGCCATCATTCACACAGTCACAGCACCCTGGAGTAACAGCAAAAGTGTGTGCATTTGAGGGGGGAGACGCCCCCTGTGGTAACCGCTGGTGGCAATCAGACTGGCTGTATTCAGGAGGCACAGAGCTGCAATCCCAAAATTTGCCAGGAAAATAACCAACAGATACTGGCAATTGACCCAAATGAACTGTGGGACAGGAAAGAGAATGGCATCTGGGTAAGATGCAAGGCATCCTGGGATGTAGTTTGAGTAAGACCGTTCTATAAATGTGGCTATTCTTAGTCCCAAGTGCCGCTTGCCCTGCTTGGCTGAATCATGGCAGAGTCTCAGGGATGTCTTTTCCCAGCCCTGTCTCCTTGCAGTCTGTGCCAGGGGTCACAGCTGGGACCACTTTCTGTGACGTCTGTGTTTTCCATTTGAGCTGGGAATTCTTCCTAGCCATCGGAAGGAAGGGGAGAGTGTGGTCAGGCCTGGTCTAGGCCCTTGGGAGACCATAGCAACCCCATTACATCGCTTTACCTCTTCTCAGCCCTCTTGCTGTTTTGGTTGGGCCCCTCTAAGCTTTTTAGCCCCGTCTGAAGTATCTCTTTTTTTAGGACACTTGTTGCCATAATAATAGTAACATCCAGGTTCGTAGATTGCAATATTTGATGGGTTTCGGGTTTTGATGTTCTATTCATAAGCATAGAATTGTAGGGTTGAAAAGGGAACCCAATAGTTATCTAGCCCACCCCCCTGCAATGCACAGTTCCATGAAATAGAACATCTTGCCAGTGAAAAGTTGCTAGTAAACAATGTTGTTGGGTCAGCCAGGCTGCCAGAAAAGTAGGCTTTTAAGAACACAAGAAGAACCCAGCTGCTCTTAAGAACACAAGAAGGGCCCATCTAGTCCAACATCCTGTTTTTGCAACGGCTTATCAGATGCCCCTGTGAATCCCACAAGAAAGACAAGAACGCAGTAGTCCTCTTCTCTGCCACAGCTGCTGCATTTCCACATCCCACAGGGGAGCGCTCGAGTGAGTCCGCAACCATAGTCTTCCTTAGCCAAATGGTTCACTCCCAAAAGTGGGAGTGGGGGCTGCTACCTGCCCCACCCCAAACGCTGCAATACAGAAATGTCACATGCAGCGTTATAAGCTCACTCTGTGTGGAAGAACCAGTACCACTTCTAGTGGCGGCGGCAGCTTTGCCTCTGATTGTCTTCATGGCCCTCCTAACTGCTGGGCTGTGGTGTTACCACATTGTTTGGATTGAAGGGTTACTCCTCCTTTCCCTAGTTTATTTCCCTAAGTTGATTGGCTGTGTTTGGGCTGCCCGGGGTGGGAGATGGGGCTGGTGTTCATTGCGTTAGGCCTGGCTTGCTGACCTCCTAACTTCTGGGCTGTAGCTTTAGCTGGGTTGGGGTGGAGGGGAAAATATGGATTTGGTACATGCATGTTCACTGTGTGCGAGAAGGGTTGTGTCTGTCTGTCTGAGGAGACAATAGAGTGTGCCTCTGGTGGTGAAGTCAAATTTCTGTGTTAGCAGCACCGAAGTGCCCTCCCCGAGGCACAAGGCAGTGTGTATCAAAGTCCTGGACTGCCCAGACGACAAGACCCACCTCTTGGCCTCGCTGATGTAGTCCAAAGGAAAGTAGAGCAATACACTGGACACCTGTTTGGCTGCCAGAGTTTCCAGAAGGAGGTGTACATGGCGTCTTAGGGACTCCACCCCAGATTTGTGTAGGGTTTACTCCTTAGCCTTTTCTTCTCCCAAAGATATCCCACAAGGCAGAGGAGGTTTAGGATCAAGTTTTCCTTCTCATAGATGGGCTACCTTCCCCGTTGACAAGCCTGGGGTAGAGCGTGTGGAATGGGTTAAGTGATGTCATTGCAGCCATTGCTGCATATTGGTTGGTGTGTTCCATGCACTGTTAGCACCAAGTGTTGGTGGACACAATTGCGATTGGTGGACAACAGTGTCAATTCCAGGTGCCCCTTGATGAGTGGATGTTGCTTCCCCACACCCAGTGTTACGTGCCTGATGTTCCTGTTAGTGGGGCATAGAATGCCCACCATGTTAGACTGGCAGGTGACATTGTAGCCGTGGCCACCTTCACTGCACCATTGGATGTGTGCTGCCCGCTTTGAGTCATCTGCAGAAATGCATCTGCGTTTAATAAAGGAGCCAGGGAGTGCATTGGGTTTTGGATTCACTTACAGGCTCAGCTATAACTAGAATTATCCAGAACACTTATGTAAGCTGTTTCTCTTCTTTATTTTAAAGCCTTGTCATTTAGATTATGCACAGTTATCAGGGCCTTTGTGCTTTTATTTCTATTTTTGAGAATAAATGGTTTATTTTCAGCTAATAATATGTCAGTCTACTGCGTCTCCAAATGTGTGTATATTGTGTATGTACTTTTTTATACTGTGTATGGGCCATTCTTATCCCCACTTCCCACTAAAAGATCTATAGCAGCAAAATAAGCAAGATTCCTGCCCTGATGGAGGCAGAGGGTTGAATGAAAAATGACAGTCCCAGCTACTGTGGGGTGGTCCCAGGGGTAATTGTTGGGAGAGCTTGCGCTTTCCCTGCAGAAGGTCCAAAGTTCAATCCTTGGCATCTTGAAGAAAGAATCAGGTAGGGGTGCTGCCAGAGTGGGCTGGGGTCACCAACCTTTTTATTTAGGTCTTTGGGTGTATTTGGATTTTTGAGTGAGTGCCCTCTTTGGGCCCTTCGCTTCTCCAGATAAACTCCTTCCTCTTCCCTACTGCACCCCCTAAAAAGAGAGAGAGAAATAAAGTGTGTGTGTGTACACAACACTTTGCTTTTCCAAGGAATTTTGGTAAAAGTTAGATGCAATAGAATGAGTGAGTCTCTAAAAGCACATAGAGGTGAAAGAGGAATTGGGAAAGAGTGTCTATGTAATTTTCAAGGGACAAAAAAGCAGCCAACCTCACTAGTTCATGAGCAAGGGAGCAGTGGGTGGGGGGACTCAAGAGATGTCAGGGGCACCAGGGACGAGACCTCATAAGGTGTCACACTGCCTACGGATTTCCAACCCCTGACCTAGGCTGAGAGCTAGCCTAGCAACTTCCCTGGGGCTGCTGAGGTTGTAGCTGCTGCTTACTACTTACTAATGAGAAGTTTGAGCTTGACAGAAGTAGTGCCAGTTTGAGTTTGACAGAAGCAGTGCCAGTGCTGCCAAGGTTGCCCTACCAGTTCATGGCTGTGACCGGATCTGAGCCCTGGATTTGAATCCATTGCTGTACATGCTGTGTGTCCACAGAGGCTCTTGTTTGCAGTCCTATGTGGGTCCCAGCTGCCAAATGCGGTTTTTGCTGTTTGTTTGGGACAGAGAGAAAGGTTGCTGCTGGTCCCCAGGAGGTTGTGAGCCAAATTTACAGTTGGATTTTTGTCCTTGGAGCAGTCCACTCCCCACAGTCTGGATTCCAGATGAGTCAGGAGAGGTCAAGCCAGTAGGGAGGTATCTCAGCTCTGTTGCTGTATCGGATTTCTCCTGGGCCGCAAGGGTGTTCTGTGCCCAGAGCTTGCTTCAGCGGCCAGCTTCCCAGAGCATGTGGGGAGCTTGAATTGAATGTTTGGGCTGAGTTTATTCCAGGTCTTGGCTGCCTCAACAGAAGGTGCCTTTGCTAACCTTGAGCTTTCTAAGAGGTGGGCTCTGTTGTGGCTTCCTTTGCTGCGGGAAGCAAGCAGTCTTCTTCAAAAAGCTCCAGGCCTAACATTTGAAAACAGAATTGTGTTTTTTTGTATGGTTCACTCCAGTCTCTCAGCTTCACTTTGCTCATCACAGTCAGGCTCTCTGGAAGTATTTCAAATAATTATCCTTTATGCTAGCGGTAAGAGAGAGAAAAAGCATTCCTAGAAAAAACACAAAGAAAACTGATTGATTCCTAGAGAGAGGGGCTAATGTTTTCTTCATTAACAACAAGATAAGCTGTCATGCATAAGTGGTTGGCAAATTTTATGGTATATTTTCTGTTCATGTGTAAAGTACCAGGCTGTTAGCCTGTAAAAAATAATAAATAATGCTGCCTTGGGTTTGCAGATTAGTGGGACTCTGGCAGCTCTCACCTTGTGCCACTTAGTATGTGAATTAAGCACCAGGAACATATGGGCAGGGTCCTACTGCCTCCATGTTGTGTCTCCTGCCCACATATGGCAGCTTCTTCTCCATTAAGGAGTCTCTTTCTGGATATCTCTCTGTCTCTGACTCTGTTTACACACACACACACACACACACACACACACACACATGCATACACCACCTTTAAAAGAGACGGCTCATATCATAGCCATAAAAATGTGAGAGCAACAGCCATGAAAACTAGGAAGGATTTCCCCAGCAGTTAAGGAAGAAGATCTTAATAGGCCCTGCCCTTAGCCTCTGGACCTTCCGTACTACAACTCCCATCAACCCCAAACAAAATGGACAGTGGTCATGTATGATGGGAGTCGTAGTCCAAAACATCTGGTTTAGCAGTTCATATGTTGTGCCAAAGTTTAAGCCTAAGCTTTCTTAACTATGGTTTGAGGCAAAGTCTTGAGTTGAGCACTTTTGTGTGTATGTCCTTGCTAGTGCTTATTGAGACATCAGGTTAGAATTTGATTTTTGAATGCAGTAATGTCATCATCTGCTTCCTTTGCGGAAGGGTCACAGCTAAGTGGCAGAGCAGTTGCTTTGCATGTGGAAGGACCTAGATCCAAAACCCAGAATCCTCAGGTGGGGCTGGGATAAGACTCGCAGCCTGAAACCCTGGAGAGCCCACTGCCAGTTAGTATGGACCAGGGACGTCCAACCCCCCAAGAGACTGCAATCTACTCCTGGGGGGGGGGGACTGGCAGTGATCTACCCATGGGGGGGGGTTAAGAGTTGTTGAGCTTTTTTTAGGGGGGGAGGTTGAAGTTGTTGACCAGTTGAACTCTTTAGTTTTGTTCCTATTATTAAATAAGAAATTTCTCTGATTCTCTTTCAGGAGATGCCCAATTCTGTCTTTCTGGTAATGGAGGTGTGTATTGAATTTTCTAATTTCTCCTTTGCTGGATTTTAGTAGATTTTTTCTTTTTATGTTGAAATGACATACAAACAAACTGCAGTCTGCCTTGTTTAGCTGTAAAATCAAACAAGAGAATGTGTGCTCCTTCCCATCCCAACCACCCAAAGTGTGCAGTTAGAATGACCTATGTTTATATTGCACATAGTCAAGTACTTTATTACGGTCATAGACCAGCATAAGCAAAACATCTACATAAATAGCATAACAGTATGAACCTAAGCAAATAATTATTAAATAAATAGGAGCAAGAACCAAACGTAGATTTAAACATATACATAGAATACTTAATTAAGCATAGATAATGGGTGAGTAAAATTTTTTAAGAAAGATTAAAAGATTGGTTAACATAGCTATATGGGGTGAGCTTCAGAAGTGCGGATCTAACAATATGGGCCTTCAGTTTAGGATTGAATTGTAGCATAGACCGTTCTTCGTCGAATATCTATCATGGCAGCACAAAATCTGGCGAATGAATATGTTACTTCTGGGCTCTCTTCCTGTAGTAATAAGGAGATGTTGTGTTGTTCCGAACGCCCAGGAAACTTATAAAAGAAGGGTTGGATAAACCTAGTTTGAATGTCTATATAATACTGGCAATGAAGAAGGGCATGCTCCGTTGTTTCCTGCTGCCCACATATTAATCTAGTTCGCATGTCACATGAAAACATGGTTAAAATAAACTGTGGTCTTCACAAGAACAAGCATTATTCGACTTGCATGCTGCAGTGAGTTGCTCTTCTTCTGGCACACCAATGAGGGGAAGGAAGACGAGCTATAATTCTGCTTGTCGTTATGTGTGTCTCCAGTCTCGTGGTTTGCTTATCTCCAGACAAACCACGAGCAGAATCCTTGGGTTGTTTAGGAGAAACAGACTACATGCACTGTTTTGAATGCAACAGAAAGCTAGACTGTGGTTTGTTTCCTCCTGGTGCAGCATGCAAGGGGGAGGAGTGAAGCACCTCCATTTTCAGCCGAATGCACCACCTCACTGCCTGTTCATGTTAAACCGTATGTTATCTTTTAACTATGGTTTACAGTGATGTGCAGACCAGGTCTGAGTTAAGAGGTTCCGTCTGTGCTCATGGTGCTATAGTTGTTAAAATACAGTTACTAAAGATGGTGTCTTCTTCCTTCAGCCCACGTCAGCTGTGTCAAAGTTTAAAGAAAGGAAGAACGAAAAGGGAGAGTTTAGGGAGGGGGGAAATGATGGAGGTTGAGCAAAGATGTAAGAGGCTTTGCCGTACAGGAAAGAACACCAGATACTCAGTATTATGGTTTCTTTTTTGAAGCCACCATATATGAGAATTTCAAAGCTCAGTGTTTGGAGAGGCTGGTGGTAGGAGCTATTTGTCACTGATGACGTCCTGTTGAGCTGTGGGGTGGTTAATGGCAGAACTTCAAGCAGACCTGCAATATTCCTAAAAAGAATACATTCGCCAGTGACTGCTGTAAGCTTCCAAATTCCCAAAGCATAAAGACACCACAGGGTTTTTCCAGACCTGCAAGTTTGCATCTGAGAACAGGGTGTTGTGCCAAGCATTTTAGTCTCTTCTTCTAAACCCTATGGCTTCCCTAAACTTTTGGCAGAAAACAGCTTACATATTTCCAGTGCTTTCTCCTTTGCATCGAGTAGCAGCAGGCTCTCTTTCTATTAAAAAATAAATAAAAAGTTCTGTCTCTCATTTGTATTTGTTCATCTGTGGCTTGAGAGCATTCTTTCCTTTACCCAGAGAAACAACTAATAGAGCTTAACATTGCCTTGCTTGAACGTCTTGGAGAACTGCTATTAACCACTTTGGGGGTTGTGTGTGTGTGTGTGTACACACACAAACACAAAATATCAAGTGATATATACAATTTATGAAATAAATGAGCAATACAATCTGGGTTGTTAATTTCAGATGCACTTAAAATAGACTTATGATTTAGTGAGTTCCATAAATTACATAGCAGCTTCATTCACAATACCTGTGATTCTTAACCAAAATGTCTGTTAACTCTCCAAAATTGTTTAAATATGAATAATAGGAAATGTATTTGAATATACACACACCGATTTTTAAGATAATTAAACACTTAGGCTTCCTACAAATGGAGCAGTTTCTGATCTCCTAACCATGAATGAAGAGACTCGTATGCCCCCTCTGCTGTCTGGTTTGGAAATGTCCCCCTCCCCTTACTTTTCAGAATGGAGCCAAGATGCTGAGTTGTATCTACATTAGCATTTTTCACAAATTATGGTCAATTCCAAATACAGGTTATATTATTATTATTATTATTATTATTATTATTATTATTATTATTATTATTATTATTATTATTATTACAAGGGCTGGAAACTCTGGTGGTGTGGCCTAGCCACGGTTTAGTGGAAATTGCCAGTCCAAATGTAGCTGCTCCATGGTTAGCTCAGAAAATTAAATTGTGGCAGGTATATCTACGTGCAGGAAGGGAATGGAGAGGATCATCCAAGCCTGGGGGAAGCTGCTGATACAGTTGATTGTGCCATGGTATGTTAGGTCTATTGTGGGCCTTGTGCACAAGCAGGCTGAGAAGTGCAGACACCCGCAAATCTGATACTAACCCATTTCCTTTCTCTCTTGGGCAGTATTGCAACGGCGGAGACCTGGCAGATTACTTACAAGGTAATGGATTGCTTGTGGTTCTTAATTCATGGCTCAGAAGTCTCGGAGTGCTGTGACGCTGCCCCGTGGCTGTCCCCTTTCCTGCAAAGTTTATGACTGGCTGGAGGGAGTTTGTTTTCTGGCTGTGTATTTTAATACCCTTTTGTTTCCAAAGCTGCCAGTAAACTAGTACAAGCTAAAATTGGCACCCGCTTCCTGTCAGTCATGCTTTCTCCATATACATTTTAAAAAAGGAATTGCACTGGGGAGGGTCAGCATGCTGCAAGACATTGTGCTCTGTTGTAGAATTGAGTCTGCAAGATAGCAGGCCTTTGTTTAGATTTCCTGGGATCTTGTGCCAATCGTTTCCTGAAATCTTTGGAGGAAGACGATAAGGCTTTGTGAGAAGAGGTGCTGGAAGCCAGGGGAAGAGATTCCTCTTCCATTGACTATAAGTTGGAGGAGAGATGCTTCGTTTACATGTGACCAGCATAATAAGCTGACAGACTGCATGGTGATTCAGAAATGCTTAATTTTGGGAAGTGATCCCTGCCTCACAGCTGTTGCAGGGAAAATAGGGTGTTTTTCATCCTTCAGAGACCAGTGTGTTTTTCTTCCCTGTGTTCTCTCTCTCTTGGCCCTGTCTTAGCATATTTTTCTGTTGGTCACACTCAAGTGCGATGGAAAGTTGGGAACTGCCTTTTGTATACAGGTGGTACATAGGAGCCAAAGCATGAGTGTCCTTTAAATCCTGTTGATTCCACTGGGAGAGGTTTAAGCACGCTCTTAAAAGTATTACACTGAAAGAAAGTAACAGGACTCTTAAGTGCCCAACACTGACTGCATCCATCTCCCAGTGAATTTTGTATCTGCTGGAGCAAAGCATTTTAAAAGCCCTCTTTGGATTCAGTGGGGCAGCTTCGGCACATGCTTAGTGCTTCCCAAAGAGCCCTGTTCACGCTAGGAAGTTTCCAGGACTCTGAAAGGGATATAAAGTACTTTCCTTCCCTCAGCAAAAGGAACGCTCAGCGAAGACACCATCCGCATATTCCTGCAGCAGATTGCTGCTGCCATGCGTATCCTCCACAGCAAAGGGATAATTCACAGGGACCTCAAGCCACAAAACATCCTGCTGTCGTACGCCAACCGCAGGAAATCCAACATCAGCGGCATACGCATCAAGATAGGTAAGTCGGCCCTGGTGCGCTGCCTCAGCAGGGTGGGAAACCATTGTGAGACATTACTGCTCCTTTGCGTGCCTTTCTGTCTTCTACATTTGCACAGAAGGGTAGATGAGCTTGGTGAGTGCTCAGGTGGACCCCTGTGTCCCTCTCTCCCTCCCACCCAAGTCTTGATTGTTCTGGGTGGTCCCCCAGCAACATAAAAGACCAACCTATACATTTCTTACTGAGATGCTCATTGGAGAGCTGTGATTGGCTGTAGCACCCTCTTCGAGTGCTTGTTTCTTGACCAGTCTGGCTTTACCCCTCAGTCTAATGCATCCCTGCTAGCTAGGGATGATGGGAGTTGTATTCCCAAAACAGCTGGAGACTCAAGTTTGAGGAACCCTGGCTCTAATGTATGGACCATCCCCACATTCCACAGGTGTGTTTCTTTTTACAGTGGTGACTTGGAACAAAGCAGACTGGGTGTGCTTTCGTTCATTGCTCTTGAATCAATCATTTATGCATTCAGCTGCTGACAGAGAACTGTTTCTGCTGACCCCAAGCGCTTGCGTTGCAACTGGGGGAGACGGCAAAAGGGGCCCTTGCTTTGGAAGCCTTCATATTTGTGGTATTTTGTAACATAAAAGGGCAGCAAGTTGGTCTATGATAAAAAAAATAATAAAAAAAAATAAAACCCACCAAAAGGTAGTTAAAGAGATGTATGCTTTCCTTTAAACAGCTGACTTTGGGTTTGCTCGTTATCTCCAGAGCAACATGATGGCTGCCACCCTCTGTGGTTCCCCTATGTATATGGTGAGTAACAGCTCATTAAGTTTTCACTGCTGTCATCAGACTTTGGACCCATCCACACTATACATTTAAAGCAGTATCATGCCATTTTAAATAGTCATGCCCCCCCCCCCCGAAATCTGGGAACCATAGTTTTTTTAAAAAGCGTGATGAGAGTTGTTAGGAAACCCCTGTTCTACTCCCAGAGCTACAGTTCTCATGGTTCCCTGGGAAGGGGCATTGACTTTTAAACCTTTCTGGAAGTTGCAGCTTTGTGAAAGGAAAAGGGGTCTCCTAACAACTCCCAGTGCCCTTAACTAACTACTGTTCCCACGATTCTTTTAAGTATTTGGTAAAGGTGGGGCTTAAACTGAGAATTTTCAGTAATACTACTCGGATTTATGTATTATTGTCTTTATTTAATTTGTTCTTCCACTGTTTCTTGTCTGCAAGTCATCTAAAAGTGGTTTACGTTTTTAAAAAGTCAATAAATCAAATCATTGCAAATCACAGTGCACCATTAAAATCAGAGTAGAATATCAATAATCTAGCTTTCTGACCAGCCTGCAAAGCATTCTGTATTATCAGTAAAAGCATTATCGGTAAATTTTCCCAACACTCTTATAAGTCAGTGCTGTTATCCCCATACTGCAGACAAGGAACTGAGACTGTGGCTTGTCTGGTGTCCCCTAAGTGCTTCATCCTTCAACCTTCATGGTTGGCTAAGCTGGCTGAGGATGAAAAGAGCTGAAGTCACAACATCTGGGGACCTTCAGGAGGAAGGAAAGGAAAAGAATACACCTCCCTACTCATCTTGGGGGACACCCCCCCCAATATATTTTGGGACTGGCATCCCTCTGACACTACATAGCATGGCAGGAGAAAGACTTTGGGCAAAGGGGATTAATTTGCTTCCCTCCTCCAAGTAAAAATTGGACTTGAAAATTGGTGTGTTTGGAGCAGGAAATAACACTTACCAGGAGATTGCAAAGGCAGCAGTAGATCAGCCATGATAGTGAAAAATCTGTTCCAGGCAGGATGCTGGCGCTCTCCCAGTTCGCAGATTCGATGTTTGGCACAGTGTCTGTTAACTCAGGGGAAACTTGGTCTTGAAAGAGGAATGTGCTCCCCCACCCTGGTTTAGCCGGCCCAGAAGAAGAACTCTTTATCAGAGGCCCCACTCAGGTTCTAATGCAAACGAAGCCAACTGTGATCCTGCAAAAAGAAACTGGTGTGAAGGCAGCCCTTAGACACTTCTCTCTTGGTGCCTCACCCTTTGTGAAACTGCGCCCCACCGCCCTGCAGGGGGAAGGGTCACAGAGAAGTCCAGTTGCACCAGGAAGTGATCTGACTGTGGCACTTCCTTCATTTCGCTTTTATTTAGTGTCAGATCACCCACGTCCATAGAGATGAACACCAGGTCTAAGGCATGTCCGCAACTATGAGTTGGGCCAAACTTATTCAGGGACAGATGGATGTTAAAATCCCCTAGGACAAGCAAACTAGGTGTCTCCAGGAGAACATCCGTCACGACCCGAAGCAGCTTGGGCAAGGAATCCTTGGTGCAGTGGGGAGGTTGGTACACCAAAAGGAATCCTGTACTGCCCCTATTGCCCAACTTCCAGAACATGCACTCAGAAAACTAGGTCTTCCCAATAGGACGCATGGTGCAGGCTAATGACTTCCTAAAGATCACTGCAACACCCTCTCTCCACCCAAATGACCTGGGCTTGTGCGTAAGAGAAACCTGGTGGACAAGCAGCGGCAAGAACAGGCCCAACTGCCTCGTCCAACCAAGTCTCTGTCACACATGGCAGGTCAATTCCTCCATCCACGATCAAGTCATGGCTGGCAGTGGTCTTGTGGGTCATTGCCTTGGCATTGCACAGCAGCACCTTAAGGCCATGTGGGTCACCCTTGATTCCAGCATCTTTCTGGTCAGGACCCATACCTGGAGGTAGAGATAATCTTCAAACAATGACTAAACCTACTTCCTCGGTAATGGCATGGTCTGGTGCTAGCGTAACTCCTCCTCCTACCCGCGATCACACTCTTTGCATCTTTCAGGCTCCTGAAGTGATCATGTCGCAGCACTATGATGCGAAGGCTGACCTCTGGAGTATCGGAACAGTGATCTATCAGTGTCTGGTTGGAAAGCCTCCTTTTCAGGTATGGGCAGCTTAAACTCTGCCTGCCACAGTGGGCAGAGAATGGAACACTTTGAGGGATGCTATCCTCCCCTCCATATCATGTCCTAAGGGTTGAGAGTAGGGCTCCCTGCTTGTGAAACACTCTCCAGGAAGGCTCACCTGACCCCTTAGTTACATATCTTTAGTCACCAGGCGAAAACATGTCTCTTTTCCCAAGCCTTTGGCTGATTAAACAATCTGTGGCCTTTTAAACTGTGTGTGGCAGGGTATTGTTTTTGCTTTGTTACTAGGTTATGTATTTTTGTTTTCTATATTATAAACAGCCGTGTGATCCTCAGATGAAGGGTAGTATAGAAATTGGATAAATAAATGATGTCTGGCAAGGGTCAGCTGGGCCTGGCCAGTAAAAAACAGCTGGGCCGGCCAAATTATCCAGCCTAGCGGACCTCATTGAACCCATAGGTTGAGGTTCCTCACCCATGCTCTCCCAGTAGGTATCTGCTCTTCATTTTTAAATATACACATTTTCCCGTAGATGTTCTGTGCTTGTGAGGGCATCAGTTTGGCCACTATGAGAACAGAATTCTGGGCTTTGTAGGCCTTTGGCCTGATCCAGCAGCAGCCAGGCTCCCTTGGTGCCCTTTGTTCTCACACAGGTGTATGTTAAGGACATTGGGGGTTTGGGGTAAATACAACTTGGCAAATCACACTTATTCTCCCTTTCACAGGCTAACAGTCCTCAAGACCTCAGAATGTTTTATGAAAAGAACAGGAATCTGATCCCTAGGTATGTATGTCCACTTTTGTGGAGGGTTTTTGATATCAGCCAGAATCTTAAGAATTTGAATGCCTTTACCTCTGTTGAAGGGTGACAGATTGTCAATGTGTTTTGTTCAGTAGGATTCGTATGATTTATATATAGTAAAAATACAAGTCTCCCACTTAGTTCTCTTCTGTATTCAGTGTTCCCAGGGAAACATCAGCTTCCTTGGCTGACCTGCTGTTGGGTTTGCTTCAGAGAAACCAGAAAGATAGAATGGACTTTGGTGAGTAAACATTTTATGACTCCTTGCCTCCCCTGCCCAAGTAATTATTTTGCTTTCTTGTGTGAATCAGTGTGCATGAAGATTATCAGTTTGGTGGTTTTAATAGGCTTGAGCTGCAGTCTTGGTTTGGTGTGTTTGTCTATCGTGGAAAGTTAAACGGTGCCTTTTCCTGAACTTGTTCGGTGCACTGGATAGGCTAGCTTTTGAATTACACACTTCTTCAGATGTTCAAAGTCTTGGTTAAGTTCATTTATTTTATTTCATAAAATGTATATACTGCAAGATTGTAAAAAAAAACAAAAAAACCTCAAAGCTGTTTAAACCAATAAAATTAACAATATGAAGAATTAACAATAAACCTTTCAATAAATTTAAATCAACAATAAACTAAAAATAGAGTAAAACTCTTACCAACTTTCTAAATTTTGTTGTTGTTGTTCAGTCGTTTAGTCGTGTCCAACTCTTCGTGACCCCATGGAACAGAGCACACCAGGCACTTCTGTCTTTAGGCTTGTCTAAAGAAAAATATTTTTAGAAGGCACCGAAAAGAGCACAATGAAAGTGCCAACTGCCCAATAGCAGTAGAAAGGGTTCCAAAGTGTAGCTGTTGCCTCCATAAAATATTGAATGCTTACAAATGCGGAACAAGTACAGTGTGGCACCTCTAACAGTTATTTGTTAAATGAGAAGCGATAGTAAAATTGGTAGATTGGGGTGAGTCACCTCTATTAAGAAAATGAAGGAGAAGGAGTGGGGAAGAGCAAAACATTGGCGCTGCAACCCAAACCCTCCTTAATTGTGGGATTGCAAAGGGGTGGTTTGGATAGTGTGAGCAGACCACGTTTAGGTTCAGGGTACTGGACTAGCATCTTGGCCATTGGA
Source organism: Podarcis muralis (assembly GCF_964188315.1). Classification (NCBI taxonomy): domain Eukaryota; kingdom Metazoa; phylum Chordata; class Lepidosauria; order Squamata; family Lacertidae; genus Podarcis; species Podarcis muralis. The sequence goes on along the minus strand of NC_135669.1, from coordinate 42,116,171 downwards.
ATGAGGTATTCATGGCCCTTTAACCTTATTTTTGCACCGGCTTGTGAGTTTGAAGCCAGGCAACTTGGCTCTGTGTTGCAATAAAACAAAGAGATAACAGAATGAATGGGCTGAAGAATCTCCACGAAACGCCACCCATTCAGCCCTCAGGTGAGATTTCCTCTTGCCCAAAGCAGAACCCACCTATCGTGCAATCATGGTGTGGGTTGGGGCATACCTGTGCTGAAGGAAACAATGCCTTTCACGGAACCAGGAACCAGCATGCAAACGCTGTGTCTCTGAGGCAGGATTGTTATCTCGACCCCAAACCCGAAAGGGGCGTTATAACAGATTGGTGTGGTGGGAAACCACTCCTGAAAGAAAACTGATTGGTGCAGAGTAAGCCCCACTTCTAGAAAAGTGGAGAAAGCCCTTCCCCTTACAGGTTCTCTTATATGAGAGAATACCCTTAGAAAGGGGCAAACCTTGGCCACAGAGACACACTTTCTCTCAGCTGGACTCTTCACATGCCATCCTCTTCGCAAGGATCATCAGGTCAGAAAGCTTCAAGGTAAGGAATTGTGTTGCCCAGCTGTGAGCCTAACTCAGAGCAGCTGCAGGACAGAGTCCTACAGTTCTGGAAATAACACACAAATTCTAAGGCATAGAGTTCCTGACCCAGCCTCCTTTTTTGCAGCCGTAAAAGCTCCTCTGAGCACTGGATAGGCGAAAGTTTCACCCTCTTTTTGTCTTCCAGAGTCCTGTGCCAAAATTGACGTGTTCCATGGTCTCACCTCTTTTCCTCCACCCTTTTTAGCATAGCTCTCCCATCTCTCTGGTTGTGAATTCAGGGATTTGTGTCCTTAACTGTATATACAGTACCACATTATTCAGTGTGTCATTGAATTTCCCTTTGCCACTCCACTTCAATAGATCTGGTGCTTCAGCATTCAATTCAGCTTTGTGAATTCCCAGATCCGGAACATAATCCCAGGGTGGGGTGTATTAGACCCATGTAAAAGATGCCTCTCCCTTCACAAGCTTGTTCTAGGGTCATGTGTGCATTGCACTTACATGCAGGTTCTCAGAGGCACGTGTTGACAGTTGAGCAGAGACTGGCAGCTGAGTTGGCCTCTAGCTGACCACCAAATTTGGGCAATGGAAACCCTAAAAACTAGACAGCAGAAAGCCCTGAAGACAAGGTGTTCTGCGGGAGGAGAGGGGTTGAGCCAGCCCACGATCCCTGGCTGGCCTCACTGCCATCATTGAACCGACACAGGGATCAAGCCCAAGCATCCTCCCACCTTCTGTGTAACCGACCCTACAGGGTGGTTGCACAAGGATGTGGCGATTAAGAGTGTGGAGGGAGCCAGCGTGCTCTATTGGTTAGAGTGTTTGACTAAGAGCTGGGAGACGGGGGTTCTAGTCTCCACTTTGCCATGGAGCTCACTCAGCTTAACCTACCTCACTGGGTCGTTGTAAGGAGAAAATGTGGAAAGGAGTAATCATGTATTCCAGCTTGAGCTCCTTGGTGGAAAACAATGTGGGATATGAATACAATTATAAACAAGTAAGTCACCTAGTGGGGACGCAGGTGGTGCTGTGGGTTAAACCACAGAGCCTAGGGCCTGCCGATCAGAAGGTTGGTGGTTCGAATCCCTGCGACGGGGTGAGCTCCTGTTGCTCGGTCCCTGCTCCTGCCCACCTAGCAGTTCGAAAGCACGTCAAAGTGCAAGTAGATAAATAGGTAACACTCTGGAGGGAAGGTCAACGGCATTTCCGTGCGCTGCTCTGGTTCGCCAAAAGCGGCTTAGTCCTGCTGGCCACATGACCCGGAAGCTGTACACCGGCTCCCTCGGCCAATAAAGCAAGATGAGCGCCGCAACCCCAGAGTCGGTCACGACTGGACCTAATGGTCAGGGGTCCCTTTACCTTTACTAAATCACCTAGTAATATGGATACTTAATTTCTGGAATCGTTGGATTCTTAAATCCATTCATTTATTTAAATGCAGGTCGCCTCTAGATTGGCTTTTCATTTTTATTTCGTCTGTTTTGAATATGCAGCAATGTGATGAGAAGGGGCAGGTGACGGGAAGCAAGCTACTGCCGAGTGGGCAGTTCTCCTCCCCCCTTTGCTTTCTGCTCAGCTGTTCCTGTGGCACTTCCGGTTAGGGATGTGAGGTGGTAAATAGCAATGATCTGCTTACATAATCCTGGGTTTCTTGGAGGTATGAGGATTACGCCGAAAGCACAAAAAATTAAAAGCCAAGCTTTAAAAGCATGAACAAGTTTTCATACAACCTGTAAACAGCAGTCAGTGTGTTAAAAGAAAAGAATGAACAGCCATAGAGGAACGACTCTGAAAATAGCTTGCTGAACTATTTATAGTGTTCTGCGTCGACTTGGCCTTCGTGATTGTTGTCTGAAAGGTTTCTGACGAAATCCTTTTTCTGCCAGCTCAGGCTTTGAACAGTCGCTGACCAGCTGATGCTTGGCAGCTGTTTGTGGTGTGGGGGGTGGGGAGAGGAAAATGCAATGTTTTGTGTTCGCTTTTCTACCTGTCGGGGACATAACTTTGCTTTCCTCTTGCTTTTGGGACTTAGCATTTAAGAACGTGGCACCAGGTCAGAGAAGGCTGAACTGCAGCGTGCCAAACAATTAACCTTTTTTTAAAAAATAATAATAATACCACCAGTGAAGGAGAGCCCACCCCATTCAAGGAGCTCGCTGCTGCTGCTGCTGCTACTACTACTACTACTACTGTAACCCTTTTTATCTTCACAACAGACTTGCCAGGTAGGCTAGGTCAGGATGTTGCCAGCGGAGAGGATGTCCCTGGCGCTTGCAGGGTCCTCTCCCTCTGTTGAAATGAGGCTTGAAAGAAGCACGCCATTATAGCCAATAATCCTACTCTTAAATGTATTCGTTAATATGAGCAGGTCCAGCATAGGTGTCCAAATGAAATTGAGATTAGTGAGATTTCCCACCCACTGGGTGATAGATGGTGCTTGTTTTTCTTTCCAACCTTGCAGCCTGAGTCTCTTGGCCACCACAAGGGCTCTCACAACCCACTTCCATTGCTCATCTGTTAGTCCCCACACCACAGGGAAGTCCAGTTTAGGAAATCAGTAACTTGGGAGGCGGCTGGAGCCCCTCTCAAGCAGCTGCCCCGTAGCCTTTCGCAGGACAGCATGTGCTAACTCCAGGACAGCAAAGCCGCTTATCAAGGGTGTCTGGACTCTCCCTCCTGAGCCGCAGAACACCCTGTTCTGACTCAGGATGTCAAAGCCTGTTGGACCTGCAGTGCTAGACCTGTCCCCCCTCCGCTTAAAATGACTCGGGGGAGGGAGGTGGCTGAGTATGATAACGCGTTCTCCTGGGTTCACTGCTGTTTGCTCTGAGCCTTGAACAGGGACACTTGGGTCCAAGCTCTGTTAATCATCCCTACCGCTGCTCTGAGCGATGTTTAGCTGAGTACGAAAACAAAGCTGCTGTTGTTAGCTCACTGGTTTTGGCCTGAGGGTGCAGTTACTTTTGCTTTGCAACAAGGTGTTGTACACCAGATGAGCAATCTGTGTAGTGTAGCTGTTAGAGCTGTGATAGGAATTTTATGGTGTTAGATATATGGTAATGTTCATAAGTGTACCAACCAAGCGCGTACATAGATCAGCACAGGAAGGCCAACCTGGAACCATTTTGATTCCTAAACTGAGCAAATGTTTTCTCTGCAAGGTCAAAGTGGGAAACCTCCCCATTGTCTCTTTCCTCACAAATCTGGTCTTAAGGACACATTTAAGATATGAATAGGGTGTGAGCATGTGAACTGCCCCAGGAACTAAGTATTTATCACTACAAAAGAATGGCGGGCTCCACAGGCAATCCAATCAAGTAACCTGCCAGACAGGAGATAAACAACAGGAGAAAAACAATATTCAAATTTCTGTTTTAGACAGCCTTTTCTGTGATGTAGGTGTGATGTATCTGAGGGGTGGTCTTAGGTTACACCCCTTCTGTGATGTATGTATGATGTTTCTGGGGGTGGTCTTGATCTACAGGGTGGCAATTTCAAAAGTCTTTATAAGGCCTTGCGCACCATTTTTCTGGGTTCCTCCTCTCTCCTGTGGGTGAAGGGAGCGCCCTGTTGCAACAGATCAGTAAAGATCAGGCTTACGAGCTGCTTTGCTTCTCAATATTCTCTGGTTGGCCTCTGTTATTCTCTCCTACCAATAGGGAACCTATGTAAGGACTCTATATGGGCTCTTGGATACCCCATAAGGGAAAAGGGAAATTTTTGTTTACAACAGAGTGTTGGACCAGGGTTCAAATCCCCACTCAGCCCAGAAGCTCACTGGGTGACCTTAGGGGTCAGTGCCTGCCTCTCTGCCTAACCTACCTCCCATTGTTGTTGTGGGGATTAAATGAGGAGGGAGGGGAAACCACGTTACTCCACCTTGAGCTCCTTGGAAGGAAAGATATAAATGCAATAAATAAATGACTAGGGAGGGGGCAACGTTGCACCCCCATCAGGGCACCCTGGGCTCTACCAATTACAGTACATGTTATTATTTTAAAAATGAAAATTTTACATCCCCCCCTTTTTTTGCTGCCACTGCCAAATATTGAAATCCAACCCCACCCCTTCTCCATGATCTGTAAAGTGTGTCTTTCAATTAATACAAGCAGCGCTTCAAAAACTGAAAGCCAAGCCTGTGTCTGTGAGGAAATGGGCTCTTAAGTACCTGCCTTCGATCACTCTGGCCAGCTGCATCTTTAAAGTGATGGACTGAATTTCTTTTCCAAGTGTAATAGCAACACATACTCTGGGAAAGCTTTAATCTTTCATGAGCTCTTTTTGAGCCCTGGATGGAGAAGCGTGTGTGTGTGTGTGTGTGTGTGTGTGTGTGTGTGTGTGGAGAGAGAGAGAGAGTTGTGATCCCTCACCCTGCAGCTCTGCAGCCCCCTTCTGGATTAGAGGCTAATGTGTCATGCAGCCAACTTTTTCCCTCTCTTGCAGAAGCCTTCTTCAGCCACCCTTTCCTCGACCAGGTTTCAACGGTCAGAAAGTGTAAGTCAGAATTCCCTTCTGCCTTATCTTTGCTCAACCCCCACCCCCCATACTCACAGAAGCATAGAATTGTAGAGCTGGAAGGGTCACTGAGGGTCATCTAGTCCATCCCCCTGCAATGCAGGAATCTCAACTACCCTTTTAAATGTGTTTGTGGGGATGGGGGTATTCCTTTTGAATAGTTTATACCCCTCATCCCAACAGGTTTCAGTAATGCCTATTAGGTCGTATTTGCCACCCTGTACTAAGAGCTCAAATTTGTCTTGCTTGTTTCCCATGCTCTGCATTAGTATAGAGACAACTGAAACCATGAGTCATTCCCCCCCCCCCCCAGCTGCTTCCTTCTTGTAGTTTCCTACCCTTTAACAGATTTATGGAGCACCACCACAGGTTCTTGTGTATCAATGATGCTATTATCCCCAGTACTTTTTGTTGTGGTTGTTATTTATTCATTCATTCATTCATTCATGAATAAATCCCATCTGGCTGGGTTTCCCCGGCCACTCTGGGCGGCTTCCAACAAAATATTAAAATACAATAGTCCATCAGATAGAATAAGGTTCCCCAAAGAGGGCTGCCTTCAGATGTCTCCTAAAAGTCTGATAGTTTTTTCCTTTGACATCTGGTGGGAGGGCGTTCCACAGGGCGGGCACCACTACCAAGAAGGCCCTCTGCCTGGTTCCCTGTAACTTCGCTTCTCGCAGAGAGGGAACCTCCAGAAGGCCCTCGGCGCTGGACCTCAGTATCCAGGCAGAACAATGGGGTAGAGACGCTCCTTCAGGTATACTGGACCGAGGCCGTTTAGGGCTTTAAATGTCAGCACCAACACTTTGAATTGTGCTTGGAAACGTACTGGGAGCCAATGTAGGTCTTTCAAGACCGGTGTTATGTGGTCTCGGCGGCCGCTCCCAGTCACCACTCTAGCTGCCGCATTCTGGATTAATTGTAGTTTCTGGGTCACCTTCAAAGATAGCCCTGCGTAGTGCGCATTGCAATAGTCCAAGCGGGAGATAACCAGAGCATGTACCACTCTGGCGAGACAGTCTGTGGGCAGGGAGGGCCTCATCCTGTGTACCAGATGGAGCTGATAAACAGCTGCCCTGGACACAGAATTGACCTGTGCCTCCATGGACAGCTGCAAGTCCAAAATGACTCCCAGGTTGCACACTTGGTCCTTCATGTTCCTACCTCATGCATCATACTCTGTTCCTTTGCAAGGTTCCCACTCCTTTAGACATTCTGCCCCCTCCGAGTCTAAGAGACTTGGGCTTTTCGATTGCAATGTAGTGGAGGGGGATCCTCTTTCCATGTATTAGTGGCTTTAAATGTTACTGAAAGCTTTTGTCTGCAGCACGGCAATTTTCATGCCGGGAGGGGGCTACTAAGGGCGATCTGGGTAGTTTCTGTTCATATGCCCCTCCTCCCCAAAAGAAACACTGAAACTCCTCAGAACCTGCACTTGCCTTACGTTGTTCTCCTTTCCACAGCTTGCCCTGTGCCAGTGCCGACATACACGGGCTCCGTCTCTGGCAGCTCCTGCGGCAGTTCCCCCTCCTGCCGGTTTGCTTCTCCACCAGTAAGTTCTGTTCTGATTTGGGAGGCAACAGTCTTTGTCCCTGGGGAGCAGAAATCCATCCTGGATGCAAAAAGCCAGGAAAGAAGGAAGGAAGGAAGGGGAAAGAAAGAAGAGTTTATAGCCCTTGTGAGATGCTGTACTGCCTGCAGCCATCAGGAGCAGCATCACGATGGGGCAGGAGAGAAGGGCATCCAAGGGTCTAGGCAGCCTCGGTTTCCCCAGCGTCGCCCTGAGGTTGCCTGCTGAAGAGTAAGGACGTGCACAAAACTGGCTAGGGAGAAGACAGAGAGACCTTTTGTCATTGTTGAGAAACTATCTCCAAGCGCTAAAAGATGCCCCACTAATGTTTCTAGCCCCTGCTGAGATGAAACTTGAAAGTATACAAGGAAGTAGTTAGGGAATTTTCAAAGATCATAACTGAGGAGCTGAACAGTTACTCTTGGTCAGTCAGTGGTGGGCATGGCCTAGGGCTGGCAGAATCAACAAGGCCAGTAAACTTGATCAAGCTGTTTCCAGAAGGAGACTGGTGCATTATGGGCTCTTGTTGTTACATTTCCCCTTCCGCCATCAAGTGCAGCAGCTTCCCAAATGTTGTTTGACTTCTTAAACATAGAGAGGGTTAATTTTTAATTATCAGTCTGGGCTGCGGTTCCACTTGAAGGGCCTTCCTCAGTGACTCCTCTCTTCCGCTCTAGTGGCCCTTATTATTTCTGCTTTCCCCTGGTCCCCGTTGACCCAGCAGCCGTCTTCTCTCGGGTGAGCGAGGTGCCTCCTTGCAGAACAGTTAGCAGACAGTCGAGAGCACATTTTCTGCAGGCTCTTTCCTTCCACAACCGTGTATTTTCTGCTGTTTTGGTGGGTTTTGTCGTTTTTACCTGGGGGACTTCAGTGCAAAATAGAGAACAGTGGCATCTTCTGTACTGGGCCAACTTTTGGGTGGTGACAAGAGAAATTTATTTTAGAGCAGAGGTTGGGAAGCTTTTATCAGCCTGAGGGCCACATTCCCCTTTGGGCAACCTTCTGAGGACCACATGCCAATAGTGGGTGGGGCTAGAGTAGAGACGGGAAGGCCTGGGGGGAAATGGGGGGGGCAGTTTTCCCCCAAAGCTGGTTTTTCTTCCTTATTTTTCCTGATTTTTTCCAGGTCTTCCCATCTCTAGGCCAGAGTCAAAAGTGGGCAGAGCAATGGATGTAAATTTGACCTTTGTACAGTAGGCTAGTTTATATACCCACATTTATACCACTTTGAGATTTTTCTTTAAAATATAAAGTGGTATAGAAATGAAATAAATAACAATAATATACAACCCTCCCTCTATTCTCCATCCAAACAAGCAAGAGGCATTTAAGGACACATCCCAGCTAGGCAAAAGCATTCAAGGAAGGTGTGGAAAAGGACTGGGGACCAGGTATAGAATGGGGAGAGTCCTGAGGGCCACATTTGATTCCCCCACCCTTGTTTTATTACCTGTTAATCATTTATTTTAGCAACTTGCACAGCACTTAATCGCATCAGTCTCCAGGCAGTGTATGGGAGACCCAATACAATAAGACTAAAAATGAATTAAAAACAGAATTCAGGTAAAAAGCCTGCTGGAATAATAAGTCTTCAGAAAGCGCCAGAGGTTTGGAGATAACAGCCTATCTGACATCAACTGGAAGTGGGTTCCACAAAATTGGCCCCATCATATTCCTGGTGGGTGCAAGCTGTGTATCTGAGACATGGGGGCAGAGGGGACTACTCCCAGTGACTCGCTCAGTTGCCTTAAGGATCTAAAGGATCAGCAGTTTCAGAAGTTTCTATGCCTCCTTTTGATTGAGCAATTCTGAAGGTGGCTCACAGCAGGTGATAGTCATGCTCTCGCATGTGTACCCATACACTCCAATGGCCTGTGGTCCTCTCTCCAATCGATGCAAGTTTTTGCATTTTATACAAATAAATCAAGTTGGGCCTACATGGGGCAGCAGAAGGATGCACAGCCCTTTTCCTTGTGCCAGCCTCTTCCCCAATGGAGGCCCTGCAAGGGATCCTGACAATTCTTCTTTCCTCCCTTCAGTCCCTCCCAGACATGCAGCATATCCAGGAAGACAACCTCTCTTCTCCTCCCTTGGGGCCTCCAAATTACCTTCAGGTGTCTAAAGACTCCACCAGCACCAGTAGCAAGAACTCCTCTTGCGACACGGACGACTTCGTTCTGGTCCCACACAACATCTCCGACCAGTCATGTAAGGCTTTGGGTTTGTTGGCCCTTGGCTGTTTGTCACTGCCATTTTTAACATTTAAAGAGAAACGTGCACTGCTAATTTTTTTACTCCAGTGTCGTCGTTGAGTATGCTTCCTGTTTCGTTTTCTCCCCATCCCCATTCAGAGAGCTCTCCATAACTCCTGCAGGCCTTTTATTCCAGTGTCTTGCAAATGAGCAAGGGCTTCATAAGACTGGAGTATTCCCAGGGCAAATTTGGGGCAGGAGCCAAAAAATTTTTGGAAAAAAGGTTTGAAAAGCTATACATTGTGTTCCCCCCCACCACCTTGATCCTTTTCAATCTCATGATTGTATAGGTTAATGAAAACAGAACTCCAGAGGAATAAAAGCATGGAATAATTCCACGTTGAATTCCTTTCCTTGCTAGCAGGGTCCCTTTCCGGGGTGCCAATGCAGGATCTCCTTGCCGTCTTATATTATAACTTCACCGCTCTACCCACCAGAATGGTGGCTCACGGGGGTCGACCTTTGCCCAGGGCAGGGGTGAGCTTTTCAACAGCAGCCCCTTACACTTCCCTTTCCCTGCTGGAAATGAAAAATCCATCCCACCTTACTCAGGGAGTGTTGCCATTGTGTATAAGCAACTGCACATTTATGCACATTCTGTTTGAACACAACACGCAAATGGATGCCTGGTACCTGGAAATGGGAAGCACCTGGTCAGCTGAAGCCCACCGTCCCTCTGGCTCCCGCAAGCCAGAGAGAGAGTGGGGCTTGGTTGAGTAGAGTGTTCCCCATTTTATGCGATTTCACGTATGTGCGCAGGGGCCTGGAACAGAGCCCCCATGTAAACGGGGAGTCTCCTGTATGTAACAACCTTGAAGGCATCCCAGCCACCGTTTCATCTATTCCCTGCCAGCTGTAACCTACTTTGCTGCGAAACTGCAACTTTTATGGAGGCCATATTGACGCATTGCCTGTGTGATTCAGCTTTTATGCTGAAGCAGGTTGCACTTCACTTCTGCCACACACTGAAGAAACACCTCTTTCCCCTGGCCTCTTGAGGCCAGAGATTTGCCTTTTCAGGGACCGCCTTGTTCCTGTGATTGTAATTTTTCAGACTGTTCGTAGTGTTAAATTTTAAATTGCTGTAACCCACTGTGGGACATGATGGTGCAGGGCAGATAATAAATTGAAATAATAATGATGATGATAATAATAATAATAATAATAATAATAATAGCCAGGGGCTATTCAGGAATATGGTGTGCGTGTGAATATGCTGTGTTCTGCTCAACAGAGCCGCATTGTCTCCTTGCGCAGTGTCGCTTAGCACAGCTTCAAATTAAAATATTGCTGAGTTTCTCTTTCTCTCTCGCTGTATCTCTGCCACTCCCTGGGCCCTAATGCCTGTTTCCTGGTGTCTTTTTGCTATACAGACGACATGCCTCTGGCAGCAGTCGGCCGTCGGGCCTCAAGTGAATTCCTGATGTGCGGAGGGTAGGTAGTGACGGTCGTTGAGCTCTGTTGCTTTGACATTCATTGCCAGAGTGCAGGAGGAATTAAAAGTCGCTAGATCGGCTTCCTCCAGCCTGATGCCCTCTGTATGTTTTGGACTACAATTCCCATCAGCACCCAGCCAGCAAAACTGTATGCATTTACGGGACCCACTTAATAATTGGCTCTTTAATTGGTTGAGGACAGCGCTGTGGTTGCACAGGCACACTCTGAGGTTTGTGACCCAGCGGTGGATCCCCATACTGCAGCTGAAGACCAATTCACAAGCCCCAGTGCTGTTTAAACAAGAACCAGTAATATCCCTACCCTGAACAAACCTGTTGCCTTCGCTGTGTCGCAAGATGTGCTACAAAAGTGGCCCGCTGAAGAAGGCTGAGAGCTGTAGTCTTGTAAACTTGAAATAGAAGAAAATAAAAAGAGCTCTGCTGGATCAGGCCAGTGGCCCATCTAGTCCAGCATCCTGTTCTCACAGTGGTCCAGCAGCTGCTTCCGTGAGAAGCCCGCAAGCAGGATTCAAGCACAAGAGCACTCTTTCCCCCTCCTGTGGTTTCCCGCAACTGGTATTCAGAAACATTGCTGCCTTTGTACCCCAGCAAATTAATCCTTCAGTTGGAAGCAAAGCTATGCCAGTGCAAGAACGGAATCAAAGCCGGAGCTTGTGGCTCTTTTCTTGCTTGCTTTCTTCTTGCCTCTTGTGCCACAGGAGACCGCGTAGAGTCCAGTGTGCAATTGGCCGCTACGCTTAGGCATCAGCCCCAAAGCCACTCTTTGACTTTGCCACTTTCACAGGCGCTTACTTCGTACAAGGCATAACATCCGTGCAGTCAGTACAGCAGCAGCAAATCCCTGAAAATCTCCCGCAAACAAACCGTTTTAAAGTCCTTTAAAAAAAAATGAAAGCACTGTCTCTGCCGGAAAAGTGCTGATGTTGTGCTCAATGCAGCTTCTGAATTTGCACACTGCAGAGGAGCCCCGGCCAGACTTTTATCTAGATTCAGGCGAAAGATGTTTATCTGTGCTGCAGGGGAAGCCCTGAGAGAACTTTGGCTGCTTTCTGATTGGTAAGAATTTTTTATTATTGGTGAAACTGAGCAGATTTCATTTGTTTCTGAAGCGTTCTTACCCTGTTCCTCAGCAACTAAAAAACGGATCAATAATGAGACAGTCCCCTGCTCTCAGGCTTGTACTCTAAAAGACATGGCACAAAAAGGAGGCGAGATTGGAAGAGGAAAATGGCAACCCCAGGCACTAGATCTTAAGTTACTGAGTTTTTATGACTGCCAGCTGGAATGGAAACATTTCAGGGGAAAGATGAACTGGTTTCTCAGCAGAACTGTTAAGGTGGCGCTCACTTTCTCCTCTTATACTCATTAAAATTTGAGGTTGATTTGCAAAGGTGAGGGGGGGGGGTTCCGCAACTGAAACTTCACATGCTTCCCCTCTTCCTGAAAAAACTGCTGGATTATGGGGGAGATTTGGCTTGGGGAAAACTGTGGCCAAATGCTTTCAAGTTGCTGTTGGCTGCAGGGGGGCCAGATTAACAGGCCACACACACCCCAGGTCCCGAAAGTTTTCTTACTCTGGTTAACAGCAGTTTTGGAGGATCAGAGCTTGGGGGGGGGGGCTGGACAGGGACGTTAGAGCCTTTATGCCAGGGATAGCCAACGTGGTGCCCTCCAGATTTTGTTGGACTATGACTTCCATCAGCCTGTGTAAACATGGCCAGTGATGGTGGAAGTTGAAGTCCAGCAGCATCTGGGGGTGCCATGTCAGCTACATCATGGGCCCTAATGCAAATCTCTCACTCTGTCGGCAGCGCCTTTTTTAACGGGGTGGGTGTGGGTTGGCAGGAGAGTTCAAACTCTGCCGCTTTGCAAATTACTTTGCATTTTGACTGTTTATGAAGCGAGGTTCTATTCTGCCCATTTTACAGATGGGAGAGCTGCAGTTGTGGGGAAACACCTTGCCCTGCAGGCAAGTTCAGCTGAGAGTTGCCTTCACGGCTGGGTGACGCTGTGCACGCTGGACTTTGCCATCCGCTCTAATGTTTGGGGTGACAGTAGCTCAACCTTTTCTTATTGGGGCTGCTGAGAGAGTCCTGAAGCGATTGGTCTCGCATGTGTTTGTGTGTCAGTCATAGCTTGTTCCTGTGCGTCATTCTGTGTGCTAGAGCCCCTGTGGCCAAGCCCAACTTACATTGTCCCAGATGCTGCAGAGCCTCCTTGTGGGAATACCTCATTAGGAGCTTTCTTCTCTCTTTAAGTTGCTGAGCAGCATCAAGCTGCCATGATTTCAGCCCTTTCCATTTCGGCAAGGTGTGAGAGAGGAGCTAGGCTCCAGAGAGATGGGAATTATATTGTCATGGCAACAAGGATGAAGCTGAAGTGGGCTCTCCAGGGCTTTGGTGGTGGTGCTTAAACAGCTGAGCAAAACTCTTTTCCACAGCCTGCCATCCAGTTTCCAGCTTCCTACAGAAGCAAGCTTTTGTTCACTGGGGAAGCGGTTGTGTGTTGAGGAAGGGGCAAAGCTTGTCGCTCCTCCCTGGATTGGATAAATTAGCCTCCATTGGTTGGTTTATAAAAACGTTTGTATAACGCTGTGTCATTAAAAATCAAAGATGCTTCTAGCAATAAAAACATAAAGCCATGAAAAAGTTAAGATGGGGCCCCTGCGGATTTTGCTGCATCCGGATCCATCCATTGCCCTTTCATAAGCATCTAGCAAGCGTTGTGATGGTGCAAAGCTCACCTGTGTAGCTTGGAAAAGACTAAGGAAATTAAAAAATGTCGTTTGAAGAGGCAAGACACCCCTGGGATTCTTGAGGGAGCAGAGACAAAAAGAAGCCAAGTCTTTTGCAGAGTTCTCAAGTTGAAGCTGAGGGACTTAGCTGAAATCTGATTGAATGCCTGCTGTCCCTTCGGAGGAGGAGAGTTTGGGGACACGTTTAGTGTGGACTCTGCTCTTGGCGTCAAGCCCACGTTAGGGATTGTGAGGGGAAAGGTTGGAAATTAAACTGCCAACATCCTAAAGACTTCCTGCAAATCTCTGGTGATGCCACACTTTGAATACTGTGTACAGTTTCTGGTTTCCTCACCGCAAAAAGGTTACCTGGCTAGTCAGTCGTTCCTGGCGTGTGGCTGCTGTCACATTCTGACAACTTCCAGGAGCCACAGGTGAGAGCTGAGTGCAGGGTGGGGACTAAAGATGCACAGACGACCCCAGAAGGAGGATGACATGTCCCTCACCTGCAGTACTAACCCTCCTCTAACAACCCATAAACTACCACAATTATAAGACTAATAAAATTAACGTAAGAAAACAGTTATGAGATAAAATGCAAAAATGTAGGAGACCGCAAATGATGGGCTATTCACCAAACATTTTGAGACTATGGACTCTTCCTCACAGAAAACAGATTTAGTTATCTGAACAGGTCTGAACAGATAGTTTGGGTTAACTGTCTCCCATAGTTTGAAGAACTAAGGCTGCAAGGACAGACTAAATGAAGGATTTCTTCAAACAGTGCATAATTAAACTCTGGTGTTTGCTCCCACAAGAAGTCGTGATGACTTTAAAAGGGGAGGAGAAGACTAACCAATGGCTAGTAGCCACAATTGCTACTAGCCTCTGAATACCAGTTCCTAGGAATCACAAGTGTGGAGAGTGTTACTGTTTCACTCATGTCCTGTTTGTGGGCTGCTGACAGGGGGCTTCTGTTTGGCCACTGTGAGAACTCAGTGGGCCCCCTTTGGCCTGATCCTGTAACCAGGCTCTCTTCTGTTGTCCAGTTCGCCCCAGTGTGGGCTGCACAGTTTGCCCCTGTAGTTCTTCCCCCACATCTACCTTTCCCCAAAACATTTTGGCACAAATCTAAGCTAGTGAACTTCAGGCATCCACTTCAGAGCGTGGGCAGCGGCTGCCGCTGTGTGGCTCATTCCCAAGCATATCTTGACCTGCCTTTAGCTGAGCTGTTCTTAAGAGGCCAGCATGGACTGGCTGAGAAGTTTGCAGCAGAAGCGCATGAACCACGCATGCACCCACACAACAGCGTGCTTAGGTGATAATCTTTGGCTGGTTTATTGACTAGTTACATAAGCTGTTTTCTTGCTCCAAACCGTTCCCCGTATTGCCTGCCTTTTTGAGCCTTGAACAAACACAAGGCAACGCAGGCCAGCCATCCTTGCTCCTGAACTTCCTGTTCCCTCCCCACAGTGGATTTTCCTAGAATGACTTTGTTTTGAAACATTGGAAGTGGGTGGGGAGAGAGCGTCCTCCAGCCTCTCGGCCCGCATGCCTGCCTGTGGGGAGGAGGGGAGGGGCCCAGTGTGCAGCTGACCTGCTTTCCTCCGAGTTAAATGATTGATTTTTCCAGTCAAGTCTCCAGTCCCTGCTGGTTTGCACTCCAGCTCATTAGCAGAGGCTTGTTTGCCGCTGTCCACAAACCGCAGCTATTTGGCGCACATGTAGACCTTGCCGGGAAACCCAGGCCCTTGTTCGTTTGCCTCTCCCCCGAAGACCCACGTTAACTCTGGACAATGGTGCAGATTGAAAAGCGGCTCCTCTGCCACCCCTCATTCCCCCTCTCCTTCCCTCCCGCCTTCAGGCAGTGCCAGCCGTCGGTCTCCCCCCGCAGCGAGACGGCACCCATCCCGGTTCCCACTCAGCTACGCAATTACCAGCGCATCGAGCAGAACCTGACCTCGGCTGCCAGCCCCGTCTCAAACCCCCATGGGTCGCCCAGGTAAGAGAACTTTTTGTTTTTTCGTATTTGCTTTGCCCGCCCTCGCCAAAGGAAGATGTCTTGCTGGTAATTTAAAAAAACATACATTGTTTTTCTTTGTTTGAATTGGGTTATATGACTATAAGGCCATTGTACAGTGGTACCTCGGGTTACATACGCTTCAGGTTACATACGCTTCAGGTTACAGACTCCTCTAGCCCAGAAATAGTGCTTCAGGTTAAGAACTTTGCTTCAGGATGAGAACAGAAATTGTGCTACGGCAGCAGCAGGAGGCCCTATTAGCTAAAGTGGTGCTTCAGGTTAAGAACAGTTTCAGGTTAAGAATGGACCTCTGGTATGAATTAAGTACTTAACCCAAGGTACCACTGTACATTTAAAGCGCACACAATGACACACAACCCCGCCCCCAACCCTGGGAACTGTAGTTTAAGGGTGCTGAGGGTTGTCGGTCTGTGAGGGATACACTACAGTTCTCAGTGGATTCCATGTCCTCTAAATATGCTTTAAACATACAGTGTGTTTACCTAACTTGATGGGCACATTGGAACTCTACAAGACCCAGCAGGATATTTGGCGGGAGCAATTGGAGGTTATGTCGCAGAAGAAACATCCTAACTGTTGATGTGAAACGGTATCTAAATATGTTTGGAAGTTGTTTAATGTTTGAAGAAGGGTTGGGAAGTCACTGTTGCTATTGTTCAAACAAAAGCTGAACATTCTGGGGTCGGGTTGGGAATGTATCTCTGTTAAGATTGCTGGTGACAGGCTGATTTGATTTTTTACCCGCTCATCACCAGGTTGGCAAAGGCTGTCCTAGGGTGTCAAAAGACCCAAAGTAAAGAGGAGCACATATTGCAAACAGATCTCTCCCTGAAACTGGACACAAGTCTCCTTTTGGTTTTTGTTTGCAGATCTGCTGTGGTGAGGCGGTCAAACACCAGCCCCATGGGCTTCCTGAAGACCGGCTCCTGTTCCCCAGTGCCAGCCGATTCCGCGCAGGGCGTTGGGCGCAGGCTGTCCACGGGATCTTCCCGTCCGTACTCCCCTTCACCGCTCGGTAAGCGCATCAGCAGAGACACTTGAAAGGTGCAGTTTAGCACAAAAAGAGGTGGTTGCTTAACTCTCGAAGATGGCTTGATAGCAAAATCTTGTGCTCAGCAAGTAGCTCACCACTGCTGGAGGGGGGAAGGGCCTAATCTCTGTAATAATCAGGGCAAGCTTGAAATGCCTCAGGCCCCCACAGGTGTTATGCCAGGGGTGAAACCCCAGCTCCACACGTGCTAGCTTGGGGATTGCACAGCACAAATGGATTTGTTGGCTAGAGGTCTTACCTGGTCTTCCCTGTAAACTCCATGGGCAGGTTACGAGGATATAACGTATCTGGTTATAAGAGAAATAAGACCAGTTGCAATTACGAAATCAGGAGAGTGTGTGAAAACAAAAGACAGTTCCATCTATAAAACAGTTTGTTTCATATATTAAAAACTGGGTTGTTGAAGTTTTGCTACAAGTAAACTTAATGTAGCAGCATTAATGAATTTCAGTGGGTCTGCTCTGAGTAGGAGTAACAGTGGGTACAGCCCAATGCAAGCATTTAAAAATAATTCCATACATATACACAGTTAAATAGTTCTGATGCAGATGCAAGCCGGGATAAAGACAATTGAAGTCTGCTGTGACTAGAGTGTCAACCTCCTCACCAGCACCCTTTCACTTTAGCTCTGAGCTGGATAGTGTGAAACAGAGCAATGAGATTATAGTGAAAACAATCATAGTCTCCAACTAGTAAAATTAAGTTTGCCATCAGCTTTCATGGACCCAAGACTCAATTCATGAAGCATCACCCTGGAAGTTCCAGCTCATGTGATTTGGGGGGGGGGGGGAGAGAGGCAGTGAGGACCGTAAGCGTTGGGGTCAGAGGGAAGGGAAACGGAAAAGTCAAGACTGAAGCTACTGCTCAGAAAGCTGTTCTTCGGAGATCTTGTTTATAATCACAATGAGCAGCTGTTGATCAATGGCACCTGTGGTGTATTTGTTTGATCAAATGCTCCCTTGTTTTCTTTTTCCGGGAAATAATAATGGTGCATGCCCTTCCCTTCTCCAATAGTTGGCACCATCCCTGAGCAACTTGGGCACTGCTGTTGTGGGCAGCTGCAAGGGCACGACTCCCGGAGCCGGAACTCCTCAGGTGAGTGGCATCTCATCCCCGGTTCACTTACTTATTTTATGTCATTTATATACGCTGCTTCATATTTTTGAGAACAATCTCCCAAGCGCTTTACAGCAGCCTAAGATCGTCACAAAGAGCCGGAAAACAACCCCAGTCTTAAGGCACAGCCTTTGGCCTGCTGCCCGGACATGCACATCCTGGGCAACTGTTAGCCCCATTCCAAGAACCCTAAGTCGCAAAGGTTTCTGGGTAGCTTACCCAAGAAGCTCTTGGGCACAAAGCAGTTGCTTGAAAGACTGGTACAGATGAGCTTTTCTCTATAGATTTGGGAGCACTGCATTCTGGTTATATGTACAAAGATCACAGATCAAGGAGTCTTTGGGCATGAACCTGATAGTGCAATTTAATAGGATTTCCCTTGTAAGGTGTTTTTTGCTTCTCTTCCTAGTAACCCCATTCGGCTGGTCTCTCACGTTCCCATTTTACAGATGGGAGAAGAGGTTGAGTCTCTCTCCACCAAGGGCTCTTGGGGACTGAAGCAGCTCTTGGTGATGCTTCCCTGGACTGTACCATTTGATGCTGCCATAGGGGGGCACTCACATCTGCATGCTCTCTCACATGGGTATTTATTATATTTCATTAGTGGGGCCAGAGCAGCCAGGTAGGGGGTTTCTCCTCACTTGCCTTCTGAAGCTGTAGAAGAAGAAGAAAAAACGACACGTGCACATGTGTGAATCAGCCCCCAGTCTTGATTAAAGCGAGACTAGCCCAGCCCTCCGAGAAGCAAGCCCCAGCACCCCCAGGGGCTCACCTGATGTCTTGGGCAGCAGGAAAACTCTGCCCTGGAGCTTTATGCTGAAAGTTCTGCTGCACAGCCAACAAACTGAAGGTTAACTCATTGAGAACAGCAGGGTTGGTTTTAATCCTCTCCCGATTTAGAGGCACAGATTTGGGTGGGGGCAGGGGGGGTGCCTTTTTAAATGAAGCAAGGGAGGCAACCTCTGTTAGCTTTGCGGATGGTCCTACACACAGGTCTTTGTTGGGTCAGCTTCTGTGGCTCTCTTTGTCCGGACGGGCAGGCACAATTGCACACGCGCAGAGCGGTTGCCTGCCAAGCGCTTGGCTTTTGTGTGTGGGGTGTGTGTGTAGCACTGTTCAAGTACAGCTCCTTCCCAAGATGGAGGACAGGCAGCCAGCGCTGTGACCCCAGCCGACCTTCCCTGCGTCCTCAGTTCCCCCCCAGCTTTGATGTTGTACTGTAGGCTCTGCTCCCTCTCTCTCTCCCTCTCTAGTGGATTATGAAAGCACTGGATTGTAAGCTTCCTCCTCCTCCCCACTCCCTTTCCCAGGCTTCCAGTCCTTTGTGACTTCTGATGACAAAGGAAAAGCTTTCCATCCACTCAACCCAAGTGGATCTCCCCCGCTCTCCGCATGCGCATAAGGCCTTTGGGTTGATGGACAGTGGTGAATCTTTGCTTGGCAGCCATGACTTTTTAAAGAAATTTTGGACTCTGGGTACAACAAAGAGCGCAGTATCTATCATTGTGAGAGGCCATAAAGCAAAGGGTGGCATTCAACTAAGTTCTGCTCAGAGTCGACCCCTTGAAATCAATGGGTGTAGCTTAGTCATGCTCGTTAATTTCAGTGGGTAGTTGAATACCACCTAGAATGACATCTGCTCCATACATTGGAAGCACATGGCTTCTCCCAAAAGATTTGTTTGTTAAAGGTGCTGGCAGTTGTAAGGAGGGAACCCATAGCAGTTATAGCTATGTAAATGTGCTTTAAATCGGGGGCAGTGGGCTCAACTTTACCTCTTTAGGATAGTGGTGACAGCATGCCTCGTGGTAGTGTTCTGAGGGCGAGCAATTTTCAGGGGTACAATACACTGGCATAGTGTTTTACTCAAAGTAGACCTGTTGAAGTTAATGGACCTAACTCAGTCCTGTTCGTTAATTTCAGTGGGTGTGTTCTGAGTAATGCCCAGTTGAATGCCATGCAAAACCATACATGTAGAACACACAGTTCCCAGGATCCTTTCAGGGAAGTATATTTTTTAAGGGTGCTGGGAATTGTAACTAGGTGGGTGGCAAACCTGGCTGACCCCTTTAGTCTGGGGCTTTCTGTGTGCAAGGCAGGTGTGCTCTTTGACTGAGCTACCCCCCCCCCCCAAAAAAAATGGTTACCTTCGTCTGAATTTCAGTTGTTGAGGATCACAAAGGGGGAGGAAGTTTCTGCCTTGCTTGTGGGCTTCCCACTGGGGCATCTGGTGTGGATGGGGCTCTAGCTTGATCGTGCATCTAAAGGTAAAGGTACCCGTGCCCGTATGGGCCAGTCGTATCCGACTCTGGGGTTGCGCGCCCATCTCGCTTAAGAGGCCGGGGGCCAGCGCTGTCCGAAGACACTTCCGGGTCACGTGGCCAGCGTGACAAAGCTGCATCTGGCGAGCCAGCGCAGCACACGGAAACGCCGTTTACCTTCCCGCTAGTAGGCGGTCCCTAATTATCTACTTGCACCCGGGGGTGCTTTCGAACTGCTAGGTTGGCAGGCGCTGGGACCGAGCAGCGGGAGCGCACCCCGCCGCGGGGATTCGAACCGCCGACCATACAATCGGCAAGTCCTAGACGCTGAGGTTTTTTTTTTTTTTTTTTTTATAATAAATTTTTATTAGTTTTCCATGAATAAAGAAAAAACAAAACAAAAACATAAACATAAACAAACAAAAACACGACTTCCCCATACCACCCCTTTTCTGCATTCTTGTTTCAAGATTTTTCAGCAACCCTCTGAACATAACTTAAATATATTTCATGTATTTAACTTCAGTTAATTATTAATACAACTGTAGTTCTTTATCTCTTGTAACTCTGAGCCCCTAATTTTCCAAATTACAACAGTTTTTAAGATAAACTTTAAATTTATTCCAATCTTCATCCACCGCCTCTTTCCCCCGGTCTCGAATTCTGCCAGTCATCTCTGCCAGTCCCATATAGTCGATCACCTTCGTCTGCCATTCTTCCAACGTGGGTAAATCTTGCGTCTTCCAATACTTTGCTAGGAGAATTCTTGCTGCTGTAGTGGCATACATAAAAAATGTCCTATCCTTCTTTGGCACCATTTGGCCCACCATACCCAAGAGAAAGGCCTCTGGTTTTTTAACAAACGTTCTCTTCAGAACTTTTTTTATTTCATTATAGATCATTTCCCAGAAAGCCTTAATCTTCGGGCAGGTCCACCAAAGGTGATAGAAAGTTCCCTCCGTTTCACTACACTTCCAACACTTGTTGTTGGGCAAATGATAGATCTTTGCTAACTTAGCAGGAGTCATGTACCACCTGTAGATCATTTTCATAATGTTTTCTTTTAAGGCATTGCATGCCGTAAATTTAACACCAGTGGTCCATAACTGCCCCCAGTCAGCAAGTTCAATGTCATGCCCAATATCCTGTGCCCATTTAATCATATTAGATTTCACCATTTCATCTTGAGTATTCCATTTCAACAGCAAGTTGTACATTCTTGACAAATTTTTAGTATTGGGTTCTAACAGTTCTGTTTCTAATTTTGACTTCTCCACTTGGAAGCCTTTCTTTCTGTCCTGTTTGAATACTTCATTTATCTGTCGATAATGTAACCAATCTCTCACCTTAAACTTCAGTTTCTCAAAACTCTGCAATTTTACATTTTCACCATCTTGTTCTATAATTTCACAATATTTAGGCCAATTAGAACCCATATTCAATTTTTTCACCTCTTTTGCTTCCATTGGTGACAACCACCTGGGGGTTCTACTTTCAAACAGGTCTTTATACTTAATCCAAACATTATACAGAGCTTTCCTCACCATATGGTTCTTAAAACCTTTATGCAATTTTACCTTGTCATACCATATATATGCATGCCAACCAAATCTGTTGTCAAATCCTTCAAGATCCAAAATGTCTGTATTCTCGAGGAGCAGCCAATCTTTCAACCAGCAAAACGCTGCTGATTCATAGTAAAGTCTTAAGTCCGGCAGGGCAAAACCCCCTCTATCTTTCGCATCTGTTAATGTCTTAAATTTTATTCTTGGCTTTTTGCCCTGCCAAACAAATTTCGATATGTCTTTCTGCCACCTCTTGAAACAGTCCATCTTGTCTATTATTTGTAATGTCTGAAACAGAAATAACATTCCTAGACGCTGAGGTTTTACCCACAGCGCCACCCTCGTCCCTGATCGTGCATCTAGGGCTGGGTAAAGAGTATTTCCTCTTGCCTTCATCTCTTCAGAGGGAAGACTCTGCTGGGAGCTTTGAATCCCACCCAGATGGCCTTTTCCCACTTCTTCCTCTTCCCCCAGGCTCCCCGGCACCGCAGTCCCAGTCTCCGCAGTCCCTCCTGATGGCGGGTGCCCGCCTACAGAGCAGCCCGGCGACCCTGACGGACATTTACCAGAACAAGCAGAAGCTCCGGAAGCAGCACTCGGACCCTGTCTGCCCCTCCTACGCGGGCTACAGCTACAGCCACTCTCCACAGCCAGCCCGGCCGGTCAGCCTGGGGACGTCACCCACGAAGCACGCAGGATCGTCGCCCCGGAGCTCAGACTGGCTCTTCAAAACGCCCCTGCCGACAATCATTGGCTCTCCCACAAAGGTGGGCGTTGGGACCTCTTCCACAGGGACAAGATTGGTAGGCTCTGGACCAGCGTAGAAATGCTGACTCCCTCTCAGAGGAATTGGGAGCAGGTTAAGGATCATGCGCTGTCTCCAGGGAATTAGTTTATCTCCCCCCCCCCCCCAACCTCTGCTTGGACAAGATCCCCTGGCGCCATTGCTTAACTGCGCTTAAATTGATGTCTGTTGTTGACTCATTTGTTTTTTAAGTCATAGCCAACTCATGGTTGGACTCCCAAGGGCTGTGTGCAATGCAGCTCCGCTGGCGCAAGGGGCTTCAATGAAACCTCCTCTCCAGGCACCTCAAAACCAGCTCCAGGGTGCTGGGGGACCCTCCAGAGCAGATTTGGGGTGGGAGTTGAGGAAACTGAAGTCTCGCTGCTATCAACTAGCTGTCGTTACCACTGGCAGTTGGAGTTAACGTCTGATGGGCCGCCATTTCCCCCATCCTTGGCTTGAAACCAGAGACTTGAATGGCATGTGGGGGTGGGGTGTGACTCCAGGAAGAGAGGGAGGCTGCTCCTGATCTTCTTAAGCCTCAGCTGCCTCAAAATGATAAAGCCAGATTGGAAGGAAACCCCGTGAGACTCACTTCTATTGTATTTGCCCTTCCAGACAACCGCTCCTTTCAAGATCCCCAAAACGCAAGCCTCCTCCAACTTGGTGGGCCTGGTCAGCCGCCAGGGACCATCGGACGCCCCACTACTGCAGCAGGCAAAGGATGTGGGCGAGGCGAGAACGTTCCCCCACTTCCATTCGACACAGGGAAGCGACAGGCAGGCAGCGGAACAGCAGCAGCAGCAGCATCACCGCGGCAAGACTCTGTTTGGCAGGTAGCAGCCGCAGCCTCCACCCTCCCTCTCCAAACGCTGTGCCCTAAACAACTTGGCCACAGAGTGCCTTAACCTCCGTCCCCCACCCCCTTATGCTGCACCCCAGTCACTGAGGTGTTCCGAGGGGCCACTTTTGGTGGTCCCACTTGCCCCCAACTTTTGGCTGGCCTTTTCCACAGGTTGAGCATTCACTGTGGCAGGCCCTGAAATCCTTGCTAGTAGAAGAGGCTTGCCGGGAACTGTCCCTGCTCCACTTTAGATGGGTAAAAAAAAACCCTGCCTTATTCAGGCAGGCCTTTTCAAACTAGAGATTATTTGCCCAACCAGCTTTTACTTAAGCGTTTGACATTTTAAAATTGTTTCTATTGAAATGACTGTGTGTGGGGGGGGGGGTTATCCCATATACCTCCTTGTGCTATTTTTATACAACAGCGTGGGTTTCCAAGTAAATAAGTTTTTTAATTAAAAAAATCCATTGCCTGCAGAAAGGGGGGGCTCTTCAAGTCCCTTCATGCCCCAAAACCCATGCCAAGGATCACTGTAGAGGCAGAGCTGTGGAGCAGAAGAAAAAAATCACCCATTTCACATCTTACCTTTACCAAGGATTGCAGCAGGCCCCTTTCACCTGTTCTTGCTCTCCTCTTGCCTGTTTGTGGCATATACAAATGGTGCAGAGTGGGTCCTATTTCCTCAGCTGACAAAACAGTTCTGGTTCTGCTGATTCTATAAGGGAGCCCTTATCAAAGCCCTGAACTTACACCACCCCAGAGCACTAGGGTTAAGCTTTCAGTGCAGCTCTCTTCCTCCCGCAGAAGCCACTGTGGAAATGGAACGGAAGCACCTGGTTGTTTCATTGGGCTTGCCCAGGAAAAGGTCCCAGCGGAACACGATCTCTGCAGTGTGTGGTTTAGACCACAGCATGTGGATCTGGTGTGTCAGTGTGTGTAAATATAAGCCTCATTTCCTGGTGCGGCTTCTCCCCCTCCAGCACTCAAAAGTTCCCCCTTGTTTTGCATTTTGGACTTGCAAATCCATGTTTGTTTCTCCCTGCCTGCAAACTCCTACCAGATGAAGATGGGTGTAAATTACAAATGACCCATTTTGATCTGTTGTACAGTTGGTTTTCTTTCTTCCCCCCTAGTTCTGCTAGGTCTCCCCACCCCCCCGAAGTGGATCTTTAAACAGCTCTTTTGAGAGCATTTTCCCCTCCTCTGCTGTGCTCTGCTTGCCCCCTCCCCACCCCCCAGGCTGGATGTACACACTATCTGACTTAACCACAGCACTGCATCGTGGGGAGTGGCTTCCTGAAGCCAGCACACCCCACCCTCTGTTTTAGTTTACACCAGACCTGCACAAAGTGAAGGCGATCTGCAACGGGCTCCTCCCCATTATGGCCACAATGGGGCCAGGACTGGGGAAGAGTGGGTCAAGCCATGACCTATGTCTAGCAAACTGCATTTGGCATGGTGGATCACAGCTCATGCAGGCCTGGCGTACGTTGAGGATACTTAACTCATGCCACAGTCTGAGGTCAGCCGCACGCCAAAACCAGGAGAAGCAAGTCACACACCCCCTTGCCCATCCCAGGCTTTGCCCGCTGGATTTTGCCATTTCCCAAGCGCATTGTGCTATCTTTCTGCCTAGGTCTGTGAGCACCGGCAAGCTGTCAGATCAGCAAGCAAAAGCCGCTCTGGGAGGCCAGCTCTGTCAGGGCAGTACAGACAGCCTTAACACTGAGCGGCCAATGGATACAGGTAAGGCAGCTGGTGGCTGGAGCTCTTGGTAGATTGGAAGGCAAGGGAGAAATGGAGGAAGAATGACTGTTCAGTAGCTGCATGCATGAGAGAGAATAAAAAGCCTTTGAGTGTATTATATTGAGTGTACATACAGGTATGCATACATTCACTCCCTCCTGGAATGCAAGAGGCCCCCCACCTGTGCTGGCATTCTGCTGGCTTCTGAAGGCACACCTGTTTACCTGGTCATTCCCTTGATCACTCTCCCCATGACTCCCATTTTAATGGAGCTGTTTTCATCGTGTGTTTTACACACACCCCTGCCAGCTGAAGAGAGTGCCACAAATCCACCCAAGTGGACTCCAGCCCACAAAAGCTTCATATTCAAATTGCCCCCGAACTTTATGGCCACTACATTACTGATAGCCAGGCGGAATCAAAAACATAAGTAACATGAAGGCATGGATTATCCGTCGGCCTTTGCGCTCGCAAAGGTTTTCCTTTTTCCCCCCAAGAGAGGAAATCAAATTTTCATCAAATGTTAGTAGGGCTGCCCAGGTCCAGATTAAAGTTGCTCCTCTCTCCGCCTTGCCTGGCTTAAGCCAAAAACCTCACAGGAAAAAGTGGGTTTTGAGGAGGGATCTGTAATGGGAGATAACCAGGGAGGTGGCAAGAGGGACAGCAGATACCCCTGAGGGAACTGAGGTAGGCTTCTAGCCCCCCTGCCCTTCCCAGTGCCCATGTTTGGCTCCAGCTGTACTTGTACATTGTGTGTGAGGCATGTCCTCATGAGGACTAACATACCGTCTCTTCCTCCCCCCAGCTCCACCGGGGGCCTGTGGCATCGCAGTAGTTCCTCCCTCCATGGGAGCTGGCGTGAGCTCGAGAGCCGTGATGTTTACTGTGGGGTCCCCTCCGAACAGCGCCACTCCTCCAACCTGCACCCACATGGTCCTCAGAGCTCGGACAACATCTGGTGAGTGGCATGGATGTTGCCTGTTGGCGGGGCCAGATTGTGCAGCAAGGCAGGGAGGTGGGAGTTCAGGAGAAGTCGGTTCAGGATCTCAGACTGTTTCCCCAAAATAAGGTCACCATATTTCAAAAGGTGAAAATCCAGACAAAAAAGTGGTGGTGGTGGTTGTTTTGCCAAAGTTGTTGAGCTTTTTCTGGCAACCCTACCCCCTCACTTCTCCTGCCCAAGTCCATACATAGTGTGGTTATTATTTTTTTTAAGTATTCCAGGGCAAAAACCCTCTCAAAAGATAGGGGAGCCTTCTGTCTGTCTGCAGAAGTGCTTCAGCCCTTTTAATACTCCTCCCTTGACTGAATCACAGGAAGAGCCTCAAGCATCCTTACTTAGACATTGATTTGCTCCAGGGCTTCTGAGAAAAAAGTACACTTGTGGTTGGGTGGAGAGTGAAAATCGTTGCCACCACATGTCTGTAATTTTGTTTTATAGTTTGCTGTTCCCTGAATAATAAAGAAACAAGTGTGTGTGTTTCTTTCTCCCCTCCCCACCTTTTCCAGTCGGCTCCAACAGCTCTGGGGGGTCTCTGTGTTCTACCAGCGGCCGGGTCCTCATGGGCTCCCCTCCTGGTGTTTTCATGGGATCCTCTCCCCCCGGAGCAGAGGCGGCTCCGTGCCTGAAGTACATGCCTTATGGCACTTCACCTCCAAGCTTAGAGGGGTTTATCACCTTTGAGGCCCCAGAACTGCCGGAAGAGACTTTGATGGAGGTAAGGAACAGCGGCAACTTAAGAGTGAGTATATGTTACTGTGTATTGGGACTGGGGTTTCTCCAGATGTTGCAAGGTCAACTGTCAGGGATGACTGGAGATGGGCTGCAGCTACAGCTGGAAGACCACAGATGTCCCATCCCTGTTAAATAAATTAAACGTACATTGTTAAAGCACTTTAGGTTTTATAAGATAGTAGGTATTGCATCTATTTAAGTTCCAACCCCCCAATATTTCCATTCACACACACATACATATACACACAGGAGAACCCATTTTTTCCTCTGCATATTTTATGTTGTTGTTCTTTTATTGATCACCTATGCAAGTGTCTCAGTGTGATGTAAAATAAAGAAATGGAGAGGGGAAGAAATGTTTGAAAACACACACACACACACACACACACACACACACACACACACGAGAGAGAGAGAGAGTATATACAAAGTAGACGCTCCTGGCAGAGTCCCCTTTCATCCCGCTGGAGAAGCCCATTAGAACAAAAATGCATTGAAAGTGCAGGTAGTGGGCACCTCTTGCATCTTGACAGAGTTGCTTTTCCAAATATTGACAGATAAAATTCATTTATGCTTTTGAAGGAGATTGTAACAGTGATGACCCCTAAGGGCAGGGGGAGCCTGTGGCCCTCTAGACTTTGTTGGACTACATCTCCCATCAGCCCCAGCCAGCATGACCAGTGGCCAGGGATGGAGGGCTGTAGATTCCCCATGCCTGGTGTGTGTTTGTGTGTTTTGTAACACTTCTCCCCAATACTTAACTATTGTCAGACAAGATCCAACGCTTACAACCCTTGCCATTAAATGCCTTCTAATTGGGGGCAGGAAGGTTTTCAGCACCCACCTTAAAACTTTGGAAAGAGAGAGGTACCTTGCCAGATCTTCCCAGGGGGAGAATTCCGTATAGCTGTGGGTGGCACTCTAGGGAAGGGGCTGTTTGGTGGTGGTGGCCTGCTAACTCCTTGATGCTAAGAGGGCTCTCTCTTGCTTCTTCCCTCCTGGCAGAGGGAGCACACAGACACCTTGCGCCACCTGAACTTGATGCTGACCTTCACGGAGTGTGTCCTGGACCTGACCGCTGTCCGAAGCGGGAACCCTGAGCTCTGCTCCTCGGCGGTGTCTGTCTATCAGATCCAGGAGAGTGTGGTAGTGGATCAGATCAGCCAGCTGAGCAAAGACTGGGGGTAGGTACCCACCCACACCGGGAGGCTGGTCTTTGTTGAGATGCCCAGTGCCAGGGTGCCCAAGTCCTTATACCATCAAGAAGGCATTTCCATGTTGCCAATGAGCAATGTGGGGTTTTTTTGGGGGGGTAGTCCTTCTGAGGCTGAGCTGCGCAAGGCTCTCTCTTCACGCCCCGCATGTGGCAATGGGCCAATGCCCGAGCTGCTATTCTCTCCCTTGCTTTTTAATGCTTGCTGTGGACACACACACCCCAAAAGGGATTGGGAAAGTGGCAGCTCCTCTCCTAACAAAAGGCACGCGTTTCTCTCTCCTCCAGGCAAGTTGAGCAGCTGGTCCTGTACATGAAAGCTGCCCAGTTGCTGGCGTCCTCCTTGCACCTAGCCAAAGCGCAGATCAAGTCGGCGAAGCTGAACCTCTCCACCGCAGTGAAGCAAGGTGTGTGGGGCTGCCCCCAGGGCACGGAGCCCAGGCCCTTGGTCCATCTAGCTCAGTGGGGTATTCAATCAACCGGCAGAAGACCCTCCAGGCCCTGCCTGGAGATACTGCAAGGGACAGAACCTGGGACTTCTCACAGGTCGAGTATCTGCTGCCTTTCATGCAGAAAGTCCCAACTTCTGTCTCCAGTGGCATCTCCAGGGAGGGCTAGGAAAGCACCCTTGCCTGAAACTCTGGAGAGCCAGTGCCAGTCAGAGTGGGCAGTTCTGAGCTCGATGGACCAGTGGTCTGGCTCAGTAGAAGGCAACCTGCTAGGACACAGAGGCGGCAGTGGAAGCTTCCCAGACCCAGTGGACAGGCCCAGGAGCTTGTCAAGGTCTGTAGGGCATCAGGGGCTTTGAATGGGTGGCAGCAAGGCCAAGGCAGCAGCATACGCCCTTCCGGCTGTGAGAGGAGCAGGCCAGCGCCCCCCTCCCTGTTTCACAGCTGCTTTCTTCCCTGCAGTGGTAAAAAACCTGAACGAGAGGTACAAGTTCTGCATCGCCATGTGCAAGAAGCTGACGGGAAAGCTGAACCGGTTCTTTTCGGACAAGCAGAGGTTCGTCGACGAAATCAACAGCGTCACGGCCGAGAAGCTCATCTACAGCTGTGCTGTGGAAATGGTAAAGGGGGGTCAGTGGGTGGGGAGAAGGCTATGCAGCGGTGGTGGTGGGCGGAGCCAGAGGCAAAAGGGGGTGGAGCAATGAACACATGTCACCTTTGTCCAGGAGGCTGGTTTCTGCATTTGCTGTCTCTCTCACACCCTTCTATCCTCCACCCAGACCAATGAGAGGCATGATCAGACACTTTCCAGCCTTGCAAAAGCACTGAAGGGGGATGCGAAGCAGGGCTGGGGCAAAAGGGCAGGTCCAGATAAAGAGTAT
This sequence comes from Podarcis muralis, assembly GCF_964188315.1. Taxonomy (NCBI): domain Eukaryota; kingdom Metazoa; phylum Chordata; class Lepidosauria; order Squamata; family Lacertidae; genus Podarcis; species Podarcis muralis. Next base: position 42,087,399 of record NC_135669.1, on the reverse strand, counting down.
CTTTGAGGGCTGCATTTGGCCCCTGTATCTGATCCCCTTGTGGGTAAAAGATAAGGAGGACTTTCAAGAGAGAAGGGCTTTTTTGTGGGTGGGTGGGGGTCCTGTCTGTGTCTGCCCCATAGAGCTCCAGGGCTCAGCCTCCTTATCCACAGGCAAATCTCTCACCAACTATCATGGGAAACGGGATTCTGAATAAGTGAGCTTCTGGCACTCACTGAGAATCTTGCCACAGTCATGTTCAAAAGCCACGTGTGGGCTCCCTCCTTGGCTTTGCCTTTCTGGGGAACATAAAAGCAGTGAGGGGCCCTTGCATTCCCATTGAAAGAGGCACGCAAACAAATTAGGTGGCACTCTCGGGATTAATTAAACTGGGCTTTCTTTTTTCCATTCTTTAACGTCGTCTTTGTATGTCTCAGAAGTTAACCCAAGGTGCCATTTCTACATGTTGTCTGGCTAATATTTCGTCAGACTTAAACAGTCATTAGTTTTAATTCCCTGGGGTGTCGCACACAGTCCCCGTTGTGGGAGACAGGGAAGCTTTTCTGGTAATGGTACCCTGGGTAACATGGTTGGAGGCTCAGGGAGAGACTCCCTGATGGTCTTGGGACAAAATAGAAAGGTTCCGGGGTTTCCAAGAGATGTGCAGGAGCTTCAAACAAAGAGGAGGAGCGTTCACTCATTGCAAGATAAAAATCCACACAAGTTTTCCCACTGTTCCAGTTCTTCCATTAAAAAAGATTGAGGGAAATATGAAAAGCTCTTTCCCCTCACCCAGATTTTTTTCTTGGGGGTGAACATTTCAATGTTCTTACTTTCTACCAATGATGTCAAGCGTGTGCCCACCCCCCCCCCCCCACAGTTGTATCATCTCAGCAGCTACTGTGAGATAGGCTAAGCTGAGAGATTGGGAAAGGGGCACAAAGTTGCCCTTGGCAGAAGAGGGATTAGAACCCAGGTCCTCAGTCACGTCCTTTACTACTCGACAGATGGCAGTCTCTGCGTTGGGTGGAGGTTGCCTTCCGTGCAGGGCACTGCTTTGAGTGCCCCCTTTTTCTTAGCCCCTGGGCTTGATCGGTCTCTTCATCCCATCTCAGGTGCAGGCAGCCGCCCTGGACGAGATGTTTCAGCAGACAGAAGACATTGCATACCGATACCACAAAGCGGCTCTGTTGCTGGAAGGCCTGGCAAAGATCATACAAGACCCGGTTGATATAGAAAACATTAACAAATGTAAGTCACTTTGGCAGTGTGGGGTGTCCCCCTCGCAGTGTGGCTCCTTTCCGAGAATCTGGGGCAAGCCATGTTGCTCTGAGCCTCGGCAACCCAAAGAGCCCCCTGTTAAGGTTTCAATACAAGGGCTTCTTGCAGGCTCACCTGTGTCCACCTCTTTTTAACACGTTCTCCTTTGCTTTCAGATAAAGCGAGTATTGAACGCAGGCTCTCGGCTCTTTGCTGCAGCGCAGTGGCTGTTTACGAGCAGTAGGCGAGTCGCCCGGGACCACTTGGCAGATTGTTCCGCTGCAGCCAAATCGCCCCCTTTGCCCCTGTCGCAACAGGAGGGCAGGTTTTTACATTTCTGTGGGTTTTCTACCAAAGAGAAAGGAGAAATGTGGTTGATTTGCAGAGGGGGAGAAACCCTGAACTATCTCGGAGGAGACTTGCCTTATGACTTAAATCTTGCGCACCCCACCCCATCTTTCACTGAGCAGTCAAAAGGCTCGTCTTTCCATTCCCAGCAGAACCTTGCCACAAAGCCTCGGTTGGGGACAGCGAATTGGCGTATTATTATGATTTCTTACGAAAGGATGGAGCAGAGAATGGAACTTCCGTCTTTGGGCAAGGTCCAGAATCGCAGGCAGGGAGCAGCGGGACCGGAAGAGTTTTCTTTTTGGAACAAGACCCTGGGAGGAAGCTGAGAACAGTGTTAACTGCAAACCTGTGTCTTGTGGAGCTTTTGAGGCTGTTGCTGGATTTGGACCTGAGCTCGTGTCTTGTAAATAGCACTTCTTCAAGCCCATCAGGCATAAGAAGAAACAGCACCTTTTGGAAAAAGACGAGGAGAAATGATGTACCTGGGTGAGGGTGGGGTCTTCTTTTTTTTTTTTTTACTTTTGAGGGAGATCCATTTGGAATCCCTGAAACCAGTTTGAGCAGTTATCGTGGATATAAAAGCTTGATGGTTTTTGTCTTCTTCCTGAATATCCTGGCCCAAAATACTTTATATTGCACTAATTTACTAAAAAAAAGAAAAACTATACTCTTCGGGGGGGGGGGGGTTTAAAGCAGAAAAGGCACAACAAACTTGCTGGAGCAGGTTAGAGGAAACCATTCGATTTCACTGTATGCTTTTCGAGGGGGGGGGGAACCACCGCCCATCCTGAAATCATCCAGAAAAGAAAAGAAAAAACGCTTTCCGAAATTTCAAATGTAGCGTCTTAGGAGACTTTCAGGCAAAGCTGTACATAACCTGTCTTCAGGAGGACTTTTTCCTTTTTTTATATATACCCGTTTGTCTAATACTTGAGTAACTTGGCCACAACTCCGGAGCATTTCGGTGGCGTTGCGAAGCCCCCGCTGGCTTGCTGTTCTGCCCCACTTCCCCCTCCCATTTATACAAGTTTGGTTGCTTAGTTCTGTCGTAGCATGTGGAACTTGTGTGTTACTGCCTGTATTTATCGGTAGGTATCCCCTTAATCCTGTCCCATCCCCCCTTTCATATCAGAAGAGCTGCTGTTTCAGTCTGTTCCTTTAAAACTGCATAAAAGGTTCTCGGACACACGCAGTGTTAGGACTCTGCGTGTTGTGGTGGCATGGACTTTCCTCCCCTTACAGTAGCAGGAGAGCATTAAAAAATCAGGGTGGTTTCTGAGTGGCGTTTGAGGACACTCTTGACACATCCTACGGCTGCTTCCCCCCATTTTCAGACATGCCTCCAAGTGGCTTTTGTGAATTCGTTATCTAGGCAACTTAGTTTTTCTGGAAACGACCCCTCTTCATTTTGAGAGTTGGCTTGTTGTTGTTTTTTAAAAAAAATAATAAGAAAATTATCATCACTTGGACACTTGAACACACCCCATTCTTCAGAACGAAATCATTTGGAACCTTATTTTTGTACTAGCCAGGCCTTCTCGGCAGGGAGGTCGTTGACATTCACACACCATCTGTTTCCATGAACTGATGACCGCATATATGTGTGTGTGCATGGGTGGGTCTCCTTTCCCCCCTACCCTTGTTTTTATTTTCTTTGCTTTGACAACGTAATGTACTGTTTACCTTATTTATCTGTATGAGAAATTCCAGCAGTTAATTTGAAAGGTTTTTTTTTCTTTTTAATTTATACGACATTTGTATTTTTAGGTCTTTAATACTGTGTTTCTACTACCTCTTCTTTGTAACTGCATGCATTTATTCTTGACTCCCCGTAGCGTAATAACTGAAAAACAAAAACAAAATCCTGTTGCATAATTTTTATTATGGCCTGTATAAATGTATATTAAGGTTAAAAACAAAACAAAAAAATAAACTGATACTCAGAAGTGTTTTTATGGTACAGCTTGCAGTCACCAGCATAATGAACCCAGTGCAGTGCTGTCAAGAACATAGGGTGGTGGTCAAGTTTTACTCAAGAGTAGACCCACTGGAATTAAGAAACTTAAAATACGTTCTGTTTCGCCAGGCCCATTTGGTGGCTGAAGTTCTGTCCCTGGCAACCCTGAAATTAGTAGTTTGAGAACAGGTTATTGTTCTTTAGAAGGTTGTTTTCTTAGAAGTTATTACTTTTATTATTTACTGAATTTACATTTTCCCTTCCCAGGGAGGTGAACAGAGAAACAATTTAAAAGCGAAGTGAAAACAATTAAAATATTCTAAAAGCGATGACTGTTAAAACCATTATTCCGTCCAGTTAACATGGGGGTGGTATTGCAATCATATTAGTTCAGACATGTTTGCTGCCCTGGCCTTCTTGGAGAAAAGTGCAGAGTATACATCGAGTGGGTAGCAGGACAGAGTTGGGCCCATTGATTCCAGTGGTTCTCCTCTTTAGTAAAACCTAGCTGAATACCACCCATAGGAAGGTGCTTTGCACAGAATCAGACCATCTATCTTGATATTGCTTACACTGGCTGGCAGCCGTGGTCCAGGGTGTGAGGCAGTGCGTCTCTCCCTGCCCTACCTGGCGATGCCCAGGAGTGAACCTGGAACCTTCTGCATGCGAAGTAATTCGCTTTACCACTTGGCCACAGCTCTTCCCTGTGGGAGGAAGGAGCAAAGGCACTGAAGTTTCCAGTAAACTGCAGTTCCAGGAATATGTCTGCAGATTTGAATCCCATTGTGGACAGGTGAGTGGTCAGTCAGAACTATTGCTTATTGCAGCAGCAGATGATGATGATTTACTGGCCCTTTGCCCTAAGGTCCCGGAGCAGGTTGCAACATTAAAAGAGATCCAGCACAGGTTACAGGGAACCAGGCAGAGGGCCTTCTCGGTAGTGGCTCCTGCCCTGTGGAATACCCTCCCACCAAATGTCAAGGCAATAAACAGCTATTTTACTTTTAAAAGACACCTGAAAGAGGCCCTGTTTAGGGAAAGTTTTAATGTCTGATGCTGTATTGTTTCTTATATTTGGTTGGAAGCTGCCCAGAGTGGCTGGGGAGACCCAGTCAGATGGGCAGGGTATAAATAATACATTATTATTATTATTATTATTATTATTATTATTATTATTATTTAAAAAACCACACTGTTAAGAACTTTAAAACAAGGAATTAAGGTGAGGGTCCTGAGAATGTACATCTCGGCTGTCAGAAGCCAGCGTTTACACCATGCAGGACACGCCACAAGGAGCACCTTCTCCCAGGGCAACCCCCTTGGGTCAATGTTAACACCCAGAAGAGTCCATGTAGGGAAGGAGACAGTCTTTCGGGTATTTGGGTCTTTTAATGCTTTAAGAACTGGCAAACAACGTCGCTGTCTTAAAATGAATTACTTGAGATCTGAAGGGAACTCCCAACAAGGAGACTGGCTGCTGCAGCAGCCCTGCATTGACAGCACTGCAATAATCCAACCTGCAAATTGGCAGAGTTTGGGAGTACAGTGGCCAGCCCATCTACTGTTGACTCCCGGAGAACACCCCCAAGCTGCAATCTTGCTCCTACCAGGGGAGTGCAGTCCTGCCCACGGCAGGTTGCTTCCCCACCTCCCAGATTTTGAATTGAGGCAGGGCGGTAATTTATTTATTTTTGGGGGAGGGGTGGTGGTAGCTCAGTTATGGAACAATTGCTTTAATTGCAAAGGGGTCCCAGGTTCATTTCTTGACTTCTCCAGTTTTAAAAGGATCAGGGGAGAAAACAAAAGGGAAGATCCTGCAAGGTGTGCTACTCTTCTGTTGCAGCAAGAGAACTCGGTCAGATTACAGTGAGCCATACGTCATGGATTCTTCAGTTGAGTTCCCAGCATTGTGGGGGGTTGGACAAGACAGCCCTCGGGGTCTCTTCCAGTTATATATTCAGGGTGACTTCCCTGCCTGAGACCAGATAACTGTTAAGGCAGACAGTGGTGGGATATGTGGAATTAAGTAGCCTGGGCCTGACTTCGTACAAAGCGTGACGCTGCATCTCCCTTGTGATATGAATGAACCGTAAAGGTAAAGGTACCCCTGCCTGTACAGGCCAGTCTTGACAGATTCTAGGGTTGTGCGCCCATCTCACTCTATAGGCCGGGGGCCAGCGCTGTCCGGAGACACTTCCGGGTCACGTGGCCGGCGTGACATCGCTGCTCTGGCGAGCCAGAGCCGCACACGGAAACACCGTTTACCTTCCCGCTAGTAAGCGGTCCCTATTTATCTACTTGCACCCGGGAGTGCTTTCGAACTGCTAGGTTGGCAGGCGCTGGGACCGAGCAACGGGAGCGCACCCCGCCGCGGGGATTTGAACCGCCGACCTTTCGATCGGCAAGCCCTAGGCGCTGAGGCTTTTACCCACAGCGCCACCCGCGTCCCATTGAATGAACCTTGGCATCCTGCAAAGGGCGCCATGCATAAAATGAAGAGTTGCGCCAGCACACCTCTCCAGTGAGGTGGGGCCTTTGCAATATGCCTGTTGTTTCCTTGGTGCGCTGAGTGTTAATGGAAATCCGTGCTCCGCAAGGTGGCGCCAGCAAGCCACCGTCCTTTTGCTCCCTTGTTCCCTCTTATAGCTGGGCAAGCAAAATCAATGCCTGCCGTCTCGAGGGTTGGTGATGAGGAGCCTTTTATGTGCCAATGCCACCTCTTGAGGCAGTAGCATAAGAACACAAGAATGTGGCCCATTTAGCTTGAGCGCAGCAGCAACAACACTTGCAGATTCTGGCATTCTTCAGAGGCATACTTTCTCTGGCGTGGCAGTGAGGTTGTGGAAGCGCCACAGCTCATGGGTGGACTGTTGCTTGGCATGCAGAAGGTCCCATATTTGACCTCCAGGCAGCGCTTCTTGCCTGACCCCTGGAGAGCCGCTGCTGGTCAGTGTAGCTGACACTGTGCTAGATGGAACAATGAACTGACTCTGTGTTAAGACAGCTTTCTAACCAAATCACCCCTTTCTTCCCAACCATGAGGACTAAAAGCTTGTATTTTTAGAGGACGAGCTGTAGGTCAGTGATAAAGGGCAGCTCCCTGTGCATGCACGATTGTTGCTTTCAGGGAACAATGGTCTGTAATCTTGTCCTTGGAAGATTGCCCATTTAGGAGATCTGACCTTTGAGCTTGAGAAAGGATCTCTACTCTTAATGTATTAAGAGCACTATCTGAATACCCAGCAGAGTTGGCAATCCTGTCTGTGGGATTGTTTGGCTGGAAACTTGCAAGCACTTGCTGAAGGGCAGAAAGAAGGAGTTGACTGCAAACAGGAGCCAAAAGGAAACTGGCAACTCAATCTGGTTTTGAAATTACACCTGGGTGAGAAACGATTCTGTCAGAAGATGAATCCCAAAGCCTTAAAGGCACCTCCTGCCCAAGGGTGGGTGGGGAGCATTTCTCAATATTTGCTAGACCTGACTGGGAGAGTTGGTTTGCCTTACTGAAATCCCTCTGTACCTTAAGCCGGAATCGGATATAAGTGGCAAAGGGATTTCATTGCAGCAGAGTCCTTTTAACTCTACTCACCCTCCTTTGATCAGGTGAGAGCCAGAAGAGTGTTGGGAATATTTGGCTTCAAAGTGCAGAGATAAGTTGCAGCTCAAGTTTGGCCAGAGGCCACCCACCCACAGGACAAAAAGCCCCACTGGTAAGGCTGGTGTGGAGCAGGGCTAACCGTAGCCTAGGGAAAGCACCAAGGGCCAGGCAAAGGAGTCTGAAGGGCCACATGAGAATTAAGGTGGCTTAAGGTAAAGGTATTTATCTACTTGCACTTTGACGTGTTTCGAACTGCTAGGTGGGCAGGAGCAGGGACAGAGCAACGGGAGCTCACCCCGTCGCAGGGATTCAAACCGCCGACCTTCTGATCAGCAAGTCCTAGGCTCTGTGGTTTAACCCACAGCGCCACCCACTTCCCTGTTATTAAGGTGGTTTACCAGTCGCTTATTCAACACTTGTTCTTACAGTAACAAACAATATGAAACAGCTTTGTCTGAAGGGATGGGCAGATTCACAGCCATGAGTACGGATAATACGGAGAACCCGAAAACCTTGTTTCGAGGTGCCAGGGGCATGTGGATTTGAGTTCCTTTTACTCCGACTGAGCAAGCAACACTCACTTTAAGGAATCGGGCAAAGTCTGCTTCGGTCTTGCGATTTTTGTACATTAAACAGTACTAAAGGACTCAGAGCATCTGCTTGGCATGCAGAAGGTCCCAGGTTTGATCCCCGGTATCTCCAGGGGAAAGACTCCCTGTCCGAAACCCTGGAGAGCTGCTGCTGCTGCTGCCAGCCAGTGTAGGCAATACTGGCCTAGATGGAGCAGTGGTCTGACTCAGTAAAAAGCTTCCTAACTCAGGCTGTGACCTTTATGTCATTGCAGAGGGGGGAACACTCCAGCACAGACCAAGTGGGAAATGGATAATGGGACCGGTCTGGTGTAGTGGTTAGAGTGCCGAACTAGGCCCCAGGGGACCTAGGCCCTCTCCCCTCCTGTTGTTTTCCAACAACTAGTATTCAGAAGAATCGCTGTGTCTGTTTCTGGAGGAAGAACATACCCGGTCATGACTAGCATCCACTGAAAGATAGGTCTTTCTCCTCCACCAATCAGTCTAATTCTCTCTTAAAGCTGCGTCTTGTGGCAGTGAGTTCCGCAGTTGAACTGTGTGAAGAATTTCTTTCTCTGCCCTGAATCTCCCAAAATTCAGCTTCCTTGGGTCCCACGCATTCTAGCGTTACCAGAAGAGGAAGAAGAAACTTAATCCGCATTCTCCAAGACTGGACATAATTTGTTAAACTCCTGTGATATCACCTCTCTTGAGGTGTGGGGATTCGGCTGCCCCCTTAACTTTAGGACGAACTTTTCAGCCAGGAAACCCCCCAAAGTAGGTGGCAGGCAGGAATGTGCTTCTTCTGAATGCCAGAATTGACAACCACTGTACCTATTTCCCCGTCACTGTGGGGAGAAAAACGAGTTGCCCTCGTTCTGTTTTTCTTTTTTCCCCTGCATGCTGTTTTAATGAGAATACGGTACAGATGTCAGTCCTGGGCTCGCATCCAAATTTCCTGCAGTGGGAGGGCTGAGGCTTTTCTTCCTAGGCTGGTATCAGGGGTGGAGGAACTAGGTCTGTTTTCTACGGACTGGTACAGAACCCAGCCGAGCCCTCAAAAGTAGCTCTTCCGTGAAAGGTAACCTTCATCTCTCTCTCTGCAAATGTTAAAATTAAGGGTTTGTTTGCCTGGATAAAGCAGGGAAAGTGTTGCTGTTCGTGTGGTTTGTGGGTCGTTTTGCAAGGGCGAGGAAGTGTGATTTTAAGGGGGAATCTCGTCAGATTTATTTTTCTTTCAGTGGTTGCCTGGGTGGGAAATTCTTTCCACTTAGCAAAGCTGGGTTTCGGGTTTGATTTTGTATTTATTTATTTTTAATCAAAATATAAAGGGAGGGTGGATCCGAGAGGGGAACCTTGGGTCGGAAGAGATTTCTGTTGACTTTGTTTTTGTTTAGAAGGCCAAAACTCAGAGCCAAGAAAAAGGGAGAGAGTTGCTATGTGAAGAAACAAGGGTGTTTCTTATGCCAAGATTGGGCCTTCCAGAAATGGCTGGGTCGGCAGAGCAGCTACTTTGCATGCAAAAGGTCCCGGGTTCAATCGGGTCAGGGTGGGCATGTGCCCCTGCCTGAAACCCTGGGCAGCTGCTGCCAGTCAGTGTGGGCAATATGGAGCTAGATGGACCAATGATCCGACTCAGTTTAAGTCAGCTTGCTGTGTTCCTGTTTAATTCAACCATGAGGACTGGAATCTTGTTTTATTTGTAGAGGAAGGGCTGTAACGCAGTGGTTGAGCACCTGCCCTGCCCAGGTTCAGTCCCTGGCGTCTCCAGCTTGGACTGGGGATGCCCCCTTCTCTGAAATCCTGGAGAGCTGTTGCCAGTCAGTTCAGGCAGTACTGAGCTGCAATGGTCCCTATCCATTCTTTCCCAGAACTTGAAGCAAACACCCCACTGCCTTCGCTGGAAATGTGCTCCTGCACTGGGATTGGGCCCCAATGTACCCAGTTGCAGTTACTCCTGAGTAAACAGGCCCAGGAGTGTGCTATTAAGCCGTTGGGGGGAAAGAAGGTTGTGTAGCTGGGGGAGCAGGGAGGGGCAGATGCCCCCCTCTAAATAAATAAAAATGAATAAAAATACATAGCAAATGGTGGTTCTGCTGCCCCAACAAAAATCCTGGCTACGCCCAGGGTAAGCGGCAAGATTTACTCCTGAGTAGGCATCCCTACTCAGGGATCCTGAGTAGGGATCCCAGGGACGCGGGTGACGCTGTGGGTTAAACCACAGAGCCTAGGGCTTGCCGATCAAAAGTTCGGCGGTTCGAATCCCCGCGACAGGGTGAGCTCCCGTTGCTCGGTCCCTGCTCCTGCCCACCTAGCTGTTCGAAAGCACGTCAAAGTGCAAGTAGATAAATAGGTACCGCTCCGGCGGGAAGGTAAACAGCGTTTCTGTGCGCTGCTCTGGTTTCGGCAGAAGCGGCTTAGTCATGCTGGCCACATGACCCGGAAGCTGTACGCCGGCTCCCTCGGCCAATAAAGCGAGATGAGCGCCGCAACCCCAGAGTCGGCCACGACTGGACCTAATGGTCAGGGGTCCCTTGACCTTGACCTTTAGGCATCTCTAGGCTTGCAAAGTTCAGCTGCTACCTTGTGCCCCTATAAACAGGGAATCAATCAGGTCATCTGAGCACAGTATCGGTTTTTTTGCTGCATCCTCAGGATCTGAACTGGTGCTGTTTCTGGAGCGGAGAGTTTACACCCCAGATCTTGCCAGACCCATCATTCCTAAATTGGGGGGGGGGCGCTGGGTGGAAGCTGGAGTCTTAACAGCATCTGGAGGGCCATTGCTGTACCCCCAGCAGCAAAATGGCTAGTAACTTTGTTGAGGAACAGAGGTTTGCCTTCCTCCTGTGTGGCTTGGCTCGCTTACGTGAGATGCTCGTACATCCCTGCAGCCAACAGCACCTTTTGAGCATAGTATTTTGGTTGCTTTCTGTGGACCAGCGTAGTGGGTGGGTGACGTTATATATTTTGCTGTTTCTTCCCTGCAGCTTTTCAGAAGTTTATCTGTGAAGCTACATGGATGTTTGCATTTCTTAAAACGGCTTTAAAAAGGAAATTGAGAATATTGTCCTGGGGTACTGAAAATTGCCACAAATTCCAAAGCGCTTGAAAGGGTAAAAGTGTGGGTCTGTCAGGCTGCTGCCCCCTGCCCAATAAAGCGGCAGTGCAGCTGGGGAATGATTTGTGAAGGATCGGGGCCCGCATGGCTTCCCCAGACAGGCTGGTCTCCTCCAGAAGGAAGGCAATACATTGAGCCACAAAGCTACATAGAAGGCCCTTTGAGAGCTTCCATTAATACGAGAAATTCAAAGTGTTAATGATGTGATGATCCGGTGCGTGTTTTTCTCCTTGCTGGATACCAAAATTGGCAGCAGCCCAGCAGTGTGAAGTTGCAGCAGTCAAAGCAGGCGCCATTCCAGGCTGTGTTATCAAGGAAATACGGTAATACAAGCAAAGGTTAGCGAGTCTAATCAGATGGCCGATACTCTTCTTAGCGTTCCCAATCCGCCAACCACATTATCTGGCTGTTTGTTACCTTTGACCACGGCTATTTGGCACATTGGTCATCCATTACTTGGGGTAATTTCATTTTTAATTTGGTGGGTGCGGCGCATAAAGTATTGATTGCATATACAGGAGTAAGTTGCTTACACGTGAGGAGATGTACAAAAAGGGTGTAAAACAGTATACAGTGGTACCTTGGGTTACATATGCTTCTGGTTACATACGCTTCAGGTTACAGACTCTGCTAACCCAGAAATAGTGCTTCAGGTTAAGAACTTTGTTTCAGGATGAGAACAGAAATCGTGCTCCGGCGGTGCGGCAGCAGCAGGAGGCCCCATTAGCTAAAGTGGTGCTTCAGGTTAAGAACAGTTTCAGGCTAAGTATGGACCTCCGGAACGCATTAAGTATTTAACCCGAGGTACCACTGTAGTCGTTAAAGCCATGGTTTTCCCAGTAGTGATGTATGGAAGTGAGAGCTGGACCATAAAGAAGGCTGATCGCCGAAGAATTGATGCTTTTGAATTATGGTGCTGGAGAAGACTCTTGAGAGTCCCATAGACTGCAAGAAGATCAAACGCATCCATTCTTAAGGAAATCAGCCCTGAGTGCTCACTGGAAGGACAGATCGTGAAGCTGAGGCTCCAGTACTTTGGCCACCTCATGAGAAGAGAAGACTCCCTGGAGAAGACACTGATGCTGGGAAAGATGGAGGGCACAAGGAGAAGGGGGCGACAGAGGACGAGATGGTTGGATAGTGTTTTCGAGGTTACCAGCATGAGTTTGATCAAACTGCAGGAAGTAGTGGAGGACAGAGGTGCCTGGCGTGCTCTGGTCCATGGGGTCACGAAGAGTCGGACATGACTAAACGACTAAACAAAACCACTGTAGTCAGGAAAACCTGCTTACTTAAGATTACTATCCGCTGATTCAGATGATTATTCTGCATTAAGAATGCGTTTGTGCAGGAAAAACTCAGCCTTGGCCACAAACACCTTGTTCTTCCTGCCGAAGCAGACATTTAGCCCTGACAACGCAGACGTGCTTTTTCCCCTGTGAGAACGTGACTTGATTTTTACGCATTGGTAAAGCAAAGGCGAGGGGGTGCTTCTCTCGAAGCCTGCGTAATTTACAGGCCCGTGAAGTCAACTTTTGTTCGAGTAAAAACTGCCCTGAACATCCGCAACACAGGCCACAGTTCAACAGGTGTGGCTTCTCCTGTGATAGGAATTTTGAGGTCTTAGATATATGGTAATGTTCATAAGTGTACCAACCAAGCACGTACATAGATCAGAACAGGAAGACAGACCTGAAACCATTTTGATTCCCAAACTGACCAAATGTTTTCCCTGCGGGGGGGGGGGGGGGGTTGTCAGGGAGCCTTCCCATTGTCTCAGGAATTGATTAATCAGCATCTTAATGGGTGGCAGACTATCAAGAAAGACAATCGGGAAAGGCACATTCAAATTTCTGTTTTAGATTGCCTTTTCTGTGATGTATGTATGATGTTTCTGGGGGTGGTCTTGATCTACCAGGTGGCAATTTCAAAAGTCTTTATAAGGCCTTGCGCACCATTGTTCTGGGTCCCTCCTCTCTCCTGCGTGTGAGGGGAGCACCCTGTTGCAACGGATCAATAAAGATCAGGCTTACTAGCTGCTTTGCTTCTCAATATTCTCTGGTTGGCCTCTGTTCTTTTCTCCTACCAATAGGGAACCTACGTAAGGACTCTATATGGGCTCTTGGATACCCCATAAGGGAAAAGGGCAATTTTTGTTTACAACACTCCCCACACAGCCATTTCTGCAGGAGAAAAACCAACCCTGGTGGACTTTGCCCAGTCTACTCATTAAGATATGCATTTGAACCCTATACTGAATCCTGTTGCTTATATTCTCTTTTTTTGGAGGGGGTGTTGTTCAGGGTTCCCTCTAGGCCAGTGTTTCCCAACCTTGGGCCTCCAGCTGTTTTTGAACTACAATTCCCATCATCCCTGACCACTGGTCTTGCTAGCTAGGGATGATGGGAGTTGTAGTCCAAAAACAGCTGGAGGCCCAAGGTTGGGAAACACTGCTCTAGGCTCTCCTCTCTTAAAACTGACACCCTCCCTTCCAATCTCTGCTCCCTTAGTTTTAACAGCCCTCAAAACTGGGTAAAACTTTGCCTGACGTGGAATAGTGCGAAAGCTTAACCAGGTGGATATCTACCTGTCTGGTTGCTGTTAGAAGCCCAGGAGCAAAGTGGGAGAAGAGAAGGTGTCAACTTTTTACCTTTCATCTACCCAGGGAAGGTATATTTGATTGCAATCGTAACCCCACACTTACCTGGGAGTTATTCCCCCGCCCAGTTTAATTAAATAGGATTTACCCCCGAGTAGACATAGCTAGGTTTGCGCTGGCTTTTTTGCGGGGTGGGTGTGATTTGCCTCCTGAGGAGAGGGATGCAGTTCAACCCGATCCTATGTCGCTTTACTGGGAAGTAAAAATCCCCCTCTGTTCAATGGGGCTTACTCCCAAGTAAATTCGTTTTTAGGATTCATCTTGGACACGCTTACTTGGGCGTAAACTCCATTGAACACGGGCGGAGATTTACTTCTGAGCAAACGTGACTAGGTTTGGATTGCACGTAGTTTCACCGTGCCTTTAATAAACTGTAGCATTCTTAATAATAATAATAATTCGACATTACTAATTAGTAAATCCTAATTGATAAATGCCAGTTGATTGAGCTTTTGTGGATTTTGCATTTATTTTAAATGTACTGCATGAGCTGCGTTGGGCGGGGTCTGCTTCCGCGAGGTTTTTTTGCGGAGAAGTGGAAAATCAACATTGGGAATCAACAGACGCACGTGCTGGGGGCGGGGCTTGTCCGGGACCGGAAGTGGGTCGAGGTCGCCCTCAGGACCGGAAGGCGGAAGTCCGCGCCTGGAAGGGTTGGGAAAGGTGTCAATCTGGGGAGCCGCGTCCAGACGGATACGGGAGGGGGGTAAGGGAGATGCGTGTATTGGGGGGGGCGGGCTTGCAGTGGATGTGCGTTTAAGCAGCTTTAGGACAGGCAGGAATTCACCAGGGACAGCTTTCCCTAGTTTACAGCACATTAAAGCACCCAAGCAATCCAGAATAAATAAATAAAAATTCAAGCTTCAAGGGGAATTTTTCAGCTCCTCCAAGTGAGCATTTGGTTTCCCCCATATTTGTTTGCCTACTTAATTTATAGAGCTGCCCCATAAGAGGAGGACTCCAGGAAGGCAGTGTGGTGGTATGATAAAAGTTAGGAAATTTTATTATGACTGGAATATTGTTATATGGAATAATGGTATTGGAAACTGTTACATTTAATTACAAGGAAATTCAGTTGGAAGAGATTGGAGGAAGTCAAGTAATATGTTTATGAAGTTGGATTTTAATTAATTAAGTCTTATTGCATGTGGTGGTATATGTGAGGTTTGAAATACCTTTATTTATTTTTTCTTTTTCTTTTATTATTGTTTTTTCTTTTTTGTTATGTTAAAGGTATGTTTTTCTATGAAATTTAATAAACATTATTGGAAGGGGGGGAAAGGAAGGCAGTGTGGTGTAGTGGTTGGAGTGCCGGACTAGGACCTGGGAGATCAGTGTTCGAATCCCCCACTCAGTCAGGAAGCTCTTTTGGGGGAGCTTGGAGTCAGTCACAGCCTCTTCACCTGCCTCACAGGGTCGTCGTGGGGATTAACTGAGGAGGGGGCGTGAATCACGGACTCCTGGGAGAAAAAGATGGGAGATTAATGCAATGAATAAGCCCTCCTGCTGACTTGTGCCTTGTGAAATGTTTCTGGGTCGTTCTGACATTCTAAACCCACAGGTTTGCTGGGAAACCAGTTTGGGCCAGCAGGTGACTGGAGGGGGAGGGTGTGCCGCCTGGATTCAATTTATTAAGGAGTGGGTGTGACAGAAACCACATGTGCCTCGTAAACCCAGAGGCAAAGCTTGGCTTTGGAGGGGGCCGGCGTTCTCCTGACCCCGAGCCAATGGAGAGCCCGCCCTTTTCCCTTTTGCTCTCCCGTTAGGCTCTCCGAAGTGTGTGTCAGGCTGAGCAGTCTGCTTTCAAGGGACCTCCTCTGCGTCGGAAGATCCAAACCTTTCTGTCTCCTCCACAGGTGCCTCACAGCAGCCATGGAGAAAATCAAGCTAGCCGTGGATCGGGCCCGGGCGGCTTTCAACACAGGGAAGACGCGTCCCTTGGAGTTCAGAATCCAGCAGTTGTTGGCCCTCAAGAAGATGATAAAGGAGAAGGAAAAGGAAATCGCGGCAGCCCTCATGGCAGACCTCCACAAGGTCTGTTGTGTCTTCCTATAGCGCCCGTTGGGGATTCTGTAGCTGTGATTCCTGCATTTCAGGGGGGTTGGGCTGGATGGCCTCTGGGGGTCCCTTCCAATTCTACCGTTCTATGAATTGTATGTGGGGTGGGGTGAAATCTGAGGCCAGGGCTCTCTGGCAACAGAGCCCTGGGGTGGGGCGGGAAATGTTTGGGGACCCCCTTATTTTCTATGATTGTACTTTTTTATTGTAAGTTTTAAAACTGTTCTGTGTTCCAAGGTGTAGCTACCCTGCCCTAGCACCTTGGAGTGCAGGACGGAGAATAAATTAAAATAATCATCATAATTTTGGACCAGTTGATGTTTCCAGTTCTCTTTGAGGGCAGCCCTGCATGGGGCTCATTGCAGCAATCCAGTCTGGAAGTTGCCATTAGGGTGAAGGGCAGGTAATAAATTATAACAAGAATGAAAGAGGATATTGATGTTACAGATATGAAATTGGGAACTGCTAAATATGTGTTATGATGAAATTCAGATTGGAAGGTGTCAAGGAAGTCTTCTAGCAATGTAAATATACCAGGGTTTAAGAAGGGGGGGGGATTCTACTTTTATCTTTTGTGTTTTTATTGTTGTTAAGTTTTTATGTTGCGTTCAATGTAATGTTTTTTTCTGTGTTTATGTTTGTGTATTATAAGAGAAAACCAATAATTTTTTTTGGGGGGGGGGATTATAACAAGAACAACCTCAAGATTGGGCTTCAAGGCTCTCCACATGGGGCTGCCATTGAAGACAAATTGGAAACTTCATCTGTTCCAAAATTACTATAATATTTGGGGATGCAGGGAGTATCATATCTCCTCCCAGTCTCCTCTTTTTCAGGCTAAACTAAAGTCACCAGATGTCCCCGTTTCCCGGGGACAGCCCCTGGATTTACAGATCATTCCCCATACAAAATCCATGGAAGTTGAAAAGTGTCTCCAGAATCATTGAAAAAAATCTGGTAACCTTAGGGTAAACATCCCCAACTTCCTCATCAGGCTTGGTTTCCAGACCCTCAATCTCCTTAGTCGCCCTCCTCTGCACACCTTCCAGCTTGTCAACATCCTTCTTAAATTGGGGTGCCCAGAACTGGACACAGTATTCCAGGTGTGGTCTGACCAAGGCAGAAGAGAGCGGTACCATTCCTTCCCTTGGTCTGGACACTAGACTTCAGTTGATGCAGTCAGGAATAGCATTAGCCTTTTTTGCTGCTGCATCACACAGTGGGCTCATGTTCAGCTTGTGGTCCACTAAAACCCCTAGACCATTTTCACATGCACTGCTGTGAAGCCAGGCGTCCCCCATCTCATGTTATTGATCCTCCCCTTTCTTCTTTGGGCTTGGTTACTGGCTAGTAGGGACGCAGGTGGCGCTGTGGGTTAAACTACAGAGCCTAAGACTTGCCGATCAGAAGGTCGGCAGTTCGAATCCCCGCAACAGGGTGAGCTCCCGTTGCTCGGTCCCTGATCCTGCCAACCTAGCAGTTTGAAAGCACGTCAAAGTGCAAGTAGATAAATAGGTACCACTCACGGTGTTTCCGTGCGCTGCTCTGGTTCGCCAGAAGTGGCTTAGTCATGCTGGCCACATGACCCGGAAGCTGTACACCGGCTCCCTCGGCCAATAAAGCGAGATGACTGCTGCAACCCCAGAGTCGGTCATGACTGGACCTAATGGTCTGGGGTCCCTTTACCTTTACTGGCTAGTAAAAATAATAATAATAAGCAAATAATATAATAAATAATACTAATATTAATGTTGCTCTGGTCTCCTTTGGGAGGAAGGCTTGGGGTATAGATTTAAGAAATAAATACGTGGCTTGGTTGCCGGTTTACTATTCCTAGTCTTATTATTAATACGATGAAATTCATGAGATGATTGTGGTCGCCGATCCTTCTTAATACATGCCACCTCTTCTTGGCTCCCGGACAGAACGAGCTCAACGCTTTTAGCTACGAGATTATGGGCGCTCTGGGGGAGATTGCTCTGATGGTGGACAAACTCCCTGAATGGGCTGCCCCTCAGTACGTGGAGAAGACCATTATGACGATGACTGACGAGACCTACATCCACCGTGAGCCGCTGGGTGTGGTCCTGGTCATCGGGGCATGGAACTACCCTTTCATCCTCGTCATACAGCCGCTTATTGGGGCCATCGCCGCAGGTAAGTGGGCGATTCTTCCGTCGGTGCGGCGCAGGGGGTAGAGAACCTTTCAAATCCCAGGCACGGGAGTAGGGGGGATGTTTGTAGTCCTCATGAGGACAGAGAGCTGTTTGGAGGCACGAAAACCACAGCGCTGGGGAAAGCTCAGTCCGAACAGGAGACAAGAGAAGGCTTTGCAGGGATAAAGACTCACTCAGTTCAATGGGGCCGACCCACGGGCAAGTGGGTTTACGATTGCGGCCGTCATTCTCTCTCCCGACTCCTGCGGTTCTGCCTGAGCTGTGGTCCTGCGGTGTTTGCAGCCCACGAAACTGCTTGTCCTGAAAACCCAGGCGGGGGTCTCCTTTTTGAGGCGTTCCCAAAGTAAAGGAAGGGTTGAACTCGATTAAGAAGAGTACACACAGAGGCTTGAACCAGCAAGACTCTGGGAAGGGTGTGTATAATAATCTCTCTGTCTGTGTCTCTCTCTAGCCCCTGGCCCAGGTCGTTTTATTCACAAAAGAACTTTTTACAGAGTGTTCGTAAGATTTCTTCTGAGCATTTCAACAAACCCACGTGGGGACAAGTTAAACTAATTAAGCACACATATTTCTCGGGTAAACAAATAACAGAACTACAAAGGAGGACATTTGGCAACCCCGGAGGTGATAAACAAGCAATATGCTTGATAAGAAGGATGGCCAGGAAGACAGCGATCATTATCACCTTCATGTGAGATCTGTTTCCTGGCCCTAAGATTAACATCCTAAGATTAACATATCAGAAAAGCTACATCAAAGAAACTGTCTTTGATGACCCAGGACGCCTGCCTGTCTAAGTGTGTACGTGACTTGTGAAGAAAGAGAAATGGAACAGGGATGCAGAGGTGTGGATTGATCAGGAATCATATCAAAATAGTTTAAACCCAGTCAACGCAATGCTTTCATTGCTGACACAGATGGCTTACTCTATATTTGTTATAATTCCTCATAGCAATCCCACCTGATCACTACACTTTTCTCCAGAGCCTGGCCCCTGGATCATGCCAAAGAACCACCTTGTCCTGGTCTGCTTGCTTAGGTAGGGACGTAGGGCAGCAGCAGAGGTCCTGTCTGGCCTGCAGAAGGTCCCAGGTTCCAACTCCAGCATCACCAGTTGCAGCTGGGAGTTGTCCTGTGTCTGAGAGCTGCTGCCGGCCCGTGTCGACAATACTGGGCTAGATAGGCCAGTGGTGTGGCTCGGTCTAAGGCAGCTTCCCATCCTGAGCTCAGCAGGCCCTCTGTCCTCCTTGTGTTCCCCAGCGGCTGGTATTCAAGGGCCTCTGATCTTTGGGGTATAACTAGCAGCCAACCGCTCCCCCTTTTCCACTTCCTGCACTTTTGAACAAATATCCCCTTCCTCGAATCTTCCAGGGAACGCTGTCGTGCTTAAGCCGTCCGAGGTCAGCGAACACACGGCCAAGCTCTTCGAAGAAATCCTCCCCCAGTACCTGGACAAGGTAGGCCCAATCTCCCGGCTTGGCGTCAGATTTGTGATCCAGAAGCACTTAATTTCTCTGCAGGTGGAACAGGGCGTGTTCTGTGCTTGGTTTTGTTAAGGGCTTAAATTCTGCGTGTTGACCATTGCAAATTCTTCGCCAGGGGAAAAGCGCCGCCGCCATAACGCTCCACATCCTCCAGATGCTTTGCCGTACTACAACTCCCAGCCACCATTGCAACCGTGCCTGGTGGGAGTTGTAGTTCGGCAATATTTGGAGGGCGCCGGGTCGACAAAAGCTGCCACAGTCGGCGCCGGGAGACATTCCCACCTCTTCTCCAGCGCAGTTTAAATTGGCCCCATCAGAGAGCACTGAAGTCCAGCAAATAGTATAATAATATTAGTTATTACGTATGTAATTATTACATACTCTTCCCCCCCAAAAGCATACTTCTGTTTTATTTACTTATTGTTATTATTTTATTAACTTAAATGTCCTTCCTCCCCCCCCCCCCCCCGGAAAACGGAACTCCGTGTGTTGTCCCCAAAATGCAATATTGTGCAATATATTTATTCAACTTATTTCCCTGTTCTTCCTCCCAAAGGCAGCAAACATGCCAATAGCAGAATCCCTTTAAAACCTCTGAGAAACCATTTTGCTAACAACCTTTTTTTATAAAGAAAGAAGAAGAAAAGGGAGGGTGGAGTTTAAAACTTCTGAAAGAAGCCTTTCCACACCCTCTATCACGTGTAAAACCATCTGCTCCGACTGATAGCAAAACAGTACATAAGATAGCAGCCTGTAGCAGCATTAGCAACATAAAACCAGGAAGAAACAATTAAATAGTGAAACGACAGTTTGAATAACAACCGTAGAGGGAATAGCGCCAAGATTAATGAGCCCCCAAACGCTCGCCTTGACAGCCTTTGTAAACAGCTGCCGTTTTAAGCCAGGGGTGGGGAGCCTGGGACTCAGGGGCCAAATCTGGCCCACAGGCCTCTCTGTCTGGCCCCCGGGATCTTCCCGAAGTCATGCTTGGCCCCCTCGTTCCGGTCCTGGCTGGGATGTGCCCCTGGGCTGTGATAAAGCCTCTTGCTATGTAGAAACCTCTGACCTTCTGCACAGTTGCAACACAGCCCCCTGAACCAAAGAGGAGGATCTCTGCCGTTTCCCTCTCTCTCCTGCCCAGCTCTTTTGGCGTGCGGCCCCTGAATGGTTGCCTGGGAGGGAATGAGGCCCTTCGGCTGAAAAACAGTTTCCCAGCCCTGTCTTTAAACAGGTACTTAGGACCGTGAAGCCGGAGGCAGGTGCACTTTGGCGTAGGTTGCTAAAAAGCTGCAACTGGTTTGACAATCCGGTTTGACTAGCCGATCTGGATGCGTCTTATGCTGAGATCAGGCTTCATAATCCAACAGTCTCGTATTTAATTTTGTCTTTTGGTTGTGCCTCCCGTACTGAGCTCCAAAAGCAGTTTCCAACATGCGCTTGGCATTCTGCTTATCGCTGCTCTTGCTTGAACAACGTGAAATAGAAATTAACTGCCAATTACCGTATTTTTTGCTCTATAGGACGCACTTTTCCCCCTTCAAAAATGAAGGGGAAATGTGTGTGCGTCCTATGGAGCGAAGACGCCATAGCCCTGCGACCCTCTCCCGGCTGGAGAGGTAACGCGGGGCTATGGCAGGAGCCTCTATAGCCGCGTGTCACCTCTCCAGCCGGGAAAGCGCGCGCGGGGCTAAAGAAGCCATAGCCCCGCGACCCTCTCCCAGCTGGAGAAGTGACGCGTGACTATGGCAGGAGCCTCTCTGCTGCGCCTTTCCGCTGCTCCCTGACCTGCTCTTTGGGGCTGGTGGTGGGCTTCCCCCTGCCAGCTCCAAAGAGCAGGTCGAAAGGAACCTGAAGCCTGGAGAGCGAGAGGGGTCGGTGCGCACCGACCTCTCTCGCTCTCCAGGCTTCCAAGGTAGCCGCCTGAACGCACCTTAAACGCACCTTGTTTTAGAGCGGGAAAACAAGAGGGGGAAAATTCTCCCACTCTCTGCGCAGCGCCTCCTGCCGCTTCACTGAAGGGGCGCTGGGCAGAGAGCGGAAGAATTTTTTCCCCTTGTTCTCCCCCCTCTAAAACAAGGTGCGCCCTATTGTCCGGTGTGTCCTATGGTGCGAAAAATACGGTAGCACATCTATTGCTGGCAGATGGATATCAATGAAGCATCAGCAAACGAGAAAATTGCATATTCAGTTCTCCACATTTCTCCAAGCGTTCGTTTGTTCTAAATGTGCACGAAGATTCGTGAGCATTTGACTCTTAAATTCTTCCACCTGTGCACATTTTGGTATGCAATTTGTCCGAATACCCCCGTTTTTGCAAACCAGCTTTCCCAAATCTGATCCAGGTGTTTTGCATGTGATTCATATGCATTTCTCTGCACGCTTTGCCCTGGGCTGTGCATTTCCATGGACGACGCTCATTGCACAATCTGGCGTCTTGGGCTTCTGCTTCTGGAAATGAAAATCGTGTGTGCCTTTCAGCGCAAACGAAATCAAATCCCTGCCCCAACCTGGCACTGTCCCTAAATTCCAGCTAAAAGTGACATTAACTTTATTTCCCCACCCGCTCCCCTCGCTCTTATGGGAGACGAGCTGGTTCTAAGCCACGCTTCTGTTCTGCGTTCCCCGCCAGGAGCTGTTCCCGGTCGTCAACGGAGGCGTTCCGGAGACCACAGAGCTTCTGAAACAGCGGTTTGACCACATCCTCTACACTGGCAACAGCACCGTGGGGAAAATCGTCATGGAGGCTGCCGCCAAGCACCTGACGCCTGTCACTCTCGAGCTGGGAGGGAAGAGCCCTTGTTACATCGACAAAAACTGTGATATCGACATGGCGTGCAGGTGAGCTCTGCAACGGGTCGCTCTGTGCTCGAGCCAGTGCTGCCATGGTTCTGAAGCTCAGGGTCCATTCACTGCCCGTCTGCTTTTGTTGTTGTTGTTTAGTCGTTTAGTCGTGTCCGCCTCTTCATGACCCCCTGGACCAGAGCACGCCAGGCCCTCCTGTCTTCCACTGCCTCCCACAGTTTAGTCAAACTCATACTGGTAGCTTCGAGAACACTGTCCCACCATCTGGTCCTCTGTTGTCCCCTTCTCCTTGTGCCCTCCATCTTTCCCAGCATCAGGGTCTTTTCCAGGGAGTCTTCTCTTCTCATGAGGTGGCCAAAGTCTTGGAGCCTCAGCTTCAGGATCTGTCCTTCCAGTGAGCACTCAGGGCTGATTTCCTTCAGAATGGAGAGGTTTGATCTTCTTGCAGCCCATGGGACTCTCCAGAGTCTCCTCCAGCACCAGAATTCAAAAACATTAATTCTTTGGCGATTAGCCTTCTTTATGGTCCAGCTCTCACTTCCACACATCACTACTGGGAAAACCATGGCTTTAACTATATTTTTTTTCTATTTTTTAAATTAGTTTTCCAAATATATAACAAACAAAAAACACAAACAAACACTTATCCAAAATCTGATAGTTCCACTTTTGTTCACATTGTTAAATGACTTCCTCAGATCCCCCTAGCTGAGTTTCCATGTAGTCCATTGTAGCAGTTTTCCATTGTAGCAGGTTTTTTTCCACATAAAATTTACTTGGGCAATTCACATCTTTCTTTCTTTTCATTTTAACTTTAACTTAGTATTTTACCACATCACATATTTCAGTCCTAGGCCTCTTTGGTACTCGCAGGTAGTTCTATTTATGGTATCTTAACATATTTAGCTAAATAGTCTTTAAATTTCTTCCATTCCTCTTGATGTTCCTCCTCCCTCTGGTCACGGACTCTTCCGGTCAGGTCGGCTAGCTCCCCAAAACCCATCATCTTCATCTGCTATTCCTCCAAGGTCGGTACTTCTTGTAGTTTCCAATTTTTAGCCAGCAAAATTCTAGTTGCAGTTGTGGCATACATCTTACATCTTTCTTGGGCAATTCCAGTATACTTTATTATTATTATTATTATTATTATTATTATTATTATTAAGAAGAAGAGTTTGGATTTGGTATCCCGCCTTTCACTCCCCTTCAGGAGTCTCAAAGTGGCTAACATTCTCCTTTCCCTCCCTCCCCCACAACAAACACTCTGTGAGGTGAGTGGGGCTGAGAGACTTCAGAGAAGTGTGACTGGCCCAAGGTCACCCAGCAGCTGCATGTGGAGGAGCGGGGAAGCGAACCCGGTTCCCCAGATTATGAGACTACCGCTCTTAACCACTACACCACACACTTTATTATTTCTAATTTGTTTATTACCCGGCCTTTACCCGACACCCTGGGGCACGTTGCGGCATTAAAATGCTGCCGGCATTCGTCTGTCTTGAGAGATAGTGGAGTGTGCCTCCAGGGGTGAAGTCAAACCACTGCGTTAGTCGTTGTCGTCTTCTTTGGCAATCACTCCTAGCCGAGTAAGATTGTTTCCATAAACACAGTTTTAACAGTGAGTCGGTAAGTGACTGTGGAGGCCTATTCTGGACCCACACGTCCTTCCGCAGTGGGGACATTGGTTTCTGGGCGGGAGTTCATCACGGTGAAGGTTTGCCAAAGGTGCCTTCTCTTGGCACGTTTCTTCCTTGCGTCCTGAGTTCAAGTGTCTTCAAAGCCCATGACACCTTTTAATAATAATAATAATTTATTATTTGTACCCCGCACATCTGGCTGAGTCTCCACAGCCACTGTGGGCGGCTTCCAACAAAGATTAAAAATACATTAAAATGTCACACATTAAAAACTTCCCTGAACAGGGCTGCCTTCAGATGTCTTCTAAATGTCAGGTAGTTGTTTATCTCTTTGACATCTGGTGGGAGGGCGTTCCACAGGGCGGGTGCCACTACCGAGAAGGCCCTCTGCCTGGTTCCCTGTAGCTTTGCTTCTCGCAGTGAGGGAACTGCCAGGAGGCCCTTGGCGCTGGACCTCAGCGTCCGGGCAGAATGATGGGGGTGGAGACGCTCCTTCAGGTATACTGGGCTGAGGCCTTTTAGGGCTTTAAAGGTCAGCACCAACACTTTGAATTGTGCTCAGAAACGTACTGGGAGCCAATGTAGGTCTTTCAAGACTGGTGTTATGTGGTCTCGGCGGCCGCCCCCAGTCACCAGTCTAGCTTTGGCAAAGACTGTTCTCCAGCTGGAGCGCTCACAGGCAAGCAATGAAGTGATCTCTCTGGGGTGCAAGTCTGGGCAGTGGGTCTGGGGGTGCTGGGCTGCCCACATGACAGGACACCCCCCTCGCCCTCGCTGATGTGGTCCAAAGGAAAGCAGAGCAAGATCTTTGGCACCAGCTTGGCATCAGGAATTGCCAGAAGGAGACGTACAAGGCGCCATCAAACCATCTTAGGGATTTCTGGGGGGGTTTTCTCCTGAGCCTTTTCTTCTCCCAAAGAGATCCCACAAGGTATTAGACTTTTTCTTTTTAATGGGGGGAAAAAACACACCATGTAAAACAGCTTGCAACCATAAGATATATTTTTTTTTCCCTCAAAATTTTTTATTAAACTTTCACAATTATAACACATACAACATTAACAAAACAAACAACAACAAAAAACAGAAAAGCATACCAAAGAAAAACCAATACAATACAAAACCACAACAGTAATAATAAAAATGTAATCTTAATCCCATATCCAATTTTGTTTACATTGTAGATTGACTTCCTCAAGTCCCTTTCTTCTGAATTTCCTTGTGTCTGCATGTAACAGCTTTCCAATATCATTTTAAAACAAAAATATTTCCAACTTTTGTCTATCTTATTAACTTCTCTTACTGTTCTAAATCCCATTTATTTAATTAAATCCTAATTTAATCCTAGGCCTATTTGGTGCTTTCAAGTAACTTCTAATTTTTTATATTACAGTATTTATTCAAATAGTCCTTAAATTTCTTCGCAACCATAAGATATAAGGTGAGTCTTAAAATCAGGCAACTCAGGCGTCAAAATAGCAGATTAAAGAGGAGCGTCTTCAGCGTTTTCTGAAAGCTGTATAATGAAGGTGCCAGATAGACCTCTGTGGAGTGGGTATTCCACAGCTTAGGGGCTGCTGCAAAGAAGTCCCTGTCCCGCTGAGCCGCCACCCGTCAAGGCTCTGCGGGTGGAGGAATGACCAAGATCTCGGGGTCTTAGTGGACGACAAGCCGAGCCCACTGTGTGATGCAGCAGCAAAAAAGGCTAAAGCTATTCTAGGCTGCATCAACAGAAGTCTAGTGTCCACATCTAGGGCAGTAAATGTTATCGCTCTCTTCTGCCTTGGTCAGACCACACCTGGAGTCCTGTGTCCAAATCTAGGGCATCCCAATTTAAGAAGGCTAATGACAAGGTGGATCTTCCAATAGCCAAAGCAGAGCTTTCCAAGTTTCATGCTTTGACACATTTTATAGACGCACATCATTTTGCCACATAGTAATTCAGTTTTACTAGTGAGCCGGAGATTAATCTAATCCCTTTCTAGCCCTGGGTGGAGCGCAATGGCATGGCCCGCCTACACACTGCAGCCAACACACTAATGTGTTTGGAAAGCTTTGATCTCAAAGCTTGTCACATGGAAAGTGGCTTGGGTTTGTTTTCTCCTGCTGTGGAAGGCGGGATTTGGACCAATGGATTGAAGTTACAAGAAAGGTTCCGACTAAACATCTGGAAGAACTTTCTGACTGCAAGGGCTGTTCGACAGTGGAATGGTTTCCCTCAGGAAATTGTGGACTCCCCTTCCTTGGAGGTGTTTATGGAGATAATAATAATATATATTATAATATATATAATTATTATAATATATATAATTATTATACCTTGGGTTACATACGCTTCAGGTTACATACGCTTCAGGTTACAGACTCCGCTGACCCAAAAATAGTACCTCGGGTTAAGAACTTTGCTTCAGGATGAGAACAGAAATCGTGCTCCGGCGGCACGGCAGCAGCAGGAGGCCCCATTAGCTAAAGTGGTGCTTCAGGTTAAGAACAGTTTCAGGTTAAGAACGGACCTCCAGAATGAATTAAGTACTTAACCTGAGGTACCACTGTAATATAATAATAATAATAATAATAATAATAATAATAATAATAATAATAATAATAAATTTATTTATATCCCACCCTCCCCAGCCAAACCCGGGCTCAGAGCAGCTAAAAACAGTAAAAATAACACAGTTTACATAAAATCATAATCAATTAATTGGAATATTGTACATTCTAAAATCAGTTCATTCTAAAATCAGTTCAAATCAAATTAATGGCAACCATTGGGCTAGAGTTCTGTGAGGATTACCAAAGGAGGGGGTCATTTTTTAAAACTTTTTTTTACCATAGTCGCCGTCCTTTAAAATCATAACATCACCTATAGTGTTGCTCAAACTGAGCCTCAACTCCCCCCCCCCCACTTTACTTGGCTTTCATCAATATTCACTTACAACTTAGCATTTCTATATCAATCTACTTACCTTCTTTCATGCTTATAAAATTTACCTTATTAATTGTAAAGAGATTCCAAAAATTAGCATTACAAAATATTTTAACTCAAACCTGGCAAGCGTTTTCAAATGTTTACAATGTTCTCTCGTATATTGTATGAGTTTACTCCAGTCCTTTTCAAACAGCTCGTCGCGTTGGTTTCGTATCTTCCCCTTGACAGCTATGGCCCTAGGGAACCCCAAAGGATGGAATCTTCCAAACAGCAATTCTTAGATCTCTTAGAAAGGCTGCACATTGCCAATTGATTCTCTTTCAACGCTGCGACGTCTTGGTGTAGCCCAGGCGGGATTTAGTAGCGAAATCCGCTCCCCACCGCCCTTTGAAAAGGTTTACCTCTCCCAAGACACTAGTCCATGGCATTAGATCTGAGGTCTCTCTCTCCTCCTTTTTCCCGGCAGGCGGATCACATGGGGGAAATTCATGAATTGCGGGCAGACCTGCATCGCCCCCGACTACATCCTGTGCGACCCGTCCATCCAAAACCAAATAGTGGAGACAATTAAGAAGACACTGAAGGTGAGGTATTAGAATCGGGCAGATGCGTTCACAGGTGCCTCGTGCCACCGAGGGTACGTGGCTTTACAGTCATGGCTTAGAAGTCAAACGGAATCCGTTCCAGAGGTCTGTTCGACTTCCAAAATGTTCGGAAACCAAAGCGCAGCTTCTAATTGGCTGCAGGAAGTTCCTGCAGCCAATCGGAAGCCCCGTCGGACGTTTGGGTTCCAAAGAACCTTTGCAAACCAGAACACTCACTTCCGGGTTTGCAGCGTCCGAGTACCAAGGCGTTTGGGATCTAAGGTACGACTGTATTTTTCCATCACATTTCTAAGCCAGACCTGGAATGGTCATGACAGGACCTTGGGAACCCCAAGGCTGTGACGCTTTGCGGTTTGAAGTTTTTGAGTCTCTTATTTCCCTTGCATCCACCCTTTTCTGATTGCTTGCTTGTTAACAAGTCAATTAAATGGCTAGTTAGGACTACAAGAAGTGTTGTAAGGAGAAATATATGAAATATTGCAAAGTAGAGAAAGAACAGAGATGTTAGTTATGAGATTTAAATGTAATAGTGAAAGTCAGAAATGTAAATTAAGTGAATAGATTGGAACATTTTCAGATGTGATTGATGGAAGTCAAAAAATTGTATAAGATATAAAAGTATGTTTAATTATTGTTGAAAATGATATGATAAAAAACTAATAGATAGATAGATAGTCAATAAAATGAAAACAAATTTTAAAAAACCAGGAGGCTAGCCCTCCCAGCCACCCTGAGCCAACGTGGCCTCGTTGACCCCCCCCCCCGGCAGGAATTTTACGGTGAGGACATGAAGAAATCCCCGGACTACGAGAGGATTGTGAACAAACGCCATTTCAAGAGAATCATGGGCCTCCTGGAAGGGCAGAAGATCGCTTACGGCGGGGAAGCGGATGAATCCACGTGCTTCATAGGTAAAGCCGGGAGGGATGTGACTTTCGTCCTGAATCTCAGGCGGTGTTTTTCGGACGCACGAGCCGAAGCAATCTCCATGCCTCTTCTGTGCGGAGGAGGAGGAAGAATGAATCGGTTGGGTGGATAAATACATGTTGTTGTGCATGTGATTAAAAACAGGGTGTTTACAGCAGTGTTGCAAAAGGGGAAGCTCTGCTTCTGCCTGCAGAGGGCAGCGGGTTCAATGCCCTGCTCTGACGCCGCAAAAGGCATCTTCCTACATTCCTCTTTAAATCAGACCATGAGGACTAGAATCTTGCTTTGTTTTCAAGAGCTGTGGCCGAGTGGTAAGAGCGTCTGCTTTTGCATGCAGCTGGGGCTGGGGTGCCCCACCTCCACCCCAATGTCTGAAACTCTGGAGAGCTGCTGCCAGTCCGTGTAGGCATCCCACCAGATGTCAAAGAGAACAACAACTACCAGACTTTTCAAAGACATCTGAAGGCAGCCCTCTTTAGGGAAGCTTTTAATGTTTGACGGTATTTTAATATTTTGTTGGAAGCTGCCCAGAGTAGCTGGGGAAGCCCAGCCAGATGGGCGGGGTGTAAATAATAAATTATAATTATAATTATTATAATTATAGGCAATACAGTGGTACCTCAGGTTACATACGCTTCAGGTTACATACGCTTCAGGTTACATACGCTTCAGGTTACAGACTCCGCTAACCCAGAAATAGTGCTTCAGGTTAAGAACTTTGCTTCAGGATGAGAACAGAAATCATGCTCTGGCGGCACAGCGGCAGCAGGAGGCCCCATTGGCTAAAGAGGTGCTTCAGGTTAATGTCTCACACTGGAAGGAAGCCCCCCTCCCCCTTTTTTAAGACGTGGGTGTTGTCTGAGTCATCAGAGCAGGAGACTCTTAATCTCAGGGCTGTGGGTTCGAACCCCGTGTTGGGCAAAATAATAATAAATAGTAATAATAAATTTTATTTATACCCCGCCCTCCCTGGCCAGAGCCGGACTCAGGGCAGCTAACACCAATAAAATCACAGTAAAATCAAAATAGGGGGGAAAGACAGGGGGGGGAGAAAGAAAAAAAAACCCAATTTAAAATACAGGTTAAAATGCAATTTAAAAGACAGCCTCATTTTAAAGTAGCTGATAAATCAAGACCATAAGGGGAAGGAAACATAAGGGTCAGACTGAGATTCCTGCCTTGCAAGGGGTTGAGCTAGATGACTCTCGTGGTCCCGTCCAACTCTGCAGTTCTATGATTCTGTGAAGTCTAAAAGCAAAGCAGGTGTGCTGTTCAGAACCTCTGCATCAGACGTGGGGGAAACCTGAGCAACAAACAGGCAGCAAGGTGGCGCCCCCACCTGGCCAGAGTTGATACTGAAGAGGCTCCCCTATAAGACTCCTGTGGCATCAGCCACTTGGGTACAACACCCTTGCCATGTAGGGTCCGCAGGCTGAATATTGCCAGGTGGAAATGTTGGGGTGATCCTATTATTATTGTTGTTGTTGTTGTTGTTGTTGTTGTTGTTGTTGTTGTTGTTGTTGTTGTTATCACCTTTCAGCTCTTCCCCCAAATCACAGGTGAATTGCAGGGGAGGCCGGTTGCGGGGAGAGGTGGAGAGTTTTTAGAACTGAGGGCTAGCAGCTTGAGAAGTTTATACGGAAGCTAGTGTGGGATTTGGAGCACAATCCTTTGAAGTTCTTCTCAGAAGCAAACTCCCTTCTGGTGCCTGCTGACCTGTAGAAGTTGACTTGTCTCTTAATCCCCTTTTAATTAACTTTAGAACGGTGTTCTTTTTAATATCTGTTTCAGCTTATTAATAATTTGAATGCTTTTTGGTGGTAAACCGCTTGGGCTTTAAAAAAAATTGAACTATAATTAAATACAGAATTATTATTATTTTAAACAGCTGCAAAGTGAGCCCCAGTGGATTCCGTGCGGGGTTTACTCCCAAAGAAGCATGCAAAGGATTGGCATGAGAATCTTTTCGGCTGGAGATGTTCTGGTTCAGCTTTGGAAATGTTAGATTTTTCTGTATCCTGTTAATGCACCATTAATTAATTAATTTGAGAGGTTTATATACCACCCGTTCGCTGGGTGGTTTCTAGTACTGCTAAGTGGGCAGATTGGGACGCGGGTGGCGCTGTGGGTTAAACCACAGAGCCTAGGATTTGCTGATCAGAAGGTCGGTGGTTCAAATCCTCACAATGGGGTGAGCTCCCATTGCTCAGTCCCTGCTCCTGCCCACCTAGCAGTTTGAAAGCACATCAAAGTGCAAGTAGATAAATAGGTACCACTCCGGAGGGAAGGTAAACGGCGTTTCCGTGCGCTGCTCTGGTTCGCCAGAAGTGGCTCAGTCCTGCTGGCCACATGACTCGGAAGCTGTACACCAGCTCCCTCGGCCAATAAAGCGAGATGAGCGCCACAACCCCAGAGTCAGCCACGACTGGACCTAATGGTCAGGGGTCCCTTTACTTTAAGTGGGCAGAGCACTCACTTTGCACCCAGGTTCGGTCCCCGACATCTCCTGTTTAAAAAGGACCAGGTTGCAAGTGATGTGAAATGACTCTCTCTCTCTCTCTCTGCCAAGGCTGAGACTGGCCTAGGCAGACAACGTCTCCAGCTAAGTTATACCCAGAGCAGATGTGTTGGAATAAGCAGCTAATTGAGTCTTGTTCATTGCATGAGCTGGGATAGCTCAGTCAGAAGAGACTCTTAATCTCAAAGTCATGGATTCAAGTCCCACATTGTGTGAAATATTCTTGCATTGGAGGGGGTTGGACTAGTTGGCTCTTGTAGTCCCTTCCCACTCTACAATTCTGTGATTAATTTATTCAAATAATAATAATAATAATTTATTTATACCCCGCCCATCTGGCTGGCTTTCTCCAGCCATTCTGGGCAGCTCCCAACCAAATATTAAAAACACAATACAGCATTAAACATTAAAAACTTCCCTAAACAGGGCTGCCTTCAGATGCCTTTTAGAAATTAACTTCAACAGGTCTACTCTGAGCAGGACTAACGTTTCATTTGATATTTTATTTATTGCTTATATACTTTGTGCATTTATATCCCACTTTTTTACTCCGAGGAGTTCAAGGGGGTCTACATAGTTCTTCCCTAATAATGATAATGATAATAATAAATTTTATTTGTATCCCGCCCTCCCCAGCCAAAGCCGGGCTCAGAGTGGCTTACATCATATAAATAAGACAATATGCATAATACAATATACAATATGCAAATACAGTGGTACCTCTGGTTACGTACTTAATTCGTTCCGGAGGTCCGTTCTTAACCTGAAACTGTTCTTAACCTGAAGCACCACTTTAGCTAATGGGGCCTCCCACTGCTGCCGCGCCACCGCCGCGCGATTTCTGTTCTCATCCTGAAGCAAAGTTCTTTACCTGAAGCACTATTTCTGGGTTAGCGGAGTCTGTAACCTGAAGCGTACGTAACCCAAGGTACCACTGTAAAATAACATTCAACATTCATTAAAATAATACAGAATAATATTAAATATCAGCATTTCAAGGTGAAACAGAAATCCACTCTTAAGAGTTACAATAAGTGATTTCTAAGCGCCAGTCAATAAAACGGCAGCAAGCCACAGTGCACAGCATAATGCAATACAAAATGAGAAGCGGAGCCTGGAGGGTGGGGCAAGGCAGGGGGACAGAGGCCTTGCCTGATGGAGCCTCTCCCCAGGTAGTGTGGATTGCATCACTTCATTTAATCCCCACAACGCCCTGTGAGGCAGGTTAGGCTCAGAAGCAACGACTGGCCCAAGGTCACCAGGTGAGCTCCCTGGCCAAGTGGGGATTTGAACCCTGGCCTCCCAGGTCTAGCTCCAACACTCCAACCACTACACCACACTGCCTCTTTCCACCGACCTCCACGGTATGAGCAGGTTACCCTGCCCTTCCCCCTCCCACCCTGGACTCCTCTCTTTTCTCCCAGCACCAACCATTCTCACGGACGTCAGCCGGGAATCCAAGGTCATGCAGGAGGAGATCTTCGGCCCCATCCTGCCCATCGTCACCGTCAAGGGCCTGGACGACGCCATCCAGTTCATCAACCAGCGAGAGAAGCCCCTGGCCCTCTACGTCTTCGCCGACAACAAGAAGGTAAGAGTTCAGAGGTCCGGGTTTCGCACTCAGGTGACGGAGCCTCTCGGGACACAAGCCACTTCTGGGCGGCGTCGATTTGTTCCGGCCTCAGTCCTGGTTGCAAACCATTTGGGTTTCAGGCCTAGTACTTGGAGACAGATTGCCTCCAACGGTGGAGAAAGTAGCCGTTCTTTCTGGTAGCCGCTGAGAGCATGAATTTGTCATTTTTAAAGCCACGGTTATTATTAATAATAAAAATAATAATAATTTTTATTTATACCCCGCCCTCCCCAGCCAAGGCCAGGCTCAGGGTGGCTAACAAGCAATAATAAAAACAAGTTGAATGAATACACCTTAAAAACAAGATTAAAATACAACATTAAAATATTGAAACATTAAAATATTACAGTGCAGCCTCATTACAGGAGGAGAAAGGAAAAAGAAAAAAGAATATTACTATTCCTCCTTTATTCCAGTCTGTCTCTGCATTGGACTTGAAACTTTTCACATATGGAATTGTTTGTGTACAGTGGACGCTCAGGTTGCGAACGTGATCCGTGCAGGAGGCGCGTTCATAACCTGCAGCATTCGCAACCCGCAGCGCCGCATTTGCACACGTGCAGGTCGCGATTCGGCGCTTCTGCGCATGCACAAATTGTGATTTAGTGCTCCTGCGCGAGCGACAAAACCCAGAAGTAACCCGTTCCAGTACTTCCAGGTTTTGGCGCATCCGTAACCCGAAAACGCGCAACCTGAAGCGTCTGTAACCCGAGGTATGACTGTATCTGTATGGGATCGTTTTAAATTGTTTCCGTGGTGACGTTGCATTGAGACGGTTTATGGGAAGCAATTCACGGACAGCATCAAATCCACAATTTCTTACACTTCATTTTGTTCACAAATCGCCTC
Organism: Podarcis muralis; assembly: GCF_964188315.1. NCBI lineage: Eukaryota > Metazoa > Chordata > Lepidosauria > Squamata > Lacertidae > Podarcis > Podarcis muralis. The sequence goes on along the minus strand of NC_135669.1, from coordinate 42,054,289 downwards.
CTGGGACGCCTCTGGACGTGATTTTCGCAATGCAGTAGAAGCATTTATAAGAACAGTAAAAACAAAACAAAAGGAATTACATATATAACAACAGTCTGAGCAACTGCATGCGTACACACACAGACAACTTCAAATCTAGTGCAGGCGCCATATAAAGATGTCAATTAGAAGATTCTGTTGGAAGATGAAAAGTCTTTAACGGGGACCAAGAAGGTGATAGAAAAGGCTGCTTTCTGATTTTTAACGGGAGGGAGTTCCAGAAGGCAGGAGCCACCACGCCCCAGGCCAAATTCTAACCTTGTGTGGAATGGACTTCCTGATAAGATCATAATAATAATAAATAATAACATTTTATTTATATCCCGCCCTCCCCAGCTGAAGCCGGGCTCAGAGCGGCTAACAACAGTAAAATAATACAACATTCTAAAATCAATTCATTATAAAACCAGTTTAAATCAAATTAATGGCAACCATTGGGCTAGAGTTTTGTGAGTCAAGGAGGGGGTCAGGCTGTGCCTTGGCCAAAGGCCTGGTGGAACAGCTCTGTCTTGCAGGCCCTGCAGAAAGATGTCAAGTCCCGCAGGGCCCTGGTCTCTTGTGACAGAGTGTTCCACCAGATCGGGGCCACAGGCGAAAAAGTCCTGGCTCTGGTTGAGGCCAGCCTAACCTCTCTGTAGCATGGGATCTCTAAGATGTTTTTGTTTGAAGACCGTAAGGTCCTCCTTGGGACATACCAGGAGAGGCGGTCCCGTGGGTACGAGGGTCCTAGGCTGTGAAAGGCTGTCTCCTGCAGAGTGCAGTGATCCATTGATCAGGGCATCCCAGTTTCAAGCTGTGTAGGCCTCTGCCTGAGGCGTTCCCAAAGTAAAAGAAGGATTGAACTCTGATTAATAAGAATACACACAGAGGCTTGAACCAGCAAGACTCTGGGAAGGGTGCATATAATAATCTCTCTCCCTCTACCCCTCGGCCCAGGTCGTTTTATTCACAAAAGAACTTTTTACAGAGTGTTCGTAAGAACCAATTAGATTTCTTCTGAGCATTTCAACAAACCCACCTGGGGACAAAGTTAAACTACCAAAACTAATTAAGCACACATATTTCTGGGGTAAACAAAACAGAACTACAAAGGGTACGCCGGCTCCCTTGGCCAATAAAGCGAGATGAGCGCCGCAACCCCAGAGTCAGCATTTGGCAACCCTGGGAAGGTGATAAACAAGCAATATACATGATAAGGATGGCCAGGAAGACAGCGATCATCACCACCTTCAGGTGAGATCTGTTTCCTGGCCCTAAGATTAACATCCTAAGATTAACATATCAGAAAAGCTACATCAAAGAAACTGTCTTTGATGACCCAGGACGCCTGCCTGTCTAAGTGTGTACGTGACTTGTGAAGAAAGAGAAATGGAACAGGGATGCAGAGGTGTGGATTGATCAGGAATCATATCAAAATAGTTTAAACCCAGTCAACGCAATGCTTTCATTGCTGACACAGATGGCTTACTCTATACTTGTTATAATTCCTCATAGCAATCCCACCTGATCACTACATCTGCCCACCAGGAAGCCTCAATTCCATTTCCGGCTCTTGTTCATCGAGCCATTCCGGTAACACAGCGGAACCAAACCTGCCTCCCCAAAATACTGAGGTGTCATTTATTCCATCCCTCCAGTTAATCAGCCCAAGAGCGAGTTGATGGATCTGTTGCTTGAGCTGGTTATAGCTTGCGGTCTCATTTCCCTCTCTTACCCCCCCCCTCTTTTTTCCCTCCCTCCCAGATAATCAAAAGGATGATTGCAGAGACTTCCAGCGGAGGGGTGACGGCCAACGATGTTCTCATGCACTTCACTCTCCCTTGCTTCCCGTTTGGAGGCGTTGGTGAGTCAGTCGCCCCTCAGGGACACGGGGTGTGGGGGTGCCAAGATGGCAGGGGAGGACGTGGGATTGGGTGGGGGCTTCCTTGGCAGACTTTCCTAATCAGGAGGAGTTTTGCCTCAGGCCTTGGGGCAAGCTGCTCTGCCTCAACCCTCCCTCCCCTCTCTCTTCTGATGTTACTTATGGCAGCCTACTTTACAGGGCTGTTGTGAACTATAATAATACTACTAATACTAATAATAATAAGGGACGCGGGTGGCGCTGTGGGTTAAAGCCTCAGCGCCTAGGACTTGCCGATCGAAAGGTCGGCGGTTCGAATCCCCGCAGCGGGGTGCGCTCCTGTCGCTCGGTCCCAGCACCTGCCAACCTAGCAGTTCGAAAGCACCTCCGGGTGCAAGTAGATAAATAGGGACCGCTTACTGGCGGGAAGGTAAACGGCGTTCTGTGTGCTGCACTGGCTCGCCAGATGCAGCTTTGTCACGCTGGCCACGTGACCCGGAAGTGTCTGCGGACAGCGCTGGCTCCCGGCCTCTTGAGTGAGATGGCCGCACAACCCTAGAGTCTGGCAAGACTGGCCCGTACGGGCAGGGGTACCTTTACCTTTACTAATAATAATAATAATAAATTTTATTTATACCCCGCCTTCCCCGGCCAGAGCTGGGCTCAGGGCAGCTAACACCCATAAAATCACAGTACAGTGGTACCTCGGGTTACATACGCTTCAGGTTACAGACTCCGCTAACCCAGAAATATTGCTTCAGGTTAAGAATTTTGCTTCAGGATGAGAACAGAAATCGGGCTCTGGCGGCGCAGCAGCAGCGGGAGGCCCCATTAGCTAAAGTGGTGCTTCAGGTTAAGAACAGTTGCAGGTTAAGAACGGACCTCCGGAACGAATTAAGTACTTAACCCGAGGTACCACTGTAAAAACATAATGGGGGGGGGGGAAACCAATTTAAAATACAGGTTAAAATGCAATTTAAAATGCAGCCTCATTTTAAAGTAGCTGATAAATCAAGACCATAAGGGAAGGGAAACATAAGGGTCAGAGTGAGTCCAAACCAAAGGCCAGGCGGAACAGCTCTGTCTTGCAGGCCCTGCGGAAAGATGTCAAGTCCCGCAGGGCTCTAGTCTCTTGTGACAAAGCGTTCCATCATGTTGGGGCCAGTACTGAAAAGGCCCTGGCCCTAGTTGAAACCAATCTAACCTCCTTGAGGCTCAGAACCTTCAAAGTGTTGTTGTTTGTGGACCTTAAGGTCCTCCGCAGGGCATACCAGGAGAGGCGATCCCGTAGGTACGTGGGTCCTAGGCCCTCCTTAAAGCCTGGCACTCGCTTGATCCTGGTTTGCCCAGGCGTTTTAGATTCACGTGATCTCCCTCGGTATGCTTTGTGATTTTTATCTGTGGTCCTTCCTCCAGTTGGCCAACATCAGGATTTTACAGCATTGTACCAACATTACACACTGCTCTGAAATCCGTTTCAATGAATAAACAAATGAACACATTAACAAACTTTGAACACACAGTGCTATATAAATTGTGTTTTTTTATAATTGATTATACACTTAGCTTAATATAACCAAATGTTGTTTTTATTTATGCTCATTTATCATAACATGGGACGCGGGTGGCGCTGTGGGTTAAACCACAGAGTCTAGGACTTGCTGATCAGAAGGTCAGCAGTTCGAATCCCCGCGACGGGGTGAGCTCCCGTTGCTCGGTTCCAGTTCCTGCAGTTCGAAAGCACGTAGATAAATAGGTACCGCTCCGGCGGGAAGATAAACGGCATTTCCATGCACTGCTCTGGTTCACCAGAAGTGGCTTAGTCATGCTGGCCACATGACCCGGAAACTGTACGCCGGCTCCCTTGGCCAATACAGCGAGATGAGCGCCGCAACCCCAGAGTCGGCCACGACTGGACCTAATGGTCAGGGGTCCCTTTACCTTTACCTTTACCTATCATAACATTATTTAGACCAGTTTTATTTAATAACAATTTATCATAGCCTTAATTATTACTAAATAATAATGGGTTGTATCTGGCTGTGTCTTACTCAGAGTAGGCTCATTGAAATGAAGGAATATACTTTAACTCTCAGTCTGACTTAGTTGGAGTCTTTTCTTGCAGAGCTATATATTGTTGGATGGTTTGTGGTTTTCTGTTTCTTTTTTGGCATCTTGAGGACTAGTGACTTGACAGAACTATGTGTTTATTGCTTGAGGACTTGCGACTTTTTTCGGCATCGCTATACATCATTGGTTGAGGACTAGTTACTTTATTTTTGACAGATCTGTAGGCTAATTGCTTTGAGGGCTAGTGAATTGTGGGTTTTTTGGGGGGGCAGATTGATTTACCCAGCTTCCTTCCCCCACTTGATGGGTTTTTGTTTTGCTCCTGCAAGGTCAAAGGAAGTGGACCAACTCTTTCCCCCCTGCTTAGACCTTGCTTAACATTGCTCCCCCCCCCCTTTCCAGGTAACAGCGGGATGGGGGCCTACCACGGCCGGTACACCTTTGAGACCTTCTCCCACAAACGCGCCTGCCTCGTCCGGGCCCTCAAGATGGAAGCTGTCAACAACCTCCGCTACCCGCCCAGCAGCCGCAAGAAGGTAGACTGGGCCAAGTTCTTTGTCCTGCAGAAGTTCAACAAACGCAAGATTGGGCTCGCCCTCCTGGCAGTCTTGGGGATCCTGGTGGCCGTCGTGGTCAAGGTGAGCTGTTGGCATGGACTGGCTGGACTAATAATAATAATAATAATAATAATTTATCATTTATACCCCGCCCATCTGGCTGGGTTTCCCCAGCCACTCTGGGCGGCTCCCAGCAGAATATTAAAATCATGATAAAACATCAAACATTAAAAACTTCCCTATACAGTGGTACCTCGGGTTACAGACGCTTCAGGTTACAGCTAACCCAGAAATAGTACCTCAGGTTAAGAACTTTGCTTCAGGGTGAGAACAGAAATTGGGCTCTGGCGGCACGGCAGCAGCAGGAGGCCCCATTAGCTAAAGTGGTGCTTCAGGTTAAGAACAGTTTCAGGTTAAGAACGGACCTCCAGAATGAATTAAGTTCTTAACCCGAGGTACCACTGTAAAATGTATTTGTGTGGGGCACTCTCTCAGTGATTCCTTGACTTGTCTCATACTCTAAAGCAGACTATCAGTACAGTGGTACCTCGGGTTACAGACGCTTCAGGTTACAGCTAACCCAGAAATAGTACCTCGGGTTAAGAACTTTGCTTCAGGATGAGAACAGAAATTGTGCGGCGGCAGCGGCGGGAGGCCCCATTAGCTAAAGTGATACCTCAGGTTAAGAACAGTTTCAGGTTAAGAACGGACCTCAGGTACTTAACCCAAGGTACCACTGTACAGGGTTGCTTTCAGATGTCTTCTAAAAGTCAGGTAGTTGTTTATTTCCTTGGCATCTGGTGGGAGGGAGTTCTACAGGGCGGGCGCCACCACTGAGAAGGCCCTCCGCCTTGTTCCCTGTAACCTCACATCTCTCAGTGAGGGAACCACCAGAAGACCCTTCTCAGAGCTGGACCGCAGTGTCTGGGCTGAACGATGGGGGTGGAGACGCTCCTTCAGGTATACTGGACTGAGGCCGTTTAGGGCTTTCAAGGTCAGCACCAATACTTTGAATTGTGCTTGGAAACGTACTGGGAGCCAATGTAGGGCTTTCAGAACCGGTGTTATATGGTCTCGGCGGCCGCTCCCAGTCACCAGTCTAGCTGCCGCATTCTGGATTAATTGCAGTTTCCAGGTCACCTTCAAAGGTAGCCCCACGTAGAGCACATTGCAGTAGTCCAAGCGGGAGATAACCAGAGCATGCACCAGTCTGGTGAGACAGTCCGCGGGCAGGGAGGGTCTCAGCCTGCGTACCAGGTGGAGCTGGGAGACAGCAGAGGATTGGTGGGAGGCCCCAGCAGAGAAACCCCCAAAGGAAGAGGACTCAGAGCCTGGAGAGTGAGGGGACGACGAGGGAGAAGAGGGAGAAGACCGGGAAGAGAAGTCAGAAGCTGAAGAGCTAACAGGGCTTAGTGAGAGGGAAGAGGCTGTAACAGAGAGCAGACTAGAATCAGAGGCAGAAGCTGGAGCAGGAGAGGAGGGAGGCTGAGAGGCCGAAATGAGTTTGGAGGGGCACAGGGGTCTCCCCTTCCTGAAGCAACAAGCTGCTCTCCGGCAGCCAGTGTGGTGTAGTGGTTAAGAGCGGTGGACTTGTAATCTGGTGAACCGGGTTCGCTTCCCTGCTCCTCCACACGCAGCTGCTGGGTGACCTTGGGCCAGTCACACTTCTCTGAAGTCTCTCAGCCTCACTCACCTCACAGAGTGTTTGTTGTGGGGGAGGAAGGAAAAGGAGAATGTTAGCCGCTTTGAGACTCCTTCGGGTAGTGATAAAGCGGGATATCAAATCCAAACTCTTCTTCTTCTTCTCCTCTCCCCTCTTGTCTCCCAGAACCAGGAGAGGCACGAAAAGGGCAGAGAAGAAATTAGCGTCAGCGCAGGCGTACTCTCAGATTGCGCAGGGAAAACCCTGGAGAGGAGGGGACTTAGGGAGCTGTGAGAAGGCAAGGATTTTCAGTCTCCGCAACAGCTTCATAGGGCAAGGCCTGGCAGAGATGAGTCGCTGTGCTCTTTAGGCCAACGCTTCTGTGCAGATCGTGGATTTTTCGTGTGGCCTTCCCAGCATAGCTTAACTGGGAGCTAAGTTGTCCGTCCTTGCTGGGACTCTGCTGAAAGGAGGTGGGGTGTTGGAAGGGCTGTTGGGTCACGGAAAAGGGCGAAGGCCCGGTTCCCGGCTGCCCTGGAGGGCAGAACTAATGAGGTTGGGTAAAAGGAGGGTCGATTTTGGCTGAACTTTAGAAGGAACATCAGAACAGAACATCAAGGCAGTTGGCCAACAGGGCCCAGTTCCTTAGAATCATAGAACTGCAGACCTGGAAAGGACCCCTAGGGTCATCCAGTCCACCCCCTCCTGTAGTGCAGAAATCTCAACATGCAAGAGGGGGCGGGTCCCCCCCCCGATGTGGGACTTCAGGCGCAGCCTGGGCAGTCACCTGTTGTTGGAGAGAGTGGCGACCGGTGCCCAGTAGCATGGAAAGCAGGAAGACCGGACGGTAGGAGGAGCCAGAGCAAAACGGTAGGCGGAGCTAGAGCCAGTAGTTCTGATTGGTTGTAAGATGGCAGGCGGGGCGAGAGTTGGCTGAAGGCCAGCTGTGGTTGGTGCACTCTTTTAAGGACTGTTCCTTTATGGGGCGGTTTTCAGTCTTATTTGACTCCTGTTGTAAATCGCCTGGCAGCTTGCGCGAAAGGTGGCATACTTTGCTTAAGACAGAATGAGTGCTCACACACACGTCTTTGTAAACCGCTCAGAGGCAACTGTAGTTCAGTGGTTTAAATATATAAGTGAAATTGAATATATAATTTATCTGAATAATTGTGCGGGGGGCAGAGAAGGTGTGAGTGGGCTGCCCCCAGAAAGAGATGGAGTGGGAACGGTTTCTAAGACCCATGTGGCTGTTTGGGGTGGCTGTTTGCCCTGTTCTCTTGACCTAGGAATTTGGTTAAATTGGGGAAAATGTTAATTATTGTCCTCTCTACACTTTTGCTCTGCTTGCTTTAGGACGGTGCGGTTCATTTCTTCATTATCTTTACAGATTCTATCATTTTTTGTTACACCGTTGTCATTTACTTCTGGACATTTTTATTATCATTTCTTCATCTCATTGCTCACCGCCTTGGGATTGGAAATATTCAGTGAAGAGCAGGTTATAGACACACAGAAATAAAAAATGAAAATAGATCGGCACTGGGAGGCCCCATCTGATTCTCTAAATTCTGCTCTTCCAGCCCCCATTGCTGCCTTAAACCGGATTCTCTTCTCTGACATCATTGCCCAGAGGGAACCTTTTGGCTCTCCAGACGTTGCTGGACTCCAACTCCCATAATTCCACTGGCCGGTGGCCCTGCAGCCTGCTGGGAGTTGAAGTCCAACAACAGATGCAGCCTCTATACAGGTTCCCCAAGGCCTGGCACTCCTCTGTATGGCTGTGTTCCTTCCCTACAAGAACTCGGCCCACGAGCCCAACGCATGTTAAGTCTGACAGAAGCAGGGGTTGCCCCCTTACCCAATCTATTTCTCATTTTCTTCTGGTTCTCCCCAGAACGGCCGGGTTGGGCTAGGGATTAAGACCTTGCTGGCTGCAGTGGCCACACAGAGAATGTGGAACCTCGGTAGGAAGTGATGAAACCCATACTCAAAGCCGGTGCCGTTCAGGGGAGGTAGGACTCTCCTTTCTTGCTATTCCGTGCCCGTCTCCCGTGTGGCCCCTGCATGCGGCTTGCACAGATGCAGGGGCCGCATGATTAAAAAATGGCATGCGCTCGGTTGTGGCTTTCTGTAACTGAGCAGCATCGGGGAAAGAGTTTAGTTCAGGGGTGAGGAACTCCAGCGGTCTTGCAGGCACGGTGGGTGTACAAAACCCATCATTCCAGCAAGATGATGAAGGGGATCAAAAGGACTCCTCTACTAGGAAAAAGTGGCAGCCTTTGGGGCTTTTTGGTTCAGAGAAAAGGCAAGTCAGAGGTGACAGGATAATAAATAATAATAATAATAATAATAATAATAATAATAATAATAATAATAATTTATTATTTATACCCCCCCCCCATCTGGCTGGGCTTCCCCAGCCACTCTGGGCGGCTTCCAACCAAATATTAAAATACAGTAATGCTTCTCTAAACTGCCTTCAGATGTCTTCTAAAAGTTTGGTAGTTGTTGTTCTCTTTGACATCTGGTGGGTGTTCCACAGGGCGGGTGCCACTACCGAGAAGGCCCTCTGCCTGGTTCCCTGTAGCTTTGCTTCTCACAGCGAGGGAACTGCCAGAAGGCCCTCGGCGCTGGACCTCAGTGTCAGGGCAGAACGATTGGGGTGGGATCCTGGGCCGAGGCCGTTTAGGGCTTTAAAGGTCAGCACTAACACTTTGAATTGTGCTTGGAAACATACTGGGAGCCAATGTAGGTCTTTCAAGACCGGTGTTATGTGGTCTCGGCGGCTGCTCCCAGTCACCAGTCTAGGATAGACTTCTATAGAATTATGCATGGCACGGAGGAATCGGACAGAGAGAAGTTTTTCCCTCCTCGTAACACGAGAACTCGTGGGCATCTTCAGAGGTTGGAAGAATCAGGACAGAAGGAAGGAATTGTTTCTTCACGCAGCACATTGTTGAGCTGTGGAACTCCCTCCCACAAGAGTGGCCAGGCTACTGGCTGGGGACGCTGGGAGTCCAGCAACACAGAATCACAGACTTGTGGAGTCGGCATCTGGTCCTGCAATTCAGGAATCTCAGCTATAAATACATGATAGATGGCTACCCAATCTTTGCTTAAAGACCTCCAGCAAAGGAAGGAGAGTCCGCCATCTCTTGTGGGAGTCTGTTCCACTGTCAAATGGCTCTTATTGGCAGAGAGGGCTTCCTCAGGCTCCCCATCCCTGATCTAGCAGCGCCTCGGACGCAAGATATCTCATCGTTTTTGTAGATAACAAGAAGACCAAGTTATCTCTTCTGGGGCCAATGAGATGCTTCTGTTTTTGCGTGTGGCTTGCAATGATCTGCTGACGAGTTTAGAATGGGAGAGTTGGAAGGGACCCTGCAATGATTGCTCCATTGCGGTGGCCGCTTGCTATATTTGACATGTGTCCATCGCGATCGCTCGCAAAAAGACCATTTGCTGGCAAGGCCCCACAGAGCCGCTGCTGATCAGATTCTAAGAGTTGAAAAGAAAAACGTGTATATTCTGCTAAGAATAACAGTTTGAAGCTAATAGTAAATTTAAACACAACGTGTGAGTACGATAGTTTTAAGATAATAGTAAATTTAGATACAACGTTTAAATGCCGAAATAATGTAGTTTCAAATATGCAGTAATATAGTATAAAGGTACATAAAATACCAGTACACAACAATTGTTTTATACAAGTCTCAATGGTAGTCAAAAAGAGTCCATATTATATAAACTCAGAATAAAGAATAAAGAGCCAAAAAGGAGTATCCGGAGTGTGAATCAGATGTACAACTCAGTAGTGGTGACCAGGACAGTGCCCTGTTTCGGAGTAAACGCCTTCTTCAGCTGGTAATATCAAATAATATGTCAAAATAAATCAAGGTTCTTCAATACCATAGATCATAAATATAATAAAGTATATACATTCTAAAGTGTATTAGCACATATCATGATATTTGGTTCCATACCTCTGTTTTTTGAGGACTATAAATCTGTTGGAAGTCTATATCATATCATATAATTCTTTTATGTTTCTTTTTCGACATGCGTCTAGAAATAAGAATTTACAAGAGTTATTATTTCCAGTCAATTTGTTTTTAAAAAACGGACATCAGATGAGTGTTTTCTCACCTTAGATAATTGAATCCAAGTTTTCTTGCGTTTCTCTGTGCGTTTTCTATTACTAGACGCATGTGTACTGGTATTTTATGTACCTTTATACTATATTACTGCATATTTGAAACTACATTATTTCGGCACTTAAACGTTGTATCTAAATTTACTATTATCTTAAAACTATCGTACTCACACGTTGTGTTTAAATTTACTATTAGCTTCAAACTGTTATTCTTAGCAGAATATACACGTTTTTCTTTTCAACTCTTGAGTAGTAATTAATCCTTACATTGAAACTTGTGGCCAGAGTTCTTGGTATATCCTTTTCAGTGTATTTTCAACAAGAACTCCAATTTCTTAACGATCAGATTCTAAGAGCAGATGCATCAACGGCGTGCTTCAGTTTAAGGCAGCATTGGACATTCTTCCATGCATAGCTTCAAATTTCTGTTTGTTTTTTCCTTTAAAAAACCACGCACGAATGAAGGAAAACACACTGTAGATTCAAAGAGCTAATGGCTTTCAATTCTCTCTCTTTCTTCCAGGTCGCGTTTTTCTGAGTCCAGGGTTCACCGACATCATTGACGGAACAAGTCGTGTTATACAAGCTGTTCTCACCGGGTTAAGGGGGCTGGTTGCTAAAGCACACTTCTGTAAGGAATTTTGCCATTTCTTTTTAATCATTAAACACACTAAGAAGTCAAGAGGAGGATCTGAGCGACAGTCTGGGCCCACAGCCTCCCACTGTAAACGAGGGCGTTTTAGGCAGCGAAACCAAAAGGCGCTGTCAATATTCTGGCTGCTGTTCTTGAAGGACTCTTCACACACACAAAATATGTCTGAGGTTTTTTAAAAAGAAAGAAGTGGTCTTGCTCTGTGCCAGATGGGCTGATGCATCAGTCCCCGTCTCGCCTCTTTGGCTTAGGTTGTCTTTGAAATAATAATCAATAATCAGAAACGAGGAACGTGAAATGCTCCAAAAGGAGGCTGAAATCAGAATGGGGTTGTGGTTTTGGGAAGGAGTGCAATTGTACAGAAAATAAACAGATGAAAGCCTTTGATAAATGGGGTGCTGGTCCCAAATTAAATAATTAAACAAATCAAATAATAATGGGGCACGGGGTGTATATTCCAGAAGGCCTACTTGCCCATATAATGAGGCTAGTCCTCATCCGCCTTTACTCCCCTTCAGAAGGGGAAATTTCCTGGTGAAAATTGGGACCCTCGAACCGCTTCTGTCCCAGAGTTGTCCACGCAGAAACAGTGACGGATTTCTGTGCCTCCTTAGGATTACAGAGAGGGTTAGGGGATCGCCTGGCAGTTGTCCCGCTGCAAAATGAAAGGGCGCTGTGCGAGAGAGCAGGCTGGTTTCCCGCCTGACTCTGTGCCAAATACCTTCTTGTATCTGGTGGAGGTGGAGAACCTCTGAGCCTCTGGATTTTGCAGGATCCCCAGCTCCCAGCATCCCTGACCAGGCTGCCTGGGGCTGATCTGGAGCTGGGAGTCCTGCAAAATCCAGACGGGCTGCAGGCCAGCTGCCCAGTCTGATTTGGCTTGCAAAGTGACACGAGCCCCGCAAAGCGGCCTTAGGGTGTGTTTGTGTGACCGATTTCAGGCCGCACTCCTCGACACCCAGAGGTGGGGAACCTGTGGTCTTCCAGATGTCAACCCCATCCGCACCTCACATGATGCCCTTTTCAACAGTCATGGTCCCCCCCCCCCAAAAAAAAAAAAATTATGGGAGCTGTAGTTGGATAAGGGTGCTGGCACTTGTTAGGAGATTCCAAGTTACCCTCCCAGAGCTACAGTTCCCAGAGTTCACTACAAAGAGGGAGGAGAAGAGAAAGGGTTTTGTTTCTTAAAAGAGAGGTTTCCGAGATGGGTGTTCTAATACAGCCTCTCCGCAACCTGGCATCTTCCAATATGTTTTTGGACTACAAAATCCATCAGGTTGGCTGAGGCCGATGGGACTTGTAGTCCCGACCCTCTGGAAGGCACCAGTGGAGGCTGGTCTGATTCACTACAACTGACTCATCCCATTTCTGTGCTGGAAGGTGGATTAAATTCAACCAGAGCGATCTATAGATTTGTTTCCAACTGACCTTTTCCAAGGACTTCTCTTCCTTTCATTCTTTTTCCCTTCAAAATAAACACTTCTTACATAAAGTATTTTAGATGCAGAGAATAAAAGAACTGACGTGAGTTTAGAATTATTATCAAAATATTTTATATGGGAAGATGGATATATTTCTCTCTCTGTATGTTTAAGAAATGTGGGTGTATCCTTCTAACTTATGCAAGCTGCAAATATAACATGATTAAACTCGAGAGTGGGTTGAAGCTTTTTAATGATTAAGAGTTTTTCCTGATTTGACCTCTGGGCCTTGAGCGCTTTATTGATGTTATCGTTTCATGGTTGCATCCTACTCAGAGTAGACCCATTGACATTAATGGGCACAGCTGACGGAGGCCCATTCATTTCAGTTTTGGTCAACTCTTGAGCAGAACATAGCGAGAGGCGGCCCTTCCTCTCCACAGCATGGTTTCTGCCCTGCCAGAGGTAGGTAACAGTTGGACTCCAACTCCCATCAGCCCCAGCCAGCATGGCCGCCAACTGCAAGGGATGATGGGAGTGTAGCACAGTGACATCTGGCAGGCAGCAGTGTGGCTATCCCTCTCTGAGCCAGACCTAGGTTTCTTGCGCCACCAAGTCCTGGGTTCAAGTCCGGCCTGCACTCGCTGATGACATCAAAACACAGCCCTGCGCCCAGCTATTCTGGGGTCCACTTTCTTGCTTCTAAGCCAAACAGGACCCCTTCCCTCTGTCTCCTTCCTGGACCAACCAAAATGAGGTGTGCGTGCGTGTGAATATATCCCTAATCTTTAACGGTGAAGAACCGAATCGTGACGCCGATGGCCAGGATGATGACGGCAGCTGCAACGGCCAATCCCCTCTGGATGATCAGTTGCCGTGTAGTCAGGACTTTTCCCACAGTGGAGAGGCCTGTCACCGTCTCATCCTGCAGCTGGAGCTGGTAAGTTGGCCCGTCGGTCTTGGAGAAACTAAGGAGGACGGCTCCGTTCTGAGCGTCCGTCTGGCCTGGAGCAGGCGGAGAGGGAGATAGACACAACTGTCAGCTTGGCGTCTGGTTAGCTGCTGTGAGAACAGAATGCTGGAGGCCTCTGCCATCCATTTTCCTCGCTTGGACTTCGCTCGCTGTCAAGGGGGGCAGCACGCGGTCAAATATCCTACCTTTTCTTCATGGCGGCACACAAGGTTCCAGCCACGATTCACCTTCAGAAACCATTTCTGCTCATGGTTTCTGAAGCATTGCGCCTCAGTGGCCAGAGCGTGAGACTCTTCAGTCTCAGGGTTCGAGCCCCATGTTAGACAAAACAACCAGGTGCAAATTTACATATAAGCTAAACAGGCTATAACCTAGAGCCCACCTCTCTTGCGGGCCCCCAAAAGATGTAAAGGAAAAAAGACCTGGATGTACGTTTCCAAAATACAGTACAGTTACATATACTTCAGGTTACAGACTCCACTAACCCAGAAATATTACCTCAGGTTAAGAACTTTGCTTCAGGATGAGAACAGAAATCGCGCCGCAGCAGCGGGAGGCCCCATTAGCTAAAGTGGTGCTTCAAGTTAAGAACAGTTTCAGGTTAAGAACGGACCTCCTGAACAAATTAAGTTCTTAACCTGAGGTACCACTGTATAAGATAAGAAAACAAATAAAATAAAACCTACATACAGCAACAGGGTTCTGTGTTGTGTAGGCTCCTATGATGTAAATAATAGGCCCCGCCTGCTAGCCTTTTGTTATGTGCAAATGGCTTTAGATACCTATTAGATCCATAAATTACCATATAGCATATAAGGTAAAGGTAAAGGTACCCCTGCCCGTACGGGCCAGTCTTGACAGACTCTAGGGTTGTGCGCCCATCTCACTCAAGAGGCCGGGGGCCAGTGCTGTCCGGAGACACTTCCGGGTCACGTGGCCAGCGTGACATCGCTGCTCTGGCGAGCCAGAGCCACACACAGAAACGCCGTTTACCTTCCCGCTAGTAAGCGGTCCCTATTTATCTACTTGCACCCGGGGGTGCTTTCGAACTGCTAGGTTGGCAGGCGCTGGGACCGAACAATGGGAGCACACCCCGCCGCAGGAATTCGAACCACCGACCTTTCGATCGGCAAGCCCTAGGCGCTGAGGCTTTTACCCACAGCGCCACCCGCGTCCATATAGCATATATTCAACACAAAAAACAGCGGTGATTTGTTGTTGACAAAGGACAGCTGTACATACAAAGGGCCCCATTACCTTAGGGACTCATCAAACCTAAATCTAGCCCTGGCACTGACCCCTTTGTGCTACGGAGCAGCGGGTGGTTAAAATAAGTTTGTGGGGGCAGGGGGACATGACTTTCCCCAGTCTGTTTTTTTAAACCAACCAAGTCAGCAGCCCAACGGCATAGCCCCCTCCCTTTGCATCTGTTGGGTTGGTGTTGATGGGCTACCCTTGGGCTTTGAAGGAGGTCCCTGTTTCTAAGCCTTGCAGTTGAAAAGCGGCCACACTTCTGATGGCGACAGACACTGGCCCTCCTTTGAGGATCACACAAGGAAAAAAATAAACCCATGTTCCATACCGGAAGAAGGAGCCATCTTGCTTGGGACGGGAGCCGAGTTCAAACCCTCCGGGGGCAGCCTCTGGGTCAATCCTGCACGGTGCTGAGCCTGGAGGGAGGATCCAGACAGTTTGTTAAGGAAGCACTTTGTGCGGCCAGGGATCTGGGGTTTTTTTGTTAAGGTTTCTGGGTTTTTTAAAGGTTTCTCGGACCTCTTTGCAGGGAGAAGGGTTGCAGCTCAGTGCCTGCAGCCCCTGCTTGGCATGCAGAATGTGCCAGGTTCAGTCCCTGGCAGCATCTCCAGGTTGGGCTGTGGGGGGTGGGACTCCCTGCCAGAAACTCTGGAGAGCAGCTGCCAGCCAGTGTCCATAATACTGAGCTGGCTGGATCAAGGTAAGGCAGCTTCTATGTTCGGCACTTGCAATAATTTTCCAGTTTTACATTGGAATGACTCACAAGATAAAAACAGGATAAAGAAACAATAGAAAATTACAGTGGTGCCTCGCAAGACGAAAAGAATCCGTTCCGCGATTCTTTTCTTCTAGCGGTTTTTTTGTCCTGCGAAGCAACCCCATTGGCGGCTAAGCGGATTAGCGCTATTAGCGATTTAGCGCTATTAGCGGCTTAGCGAGCTTAGCGGCTAAGCTGTTAAAAGGCTATTAACAGCTTAGCTGCTTTGAAAAGGGGGGGGGAAGCGGGGGGGGGGAAATGGCGAGACTCGCAAGACCATAGGGAACTTCGTCTTGCGAAGCGTCTCTGCGACGGAAAACCCTTTCGTCTAGCGGGTTTTCCGTCTTGTGAGGCATTCGTCTTGCGGGGCACCACTGTAACTCTCCTTGGCCATCTTATTGTTTCCTACTCCAACATATCTCCTGCTGTCTAGGTGGGCCTCATATGGCCCCTGACATCATTTTATGCGGCCCCCAACGCCGCCCCGTTCTTCCTACACATTTGTTCCATTTTCACCTGGGCACACCTCGTGGTTCTGATCTGAGTGGCTTCAAAAGAGCATTTGACGAATCCACAGAGGTGTCCGTCGGCAGCTACGAGCCAAAGTGGCCACAGATCGTGGAATCGTGAGAATTGAAGAGTTGGGAGGGGACCTGGGGGTCATCTAGTCCAACCTCCCCCCCCCCCCCGCAGTGCAGGAAACTTTCGCCCAACATGGGGTGGTGAGTGGGGAGAGCTTCGCTGCTGTGCTTGGGCCCTGCTTGTGGGCTGACTAGGCTAGATGGGCTCCCTTTGCCCCAATCCAGCTGGGAAATTATTACAGGGAAAATGGAAGCAGAGTGGTCTTCGCTCCAGATCAGTTAATCTGGAACACTTTTGCCTGTGGCTCCACTCACTGCCAACACACGGCCCCCGACACAGGGAATGCGGCCCCCAAAGGAAAGAAAAAACCCCCACCCTTTAAGCAAATCTGCATTGGCTCCCAGTACATTTCCGAGCACAATTCAGT
Organism: Podarcis muralis; assembly: GCF_964188315.1. Lineage (NCBI taxonomy): Eukaryota > Metazoa > Chordata > Lepidosauria > Squamata > Lacertidae > Podarcis > Podarcis muralis. The sequence goes on along the minus strand of NC_135669.1, from coordinate 42,037,922 downwards.
GTTGGTGCTGACCTTTAAAGCCCTAAACGGCCCAGTAGACCTGAAGGAGTGTCTCCACCCCAATCGTTCAGCCCAGACACTGAGGTCCAGCGCCGAGGCCCTTCTGGCAGTTCCCTCCCTGCGAGAAGTGAGGTTACAGGGAACCAGACAGAGGGCCTTCTCGGTAGTGGCGCCCACCCTGTGGAATGCCCTCCCACCAGATGTCAAGGAAATAAGTAGCTATCTTTAAAAGACATGTGAAGGCAGCCCTGTTTAGGGAAGTTTTTAATATTTGATGCTGTATTGTTCTTAACATTTGATTGGAAGCTGCCCAGAGTGGCTGGGGAAACTCAGCCAGATGGGCGGGGTATAAATAAATTATTATTATTATTATTACTACTATTATTATTATTATAAATCTCCCTACCTCCTCAGCCGCCTGCTTCCAGTTCATCCGGCCAATGTAGGTTATAGAACATATGCAAGGGATAAGGGCACATATCAACATGCCCAGCCAGAGGCCTGAGGGAGAAGATGGAGAGAGACCACACAGAAGGGTCAACGGGGACTATACATCATGGGCTATACGTCTGGCCTGCATGCAGAAGGTCCCAGGTTCGATTCCCGCTGGCACCTCCAGGTAGAAGAATAGGAACTCCTTCCTGAAAGCCACAGCCAATCAGTGTGGGCAATACTGAGCCAGACGGACCAATGAGCAAGCTTGGTATTAAGAGTGGTACCTATGAGTCCCATTTTGGCCACGAAAACCAGCACGATGGCCACCGGCAATCCCACGGCGTAGTACCCAACGGCGTTGAAGATGGCGCCAAGCTTCTGTTTCCCAGTGCCACGCAGGACCCCGCTGGTGGTACACTGCGAAGAGGGGAAGAAGGGGTTACAATATGATTGCGTCTCACACAGGGCTTACCTTCTGGGGTGGCACGCACAAAAAGTTGTGGGATATAAGCAGCCTCATAAAAAGGTAAAGAGACCCCTGACCATTAGGTCCAGTCGTGGCCGACTCTTGGGTTGCGGCGCTCTTCTTGCTTTATTGGCCGAGGGAGCCGGCGTACAGCTGGTCATGTGGCCAGCATGACTAAGCCGCTTCTGGCGAACCAGAGCAGCACACAGAAACGCCGTTCACCTTCCCGCCGGAGCGGTACCTATTTATCTACTTGCACTTTGACGTGCTTTCGAACTGCTAGGTTGGCAGGAGCAGGGACCGAGGAACGGGAGCTCACCCCGTCGCGGGGATTCGAACCACTGACCTTCTAATCGGCAAGTCCTAGGCTCTGTGGTTTAACCCACAGCACCACCCGCCTCCATCCAGCCTCATAGAACCACTCTAAATGCATGGAGGGGGTTAAGACCAGAGAGTAAGCTGTCCTGTTGGGCTTAGCTGGGTTACAATACCCGCCCCTTGGGAGGAAGGGTGACCAAACTCTTTGGTCTTTCCCTTCCACCTGACCAGTAAGGAGGTCTAAGCTGGCTACTCCAAGCTTAGACCGCATGGCTTTAGCGAGCCATCTTTGAGTTTCCATACAAATAATTCAGGAACATGTAACAACTATACTGCCTGTGTTTTCTTGCTGCTGTATGGAAAAGCACATGAATTTGACTTTGGAAAAGTTGGTAAGTAAAACATTTTAACTTACCGACCATGTGGTCTCTTTCTATGTGAAGGGAAGTGGGGGGACTTTGGAAGCCTATATTTCCACACTTTGCTGCATGCTTTGTGGTTTTAAATCTATGCTGGGGTTTTCTCACCAAAGTGTACTTGCCCCAAACCCAGATCTAGGCATCCGGGGAATTCTCCTTTTATTCTACCATCTATAGCCATAGTTCCCTTTAACCAAATACAAAATACAGCAAAAAGCATGTAACAAAAACTGTCCCCATGAGAGCACCTCTATCCTTCTGGAGCCAGTGTGCCAAGAAGGCCTTGGCCCCCCAAAAAGCAAGGCAGAGAGCTTTAAAACTCTTTTCTACTGCTCTCTTATTATTCGTGACTTTCCAGAGCCAAGCCCTGATTCATTTCAAAAAATTTACTGTCATTTTAACATTTAAAAACTTGACTTCCTTCCCCCTCTTTCTGGAGTTCCTTAACTTTATTTTTAATATTTTCTGCATATCCAAAGTAACTTAATTTGTTCATTTATTCATCTAAATATATATTTTTATGAAACTGCAGGTTATTACAATAATCCTGCCAATGTTCTTATCGGTTTACAATTTGTTTGTAAATATTCAATAAACCATTTCCGTTCGTTTATAAAAAGTTTGTTATCTTGATTTCTTATTTTCCGGCAAGTTTCGCCATTTCTGCATGTTCCATAAGTTTTTAGTATCCATTCTTCTTTTGTTGGGACTGAATTAGACCTCTCCTTAAGAAGGCATGAGAACAATGAATAGGTTGTGCAAAGCATTAAAAAAAACCCAACCCAACCTCAATTCAACTTCCTGATCTGATTTTAGGATGTATTTTAATTGATTTCCTGATTTTATGTTAATGTGTTATACGTTTGATGTTAGCCGCTCTGAGCCCGGTTTTGGCCGGGAGGGCGGAGTATAAATTATTATTATTATTATTATTATTATTATTATTATTATTATTAAAGATGAGAGACCCTATTTCCCTTAAAAGTGAATATACTCACGCAAAGGGCTTCGAAAAGGTGGAAAGCGACGTAGACGGGAATGACCTTTGCCACGAGTTCAACTACCTCCCTATTTGCAGAGAGACAGAAAACAAAAAGGGATACCTCAGTAAGTCGAGCATGAGACTCTTAATCTCAGGGTAGCGGATTCGAGTCCCACACTGGACAAAAGATTCCTGCATTGCAGGGGGCTGGACTAAATGACCCTTGGGATCTCTTCCAACAAACCTCTGGTTACGTGAAACATATTCAGTAAACACACAAGACGTAACCGGCTGTACGTTTGAAAAAATAATATATACTATTCATTGTATTGAATTGCTTACAGCAGCTACTACTATGCTATAAGATCCACTGTCCTGTGATATCATATATGGTATGTTCGGTTGTTTACGGTTCTTATATTAATTTTGCTGTAAAACGTGTGAGATTACGATCTTGTATTTATTTGCATTACTTAGAGTTTGTACTACTGATGAAGCCCAAGACGGCGAATCAAGGCTAATATTCCTGAAATCTTTGTCTTAGACTCTGTGAAAGGGTTCTGTGGAACTGAAACAACCTTTTGTGTGGATTGTTGGACTTTATGAACAGACAGGTGGAATAGACACTTTCACATATATGGAAATTGCATAAACTGATTAGGGAAAGAACTGATCCACTGGGTCTTCTACTTTGTTCGCTGAACTTTGAGTTAGTACTTCTGTTGAAATCTACAATTCAATACAATGAATAGTATATATATATTTTTTTCAAACGTACAGCCGGTTACGTCTTGTGTGTTTATTGTTTAATTCCAAGGAATAACCTGCCTTTCTAGGAGGCTGTTCTGGCCACATCAATGCGCCCGAGGTACCAGACTAAAACTGCCCCTCTACCCCCTAAATGACTCTGTGTTCTGCCCCAACCGAGTTCCCAGAAACATTTGTCTTGCTTTATTTTTGTTCATAAGCCGATTTGTCAACTCAAAGAAATTCCTCCTTTTAATAACAATGGTGCAGCTTGTTGCCAAGTTCTGACTGCATGACAAGAAATCACAGAATTTCAGGCCTCTCTGCACACACAAATCTGCATTTCACCCGTGAAGTTCTTTACGGCTAATAGTATAAACAGGGGAATCTCAGATTTAATGGAGTCCCGGTTTCCCACTCCTGAACCCCTCAGCTTATCCCAGACAAGCACACGCTCCCTCTGCAGGGTGAGGTAAATAACAGCGGTCTTCTTCACAGGGTCATTGGGATGTCCGGGGTAAAGGAACCTCTTCTACTTCGAGGGCTGCATGCCCTCAGTGTTTTATCTCTTGTTTCATGGTTCCTAACCCTTTTTGAGCCAGGATCACCTTTGGAAATCTCACAGAACTGTTGCAGTCACCGCAAATATACCCATTTCACAGAAGAAAAAATTGGCATCGCTCAGAACAAGCCAGGCGAGGCGCATACGCATACCAAGACTGCGACTATTGAAGGTGGCATGAAACTGCTTTAAATATATATTGCGGATGAGGAATTGAGAGTTGATAGCCCAATTCCCCTCATTGGGCTATAATTCCCAGAGTGGTTTAGCATTCAGTCCCTCTTCCCAGGGAACCTGGGGAATTGTAGTTCCGTGAGGGGAATAAGGGACCACCCGCAACAAACTACAGTTCCCAGGATTCTTTGGGGGAAGCCATGACTGTTTACAGTGACATCGTGGCACTTTTGAATGTAAGGTGTGGACTTGGCACCATACTGATGCTAAGTATCATTGTCAGCCTAAAAAACATGGTTTGTGACTTACTCATCACTGGTAAATATATAAGCTAGGACGTCCTTTGTGGATGCTGTCAGGGTGCCCATCAGCAGGAAAAAAAACACTGGAGAAGATCAAAGAGAGTTTATAAGTTTAAGTTTTACCCACTGAAATTAACAGACACCCAAGTTAGTCATACCCACTATTTTAAATGGGTCTACTCTAGGTAGGACTAGCATCAGACACAAGCCAGAGAGTGCAAATAGTAGAAAGGCGGCGATTACCATAACTGTTGCTCTCAAAAAGGGTTAATGTTTAACCCCATGGCTGGTGCCCAGCTGTCCTGCAATGCCTTGAGGGGAGAAGTTATGGCTTTTGCCTTCTTTGTCCCAAGAAGGGTTAAAACAAGGGCTGGCAACCGTTTGGGGGGCCATTTTGAGAAAGCGATGTGGGAGCCAGTCACAAAATGGCTGCCAAGGGAGACATGGTCTAAGATGAAATAACTGTGCTCCATTGTGGGGGTTGGACTAGATGACTGCTCCCGGGGTCCCTTCCAACTCTGCAGTTCTATGAAACGAGAAGAGCTTGCCGCGAAATTCCACGTACCTGTGCACAAAATGGAGACCACGAAGGATTTCCGGGCTTCCTCGAAGTTCCCGGCCCCTAAGGCGTTCCCCACCAGGACGCTAACAGATGCACTGATCCCAAACGGAATCTGGAAAGGACAGCGTTGCTTTTGACACCTTAACCAAAGCTTTTGGGATCATCGATTGTGTTTGTATGTTCACTGGAAGCATCTCACCCTTGAGAAACCACCACCGCCCCGAAAAATCTCAAGCTGCCATTCTTCTAAACATGCCCATACATCCTAAATAATATCATGGGTTACTTATGCAATGGGCAGTTTCTGCAACTTTTGCCCCACCCACATACCGTATTTTTCGCTCCATAGGACGCATCCGACCATCGGACGCACCTTGTTTTAGAGGGGGAGAACAAGAAGAAGAAAAATTTCCCCCTCCCTGCCCAGCGCCCCTTCAGCGAAGCGGCAGGAGGCGTTGCGCAGAGAGGGGGAGAATTCCCCCCCCCTTGTTCTCCACCTCTAAAACAAGGTGCCGTTCAAGCAGCTACCTTGGAAGCCTGGAGAGCGAGAGGGGTCGGTGCGCACTGAACCCTCTCGCTCTCCAGGCTTCAGGTTCCTTTCGACCTGCTCTTTGGGGCTGGCGGGGGGAAGCCCACCACCAGCCCCAAAGAGCAGGTCGTGGAGCTTCTCGGGGCTGGTGGGGAAGCCTGGGTCCCCCCCCAGCCCCAAAGAGCAAAGAAGCCAAGACAGCGAGCGGGATGCATCCCTCTCGCTGTCTTGGCTTCTGCCATAGCCGCGCATAACCTCTCCAGCCGGGGGAGGCTGAGTGGGGCTATGGCCTCTTTAGCCCCGCGCAACCTTTCCGGCAGGGAGAGGCTGCGCGCGGCTATGGCAATACCCCCACCTCCCGCAAAATCCCATAGGACCCGCGCACCCTTTAAGGAGCGTATGGCTCCTGCGGGATTTTCTACGAGGAGGGAAAAGGGACTGACTGGCCACATCAGTCCCTTCTCCCTCCCGAGGAAAAGCCCGCAAGAGCCGCGCGGAGCTTGTGTGCGGCTTTTTGGGGCTTTTCCTTCCTGCCTCCCCCCTGCATTCGCCCCATAGGACAACCTGGGCATCGGATGCAGGAGCTCACAGCATGAACACCCCAGCAGATTGTGTCATAGCTCTGGGTCCAGCACAGATCAAGACAAGCCTCTGTCTCTCCTCTTTCCACCATCAGCCAAAACTGTCAAACACACACACAGTCCCACTCGGCCCATCGTTATTATTATACTAATTATACATCTATTTATACCCCCACGGGGACTCAGGGCAGCTTACAGCTAGAAACAAGAACCACTAAAAACAAAGGGGGGAATCATTAAAAAGCAATTAAACACCGATAGAATTAAAACTATCTACATATATAAGGTAAAGGTACCCCTGACAGTGAGGTCCAGTTGCGGACGACTCAGGAGTTGTGCGCTCATCTCACTCTATAGGCCGAGGGAGCCAGCGTTTGTCCACAGAGGGCTTCCATGTCATGTGACCAGCATGGCCAGCATGGCGAAACCAGAGCAGCGCACGGAAACGCCGTTTACCTTCCCGCTGGAGTGGTACCTATTTATCTACTTGCACTTTGAGGTGCTTTCGAACTGCTAGGTTGGCAGGAGCAGGGACCAAGCAACAGGTTCTCACCCCGTCGCAGGGATTCGAACCGCCGACCTTCTGATCGGCAAGCCCAAGAGGCTCTGTGGTTTAGACCGCAGCGCCATCCACATCCTTATACTATACATATATAAAAGCTATTAAAACTATACAAAGTAACATCCATCCTTCCCCAAAGTTTGCTGGAACAAAAAAGTATTCACCTGCCACTGAACCTATTGTTCTCCCTCCTAGGATGTCTAGGTGTCGAGCCAGGTGAGATGGCGAAAAGGCTCCCTCATGTTGTCTCTATGGCAACACAGCTCACTCTTTTGAGATGCTGATGATGGCACTTCGCTGGCCATTCTCTTACAAAGGAACTTGTCTGACCAGTTCAGGGTCCTCTTCTGCTCAGACCTAACCTGCACTGGGGTACAGGATCACAGCGACCCAAAGGCATCGTCCAGACGTGCCCCACCCACCCACCCCAAAATGTAACACTATAATAATTTGTACGCGACGCAGCACAGGAGAAGGTCTTACCATGTAGGCGATCGTGGCCACTTCGTAAATGATGGATTGGCACGACAGCTCTAAGACACCAAGGAGACCTGGGTTGGGGGGAAGGCAGGACGTGGGAATCGTTGACAGAGGACTGTGCTGGGCTTTAGACATGTCCACATTCAAAGCATTGAAACATTCAAAACTTTGCAGCCCTTAAGGCATCTCTCTCAGGAGTGTCCCCAAGAATGTGAGCTGCTACTGAGACAAACCCCTTTATAACCAGGGAGCAGGGAGTTTAAAAAGTAAAAAGTATTAGCCATAATTTTATTTTCTTGCTGTCCTGTTGTTTGGAAATAGTTTAATGCTGTATACAGGCTGTTAGTTATCTGAGGTGATATTTACTTTTCCATCTATAAGACGCCCCCATGTATACGACACCCCCAGGGTTGTTGAGTGTTTTTTAGGGGGGGATTGCCGAAAATCACTCACCCGCACGCATCAGAAAATCCACCCCCCCCCCGGGTCTGTCCCATCGTTGGCAGAAGCTGCCGATCGCCCGCCCAATTGCCGCAGCATCAGCCAATCAACACCACCCATTGACGCAGCAACCAATATCATGCACAATAGTCACAAACAGCCGCAGCAGCAACCAATCAAACGTCCACCCTATTCACTACCCATGTATAAGACGACCCCCATTTTTTAGCATGATTTCTCAAGAAAAAAACCTAGTCTTATACACAGAAAAGTACGGTATTTGTCAATCTAATACAGTGGACCCTCCGGATACGAATTAAATTTGTTCCAGGGGTCCGTACTTAACCTGAAAAGTCCGTAACTGGAGACGCCACTTCCAGGCTTGCCGCGTTCGCAACCCGAAAGTTACGTATCCAGAGCGGTACGTAACTCGAGGGTCCAGTGTAGTTCCATAGCTATAAATGTTTGTAAGGTTGGTGTCCTTTTTTATTTTTCAGAATCTGTACATGGGACAGTGGAACTGCATTTGTCGAACGTAATCCGTTCTCGAAGACCATTCAATTTCCGAGGCGCTTTCAAAAACAGAAGCAATTCTGGGTTTTCGGCGTTTGAAAACTGAAACATTCGGCTTCCAAGACAATCGAAAATCGAGGTTTCACTACATGTATTACTTTTTCTGTTAGGAGGTGGTATGTATTATTTACTATTTGCATGGTAAAATTCATTATATAAAACGTTAGCCAAGTTCTACATTTCACATTTTGAGCCGCAGATTATATAAATAAATACTGTGTGTGTGTGTGTGGAAAGGAATAAAAAATTAACAGGGCACTGGTTGTTGTCTCTGCCTCAGTTCCTGAGCTGCAACTGGTGTCTGTGCAATTATGTCACCAGCCTAGCTGTGCAGATAGTTGGATCTGGGTATTGTATTCTAATCGCCATGCTCCAATGTGATTGGCTTGGTCTTCTGGCTCCTCCCACTGCCCATGACACCTCCCCTCCCACTGACCTATCATAAAACTTCCGATTTCGAAGGTCCACCATTCAATGCAGGTCATGAGCATGCTGGGAACAGCTAAGGCCATAAACACGTCCCATTCCTGGAGGCATTCAGTGGACCATCCTAGGATTTGGAGAGAGCAGGGAAGAAAGGGAGAAAGAAACAGGGCAGGTTTCAATTCTATTTTCTGATGAGTCAACATTTGTTATGTATGTAAAGCTGGCAAAGTCAGTTAAATAATAGAGTCCCAAGAGAAAAGTCCTGATAACGCTTCACTGAGGAAACTGGACAAAAGCAGCATATAAATTATATAGAGGTTTTGTCTTTTTGAAGCAGGTCTTGTATACAGCAGAGAGACACTCAACCAAACAGAGGGGAGAAAATGCCCTCAAAGCTACACCTCCAATCAGAGCATGTGTTACCTCAGGGAGGATCATGCCCCTCCGCATGGTTGCTAAGCAACACCTCCCCCTCCCTCTGAGCTAGCTGCCTTTAACAGAATTAACCCTTGAGTTACAAGCTGAATGATCCCTGCGGTCGCACTTCCAACATGAAACTGGGAAAGGAAACTCGGAAGAGACGGGGGCGTCAGTGGCGTAGCGTGGGGGTGCAGGGGGGGTGGGCCGCACCGGGCGCAACATCTGGGGGGGCGCGCTTGCACTCACAGCTCTCTGCCCCCTGCTAAAATCCACGGGTTAGGGGGCGCAAATTACTTGCCTTGCCCCGGGTGCTGACAACCCACGCTACGCTACTGGGGGGCGTTGGGAAACAAGCAGCTTACCTCCCCAGGTTTCAGCGTGAAGCTTTTTCCATTTGATGTACAGGAAGAGGGCAATGGCTTGCGAATACTGTGCAATGGTGTTGGCCCAGGCAGAGCCCCTGGAATGAGGAAAGAGGGGGGGGGTTAACAAATAAGCGAGGGCCACGTTGGAAACATTACGAGGTAGAGCGTTGTAAAACGGTTGGCAACGTATGAGGTGGGGGGGCTAGAGACCGATTTTTCGGGTCCTTCCTTGGCACCCACAAACCCTCTGAGCCCACCCACATACTGCTCCCCTGGCCATGAAGTAGGGAAAGGGGGTGACTTTCCCCCCTCATTTGAAAAATGCATAGAGGTGAAGGAGGAAGTTGAGAGAGTGACGCTCTTTTCCTCTTTCTACTCTGTGGTGCTTTTCTTTTTTTAATTAATTTTTTATTAGAAATTTAAACAAAGCATATTATCTTAAAACATATCATCCTTAATCCCCCCCCCACTTCCCTCAGTTCCAATCCCTGATTTCTCTATAAATGCTATTCTCTGCATGCTACAAAGTTGTATAGATCCTTAATTTGTCTAACTGGTTGTTATCGATAAAAAGTTTGTGATGCTCTATGGTGCTTTTCAAGGCTCAGGTGAATTCGGGTGGATTTGAGTTAGACCCAAATTCTCTCTTTCGGTGGTGTGTGTGTGTTGATCTGGGGAAGGAGGGAAGAGACGTAATAGAGGAAAATGCCTTCCACAGCGTTCACCCAGACACCCAAATGTCCCCACATGCCTACAAAGGTTGGCAACCCCCAGAATCAGGCCTTGGGAGGTCACCCCGACTTTCTTTGTGCAGGCAGGAAGCGCCAACCCCTTCGCACTGTTCGGGTCCATTCCCGAAAATCGCAATAACTGAGGGAATGAACAAAAGCAGAACACACTTCGTTAAAGGACCGAAGAACACAATGGGTCTATTGAAAGTGATATAATTGCCATGTTTTTCCGTGCCACCATGTATAAGGAAACCCCTCTTTTTTTGAACTCTTAAGAAATCAATATTTTAAACATCAAACTGAACAACTTTGTCGAGCTCTTTTGGAGCGGATTGCCGAAAATTGTTGGGTTGGGGTTTTTTTGGAGACCGCCCTGCAGCTTTCAACGCTATTGGTGAGTCGTGTTTCTTTTAACCACCCGGGTATAAGACGATCCGCAATTTTTTTACTGGATTTTTTTTTAGCAAAAAAACTCATCTTATACATGGAAAAATATGGTATACCTCCTTCAAATTTTTAAAAAGCTAACCAGGAAAACTGAAAGGGAAATGAATTTTAAAATGTGGTTAAACGCAGGAAACAGGGACAAGGAGGAATGACTGTTACTTCCACAGACATGATGGAGGCAGTTAAGGAGCAAGTAAGACTGTCCCCCCCCCCCAACTGTCTTTTAAAAAGAGGTTCTTTCTGGTTGTAGATCTGGGCTTGCTGTTAAAACAACAACCTTGCAGAGACCTTGATCGTCCAAGAACGTCCCCACCCAAAACCCTTGACTTGATATAGACAAACAAGGGATTTTGCAACACATTCCTAGCATTCCACCGACGAAAGAAAGAAAAAGGTGGGTGGGTGGTGCATTCGAAATGCAGGTTGGCCCTGCCACCCGTTGCTCATTTACCTAACCCCCATGTGAAGCTGGTAGAGGAAGACATAATTTGCAATCAGGTTGACGATGTTTCCAGCAATGCCGCACAGAACCTCAGGCCAGATGATCCTCTGAAACAAGATATTAATTTAGCAACGAGATGAACCAGGTGCTCTGCCACTGAGCTACCAACCTTTCCCTAATAATAATAATAATAATAATAATAATAATATTTATACCCTGCCCATCTGGCTGGGTTTCCCCAGCCACTCTTCCAACGAAGTATTAAAATACAGTGGTCTGTTAAACATTAAAAGCTTCCCTAAAGAGGGCTGCCTTCAGATGTCTTCTAAAAGTCTGGTAGTTGTTCTTCTCTTTGACATCTGGTGGGAGGGCATTCCACAGGGCGGGTGCCACTACCGAGAAGGCCCTCTGCCTGGTTCTCTGTAGCTTGGCTTCTTGTGTGAGGGAACCACCAGAAGCCCCTCAGCACTGGACCTCAGTGTCCGGGCAGAACGATGGGGGTGGAGACGCTCCTTCAGGTTTACTGGACCAAGGCAGTTGGAAAACAGGGACACTTGGGAGGGTCCGGGGGACTGCACCCCTTAAACTGAGTATGCCCATTTTGCTCAGTATTGCCTGCACTGACTGGCAGCAGTGGCTTCTCAAGGGCTTCAGTCGGGGCGGAGATATTCCCAGGCCTCCCAGGGATTGAAACCTTCTGCCTGCTCAGCTGCCTTTATTTCCCCAACAAGAGAAAGAGCATCTTACCTGATTCTGCAGGTACCTCATCTGGATCTGGTAAATAAACGTCGCCTGTGGAACAAGGAGGCATGAATACAACCTGTGATCCAAAGCAGGGGTGTGTGTGAGCAAAAGCCACTTCCGACATCTGGAGGAGGTGGGGTTGCGGGCTTCCAGCCCTGCGCAATCGGGGGAATCCTCAGGCCGCGTCATCGCCCGAGACAGCCAATCAGCTGGCTTGGGGGTGTGGCTTGCCGCATTTAAGGCAAGCGCGGCCCCGGGATCTCCCTCTTTGACCGGCGCAGCTGATCGTGTTTCCCACCCGCCCGCTCCTTTTCTTTTTCAGGTTTCCTTCTGACCTTGCTATGGACCTTGGTTGGTCACCGTTAAGGGGCCTGGTAGGAATTTTTTCCTATGGCACCAGCCATTTGGTTTTCCGCCTACCTCGTAGCAAATCATCACAACTCCTTTGGTCTTGGCGGTTAGGCATTGGTAGGGGTATTGTTATTTAGATGTGTTGGGGGGGAGGAGCGCCATCACCTCCCCCAAATATTGAAGGGTAGTGTGTTAAAGGATTCTGGGGGCCGTGGCCTCGTCTGAAGCCTATGGAGGCCAGGGCCTAAAGTGCGCCCCTGAGCGGTGACCCCGGGGGAGTACCTAGTTGATGTGCATCAGCAGGGCTCCCCCTGCTGGTGTTAACCCTTCCCGGTCTTCAAGCAATCAGGCTGAAGCCGGATAGTGGATAGGACCAATGCCTAAGCCAATACCGCTCTTAAAGGTAAAGGTAAAGGTACCCCTGCCCGTATGGGCCAGTCGTGACTGACTCTGGGGTTGCGCGCCCATCTCGCTTAAGAGGCCGGGGGCCAGCGCTGTCCGAGGACACTTCCGGGTCACGTGGCCAGCGTGACGAAGCTGCTCTGGCGAGCCAGCACCAGCACAGCGCACAGAAACGCCGTTTACCTTCCCGCCAGAGCGGTACCTATTTATCTACTTGCACTTAAGGGTGCTTTCGAACTGCTAGGTGGGCAGGAGCTGGGACCGAAAGACAGGCGCTCACCCCGCCGCGGGGATTCGAACCGACGACCATGCGATCGGCAAGTCCTAGGCGCTGAGGTTTTACCCACAGCGCCACCCGCGTCCCCTTAATACCGCTCTTACCTGTAACCAATAAAGTTGTGGCCAATTTTAGCCCATTAACCTTATTCATGGTGTCCTGTGTCTTTATTTCTACTGGGGGAGGCGGGAAATCGCCGCCGCAATTAATGCTCTCTTCCCCCAGCGATGCATCCATCTTCTTTAGACCTCCTTTTCTCAGAGTTGCCCCTTTTTGGAAAACAAACGGGGCTTTCGACAGGCGGCAGTCCAACCAAGCCTCGTAGAAGCAGAGGAACGGTTGACCAGTTGGGTCACAGCCTGCCTTGCGGCTGTCAATTCTAGGGGCACAAGAGGCCTGGAAGTGCCCCTCCAGGGTTTCAGACAGGGGCCACTTCCAAACCTACCTGCAGAGGACTGAACCTGGGGGACCTTCTGCATGCAAAGCAGGTATTCCCAGGACTGAACTACCACTTAAAAGACCCCACTGAGAAAACGAAGGAAAGCAGGCTGCAGTAGGAGACTTACGGGAAGCGCTGGGATGAAGATCATGACGTAAACCTGTGTGAGCCTGGAGCAATGAAACGAAATAGCAAAGAAAACAAAACCAAAAAATAGCAATTTATCCTGCAGCTGATATTTGTTCCCCAAGTTCCATTACCATCCCGGGGGGGGGGGGGCATCCCATCGTAACAGCGCAGAAGCTACCCCACCCCGTGCCCTGCCAATGCCTTCCTTTTCTGGCATTGCTGAGAGGTGCAATTCCTGGGAAACCTTGTCCAGAAAAACAAGAAAATGATTGCATGCAGCAGCTATCCCAGAATCCCTCGCTTCAAGGCCACTGTGACTGCAGAAAAAGGGCACTCTAGCCCCAACTCTTTGTGCCCGGGAGGGCTGAAGTGGTTTAATCCTGTTCCAAAACCTCCTGCCCTGTCTCTCCAAAAGTAGCAGGAGTCCCACAACCCCTTGTGTTAAGGAGGGAGGGAGAGGTTGCTGGCTTGGGCCCCCCAGAACAGAAAGAGCTGCCGGGGGTGGCCCCAAATGGCTCTCAAAAGGGTCTGGTCCCAGCTGCCATCTTTCTTACTAACAGTCTAGCAGGTGGCGCTGGCGGCCAGCACCCCCCTCTTCAATCTCAGGGCACGTTTAAAGCCATGCGACACCACTTTAAAGAACCAGGCCTTCCCCCAAAGAATTCTGGGAGCTGTAGTTTCTTATGGCTGCTGGGAGTTGCTAGGAGACCCCGGTTTCCTCCTCAGAACTACAGTTCCCAGGGTGGCTTAAACAATCAATCCTTCTTCCCAGGGAACTCTGGGAATTGTAGCTCTGTGAGGGGGAAATGGGGTCTCCTAGTAGCTCTCAGCATCCTTAATGCACTACAGCTCCCATGATCCTTTGGGGGAGGCTCACAGGGCACCATCACTGTATAGTTTCAAGCACCAGTCAAAAACATTCCTTTTTTAACCAGACCTTTGCCTTTTAATAATCTACTGTAGAGTTTCCCTAAACTTGGGTCTCCGGTTGTTTTTGGACTACAATTCCCATCATCCCTGACCACTGGTCCTTCTAGCTAGGGATGATGGGAGTTGTAGTCCCAAAACAGCTGGAGGGCCAAGTTTGGCCATGCCTGATCTAGGGCCTTTCAGAGTGGGTGGCATGTTTTAAAGTATTTCTTTTTCTTCCTGGTTTCAACTTGTGGATGTGCTTGTTCGTTTCTGTAAGTCGCTTTGAGTTGCCTGTAGCAAGATAAATTAGAAGTGAATTTAATAACAACCACCACCACCATTTAAAGTGGTATCGTGGTGCTTTGAACGTATGGTGCAATTGTGGCCTCAGTTTTGCCCTTGTATAACTCAGCAGAGAGCAAGATGGTGGCAAAGCAATAATTAGTTGGCTCTGGTGCTCTCTGGTGCCTTTCAGTGACTTTGTCTCTTCCTATCATTGGTTTTGGCGCCACCTGCTGTTCGGCTCCCTGCCTTCCGCCCTACCAGCCCCAGTGGGCACCAGCCACCTTTGGAAAAATGGGGTAATGTGTGTGGACATGGGAAAAGGGGGAATCGCATGCACGATGATCAGCCTCGAGTCCAATAAACTGCTGGGTGGACTCCTTCCCTTTTCTTTCTCCCCACCTGGAGACATCTGGGTCCTGTCGGATGAGTAGGAGGAGCTGCTCTGTGTTGACGAAGACAGCCCAGCAGGGGAAGCAGCAGAGTAGCAGAATGAGGATCCCCCGTTGCAGGATGGTGCCCACCCTCTTCATATTCTTCCCTCCATACGTCTGGGGAGGGGCGTGTGGGTGAAGGTCCCAAAAAACAGAAGAAGCATAATTGAAACTCTCCAGCCTTTGGACACAAAGGTAACTCACAATATTTCACTGTTTTATTCACAATATTTCACTGCTCTGGGATGTTCTAGAAAGAGAAGGCATTGTTTCTCTAGGTGAGGAGATGAGGGGAGCCTGTGGCCCTCCAGATATTACTAGATTCTGACTCACATCAGTGTTGGTGCACCGGGGGGGAAAATAGATATAAAAGAATCATAGAATCATAGAGTTGGAATAGACCCCAAGGGCCATCGAGTCCAACCCCCTGCCAAGCAGGAAACACCATCAGAGCACTCCTGACATATGGTTGTCAAGCCTCTGCTTAAAGACCTCCAAAGAAGGAGACTCCACCACACTCCTTGGCAGCAAATTCCACTGTCAAACAGCTCTTACTGTCAGGAAGTTCTTCCTAATGTTTAGGTGGAATCTTCTTTCTTGTAGTTTGGATCCATTGCTCCGTGTCCGCTTCTCTGGAGCAGCAGAAAACAAGCTTTCTCCCTCCTCTATGTGACATCCTTTTATATATTTGAACATGGCTATCATATCACCCCTTAGCCTCCTCTTCTCCAGGCTAAACAGGCTAAACAAAGGATAATTCCCTGGATGCCAAGATCTAGGTTTGGGGCAAGTACTCTTAAAGCATTGAAATAAAGGCTGTTCGACCTTTAACATATGCCATTGTGATTTTCAATTTTTCCCCTAGCATAGAAAAAGACTACAGGTTTGGTAACTTTAAAATGTTTTACTTACAAACGCTCCAAAGGTCAAATTCATGTGCTTTTCCATACAGCATTCGGGGGGGAAATGCACAGGCAATAAAACTTGGCTTTGTTACAGTGTTGAAAGTTCCTAAATTATTGGTATAGAAACTCAAGAATGGCTGTGAGAGCTATGCAGCTAAGCTGTTGCTGCAGCGTAGCCTCTTCACATGCTGAGCTTCTGAGCTAGACTGGGGAGGGAACAAAGGCTTGATTACCTAGTTCCTCCTAAGGTGAAGGGGAGCGACCTAGTTAAGCCTAGCAGGACAGCTTACTCTATGGTCTTAACCCCTTCACACATTGATTAGATTTAAGCATGTGGGTTATATGAGGCTGGTTATCCCAGAGCCAGTCCCAGCAAGGCCAACAGTCAGGGGGATTATGGGAGTTGTAGTCCAACAACTTCTGAAGGGCTACAGTTTCTTGTAGCATTTTGCAAGCTTACAAATCATCTAAAGAGTCTGGATTATAAGGAACTGTTATGTACTGAGTTGAATAGGATCCAAAATGCAGCAGTCTGATTGGTCCTAGAAGAATAGGATTCAGAATGCAGCAGTCTGATTGGTCCTAGAACAATGCAGCAGTATGATTGGTCTGCAGGAGCCACCCAATCCAGCTCCAGATGGAAGTGAATCCACAACCTGATTGGCCTACTGGAGAATTCCGGAATTAGCCAATCACGTGCAGCCCATTGTGTAAATAATGTATATAAAGCAGATACTTTGAGGGGACATTCATTCCTCCTCACCACTATGAGCTGAATAAAGAGCATGAAATCCACTCTTGACTCTGAGTATATTGCAGGAACAAATTTTACTTAGCTGTTTGCGTCTACTAAACTACACACAAAACTGAAACTAGTCCCATCTTCAGAGCGTCCTTTGCCTGCTGGTCTTACCCAGCTCTGATTCCTTCCCAGCAACCAGACTTTCAAAATGTTCAAGCTAGACACACCTTGACGCTGGCCTTGTCTCAGACTACGTTTCATACACCAGAATTCGAACACGCAGCGGCAGCCAGCCATTACTCACCTGTGATATTAACGTATCGCAAGCTGAAGACAACCCAAATCCAACAGAGATGCCTGTTACATTTATAACCTAGGGACCATCAGAGAGGGAGAAATTAACGGACAGACAAATCAAGGGGTTCTAATGTTGAATGCTGGAAAGAATGGCACAATCTTATGGTCTGGAGTCTTCACTGAGAGAAGCCAAGTTACAAGGAACCAGGCAGAGGGGCTTCTCGGTGGTGGCACCCGCCCTGTGGAACGCCCTCCCACCAGATGTCAAAGAGAACAACAACTACCAGACTTTTAGAAGACATCTGAAGGCAGCCCTGTTTAGGGAAGCTTTTAATGTTTAACAGACCACTGTATTTTAATACTTTGCTGGAAGCCACCCAGAATGGCTGGGGAAACCCAGCCAGATGGGCGGGGTATACATTTATTATTATTATTATTATTATTATTATTATTATTATTATTATTAGCTGTCTGCCTTCAAGCAGGATGAATTATTTGTTCATCAAACCCACTATTGACTATTAAGAACATAAGGAGAGCTTGCTGGATCAGGCCCATGTCCCCTCTAGTCCAGCATCCTGTTCTCACAGGGGCCGACAAGATGCCTATGGGAAACCTGCAGTCAGGATCCGAGCACAACTCTCCCATTCCTGTGGTTTCCAGCGACTGGAATCTAGAAGCATCACTGCTACCCATAGCCCTCTCTTCCTCCATGAATTTGTCTAATCCTCTTTAAAGCCATCCCAGAGTGGCTGGGGAAACTCAGCCAGATGGGCGGGGTATAAATAGTAAATTATTATTATTATTATTATTGAAGGAGGTGAGGATAGGTGACCCCACCTAGGCCCAAAGTCACACACACACACACCCCAACCAGGCCTCAAAGCCTCAAGCACTTTCCAAATTGCACTTTTCAAATTATTTTCTCTATGGCTGAAAAGCATTTAGCTAAGCATCTTGCTATCTTGCTCTGCTGTAGCAAAAGCTGAGCTGAGAAGAACAATGCCTTTTCGCTTCTCAGGCTAGCTGGCCTTGCTAACCAGATTGCGACTTTCTTTCCGGGAACTGTGCCAATAGCGCAAAAGAATAGAAACATATCTTGGACGCTCTGAAACCCCTTGGCTTCTCACACACACACACCCTTTCCTGGGAAGGGTGCCAAGAATCCCAAGACAGGAGCTTTCTGTTCATGCTCAGGAAACTCAACATGGGGCAGGACTCCTGAGGAGAAGGAGAAAGGGGAGGGAACTGGAGGGGAATATATGCTCTGTGCAAATGGCT
Organism: Podarcis muralis; assembly: GCF_964188315.1. NCBI lineage: Eukaryota > Metazoa > Chordata > Lepidosauria > Squamata > Lacertidae > Podarcis > Podarcis muralis. The sequence goes on along the minus strand of NC_135669.1, from coordinate 42,019,763 downwards.
GTGAACTTGTACTTAAAAGGTAAAGGTAAAGGTACCCCTGCCCGTACGGGCCAGTCTTGCCAGACTCTGGGGTTGTGTGCTCATCTCACTCTATAGGCCGGGAGCCAGCGCTGTCCGCAGACACTTCCGGGTCACGTGGCCAGCGTGACATCGCTGCTCTGGCGAGCCAGAGCCGCACACGGAAACGCCGTTTACCTTCCCGCTAGTAAGCGGTCCCTATTTATCTACTTGCACCCAGAGGTGCTTTCGAACTGCTAGGTTGGCAGGCGCTGGGACCGAGCAACGGGAGCGCACCCCGCCACGGGGATTTGAACCGCCGACCTTTCGATCGGCAAGCCCTAGGCGCTGAGATTTTACCCACAGCACCACCCGCATCCCATGAACTTGTACTTACTTTGTGAATTTATCACGCAGGTGCCTTCTGCCACCCCGGATGGCAGAATAAAGCTTTTTCTCTGAAACTATTCCTTGAGTGTCTGTTGACTCCCATTTCCCTTTCCCGGACGCAAAGCTCTTCTCACCCGAGGCTAAAAAGGCTACATTATTATTATTATTATTATTATTATTATTATTATTATTATTATTATTATCATCATCATCCAAGTGGATGGACATCACTGCCTCGTGTGTTCCGTAGTTTACCTGTGGGCTGCGTGACAAAGTCCTTCCTTTCATCTCTCCTGAATCTTCACACATTCAGCTTCATTGCATGTGTCAAGTTCCAGCGCTATGAGAGAGAAAAACTTTTCTCTGTGCCACGAATAATTCTACAGACTTCTACCCTGTTCTCCTCTCGCTCGCCTTTTCTCTAAACTGGTAAGTCCCAAAGGCTGCAGCCTTTCTTCACAGGGAAGACACAACCACCCCTTAAACTTTTCGGCTGCCAAACTCTTCTCGGGGTTTCTCATGCGTCTTACAGCTGAGCCACCTGTTTTCTAAACCGAAAAACTCAAAATAAAATAGGAACATGGGAAGCTGAATCAGACCATTCACCTGGCTTGCTTGTCTACACTGACCGGCAGCAGCTCTGCAGGGCTTCAGGCAGGGGGCGTTTCCCAGACACACCTGGGCTCTGAATCTGGGACCTTCTGCACTCAAAGCAGACATTCTACCACTGAGCTAGAACTCATCCTATAAGAATGAGACAGAATCTGACATCAAGAATCACAAGACAGAGAAACCAGTAGGAGAACACTTCAATCTCCCAGGACATTCTATACAAGATCTCAAAGTAGCTGTTTTACTACAAAGGAATTTCAGAAATAGACTGGAAAGAGAAGCTGCTGAATTGCAAATCATTACCAAACTTAAAACCATGGAGACACCTGGCCTGAACAGAGACATTGGATTCTTATCTCACTATACATGACAAAGCCATTTTTCACCTTCTCACCCCTTGCTTTTTCCTGTAAGACCTACTGCAGTCGTTAAGGGTCGTCAACAGACTCATCACAGCTATCTGCCAATCACCCATTCCCACCCCCCTCTGAGTAATACCCCTCCCCACCTTCTCACTATATAGAAGGATCTGGCAACTTCTGTTTCAGTGTATCTGAAGAAGTGTGCATGCACACGTAAGCTCATACCAAGAACTAACTTAGTTGGTCTTTAAGGTGCTACTGGAAGGAATTTTTTTTGTTTTGACAGAATTCCTCGTCATTCTAATGCAAACTAATGGATGATTTAAACAGGAGCATAGGACACTACCCCATACTGAGTCAGGCCATCAATTGATGCCCATCGAGCTCAATACTGTCAACACTGACTCACAGCAGCTGTCCAGGAGATGCTGGAGATTGAACCCGGGTCCTTCTGCATGCAGAGCAGGTGCTCTACTATTGAGCTACAGCCCTTTCCCAAATTCAAGGCATGCTTTACTAATCCAGCCAAAGTGTGTGAAAGGCCAGCAATGACCCCCTCAAAAGGAGTCTTCTGCCCCCTTGTCTGGCTCTGAATGAGTCACCGTTCTGGGCACACATCCTGGTTGGACGTTGACTCATTCAGAGATGCAACAAGGAAACTCGGCAGAGGTCCAGGGACTTTTTAAAACACACACACACACACACACACACACACACACACACACACACTTAAAAACACTCACCGCAATGGCGAGGGTGACAGAAGCCAGCTCAACCTTGCCAAGGTGGCCACAGAATATTGTGCTGACGACATGGATCATAAATACGAGTAACTGGATGAGTGTCTGTTGGGGGGAAACAATTAAAGGAAATTTGGAGACATAGAACCCTAGAAACTGTCATATTGTGCTGGGAAGAATTTATGGTGCGGATTGTGGAAAATGGAATGACATTGTTGTGAATTTAGCGGCGATTAAAATCCCGCGGCCCACCCTTTAATATGAGCACCTCTAGCTTGGCAGCCAAACAGGCCTACATTTGGAAACCAGAGCGGCGAGATAGCTCAGATCTAAGGTCTTGAAATCAGACTTTAGATGGGAGCTATGCAGCAGAGTTCATCTCCATCAACTTAGCTCAGGACTCAGCAAACTTTTTCAGCAGGGGGCCGGTCCACTGTCCCTCGGACCTTGTGGGGGGCCGGACTATATTTTTTTTGGGGGGGGGAGAGAACAAATTCCTATGCCCCACAAATAACCCAGAGATGCGTTTTAAATAAAAGCACACATTCTACTCCTGTAAAAACACCAGGCAGGCCCCAAAAATAACCCAGAGACGCGTTTTAAATAAAAGGGCACATTCTACTCTCGTAAAAACACGCTGATTCCCGGACCATCTGCGGGCCGGATTTAGAAGGCGAATGGGCCGGATTCGGCCCCCGGGCCTTACCATGACTTAGCTCTCAGCAATTTAACCGTGAGCAGCAAGGTCCATAGAATCACAGAACTGTAGAGTTGGAAGGGACCATGAGCGTCTCGAACCCACAACCCCAAGATTAAGAGTCTCACGCTCTACTGACTCAGCTATCCCAGGTTGAACAGAGTGGAGACAAAACCTGGCAGATATCAACTTCAGAGTGGGAAAGGACGTTGGCATGCCAGCGCAGAGAACTGGCATATTAACCACGGCTTTGGGGTCTTACCAGCGGCCCTGCCAGCACCAAAATTTTCTTTGTTTCTTGCCAGAAGTTGGAAGGAATAAATCGGCATAATTCCCTGCAGCAACTTGGGGCGGAAGCCTGTGGCTCAGCGGCTGAATCCTCGAGGGATGTCTTCTTAGAGATGGACGATGGTCCGAGATCCATAAGCAGAAAGGGTGGATTCCTTTTTTAAAAAACAGACACGCCGGATTTGTCTGATCCAAGAGGGCACTTGCCTAACAGCTGCAGAACGGACTTCACTCAGAAGCCGGATACTCGGACCTCCTTGTCCTCATGCCCCTACGATTTTGGGCTAAAGGGTGATGATTAAAGTCTCTCCCGAGCCAATAAAAGATGAAGGAGGGGCAGGCTGTTTGGGCCGGTCTGCCGTGAGCAGAGATCCGCAGGAGGCTGGCTCCGAGGACCTGGGGCATATCCAAAGTAACCGTCACAAGACCAGGACATCTGAGAAGCTTTCCTCCACGCAAGGGAGAGCCAGCGAAACAGGATACATATATATATATAAGACTTTTAATTCTGAGTCAGGCCCCACCGTCCGTCAAGAATAATAGCGCTCCCGGATGGCACTGCCCTCGAGTGCGGGAACTTGGAGCCTAATTCGGAGCAAGTGGCTAGTCCGCTAGTCCTCATGGCTAAGAAGAATCGGGGCAAGGCTTAGTGAAATGTCAGAAGCAGGGCAGGTCAGCATAGCTGTCAACTTTTCCCTTTTCTTGCGAGGAATCCTATTCGGAATAAGGGAATTTCCCTTAAAAAAGGGGAAATGTTAACACCTATGGGCAGGTGGCAAGGAGGGAGGGAGGACCTCCAGCCAAGAGGAGATGAGGACTCTGAGCCCCTCTCTGTATTTAACAAGGCTGGAAGCAAATATATAGATATTTGCCTTTTTTATAGATAGCAGACCTTAGATGGGAGTTCGATTACAGCTGCTTAGCTCTCGGGAACAAGGTATGCAGAAGCCCAGGACAAAGACAAAACGCGAAGAGTAGGTGCAGTTGGAAATAATGGGCGTGACTAACTTGGGTCCATTAACTTTGGTGGGTCTACTCCCAAGTAAAACATGGTTGGATACAATCCACTGCATGTATGTGTGTAGGCAGACTGTGAATGTTTGTGTGTGTGATAATAATAATGATAATGATAATGATAATAATAATAATAATAATAATAATAATAATAATAATAATAATTTATTTGTACCCCACCCATCTGGCTGGGTTTCCCCAGCCACTCTGGGCGGCTTCCATAGAAACCAAAAATACACTAAAATATCACACATTAAAAACTTCCCTGAACTGCCTTAAGATGTCTTCTGAATGTCAGGTAGTTATTTATCGCTTTGACATCTGATGGGAGGGAGTTCCACAGGGCGGGCGCCACTACCGAGAAGGCCCTCTGCCTGGTTCCCTGTAACCTCACTTCTTGCAGTGAGGGAACCGCCAGAAGGCCCTCGGCGCTGGACCTCAGTGTCCGGGCAGAACGATGGGGGTGGAGACGCTCCTTCAGGTATACTGGGCCGAGGCCGTTTAGGGCTTTAAAGGTCAACACCAGCACTTTGAATTGTGCTCGGAAACGTGCTGGGAGCCAGTGTAGGTCTCTCAAGACTGGTGTTATGTGGTCTCGGCGGCCGCCCCCAGTCACCAGTCTAGTTGCCGCTTTCTGGATTAGTTGTAGTTTCCGAGTCACCTTCAAAGGTAGCCCCACGTAGAGCGCATTGCAGTAGTCCAAGCGGGAGATAACTAGAGCATGCACCACTCTGGCGAGACAGTCTGTGGGCAGGTAGGGTCTCAGCCTGCGTACCAGGTGGAGCTGGGAGACAGCTGCCCTGCATACAGAATTGACCTGCGCCTCCATGGACAGCTGTGAGTCCAAAATGACTCCCAGGCTGCGCACCTGGTCCTTCAGGGGCACAGTTACCCCATTCAGGACCAGGGAGTCCTCCACACGAGCCCGCCCCCTGTCCCCCAAAAACAATACTTCTGTCTTGTCAGGATTCAACTTCAATCCATTAGCCGCCATCCATCCTCCAACCGCCTCCAGGCACTCACACAGGACCTTCACTGCCTTCACTGGTTCTGATTTGAAAGAGAGGTAGAGCCAGGGACGCGGACTTATAAAAAATATTGGGGGGGCCCGGGAAAGCTCATGAATAATAAATAAGCTCATGAATATGCAAATAAAGTGGCGCCGCCTCCTCGTGAGCGAATAGGGGAGAGCGTGCTGCGCCTATTAATCAGCTCCAAAGGAAATTGGGTGGAGCTTTTGCTCGGGAGGGAGGGCAGGAGGCATGCAGCCCGCCCCTCCCTGTGCATTTTGGGCTGGGGGAGGGGCGGCGATGGCGCTCTGCTGGAGGGGCGCCGGAGATTATTGGGGGGGCGGAGCCCCCCCAAACGAATTTTTGAGGGGGCTTGGGCCCCCTCAAGCCCCATGGAGTCGGCGCCTATGGGTAGAGCTGGGTATCATCTGCATATTGATGGACACCCAGTCCAAACCCCCTGATGATCTCTCCCAGCGGCTTCATATAGATGTTAAAAAGAATGGGGGAGAGGACGGAACCCTGAGGCACCCCACAAGTGAGAGCCCAGGGGTCTGAACACTCATCCCCCACCACCACTTTCTGAACACGACCCAGGAGGAAGGAGCAAAACCACTGTATAACAGTGCCCCCCAGCTCCCAGCCCCTCTAGACGGTCCAGAAGGATGTTATGGTCGATTGTATCAAAGGCGACTGAGAGATCCAGCAGAACTAGGAAACAACTCTCACCTTTGTCCCTAGCTCGCCGGAGATCATCAACCAGCGTGGCCAAGGCAGTTTCAGTCTCATGATGAGGCCTGAATCCCGATTGGAAGGGATCCAAATGCTCCGCATCCTCCAGGCATGCCCGGAGTTGTTCAGCAATCACGTGCTCAATCACCTTGCCCAAGAATGGAAGATTTGAGACTGGGTGATGGTTGGCCATACTGGCCGGGTCTAAAGATGGTTTTTTAAGAAGCGGTTTAATGACCGCCTCTTTCAGTGGATCTGGGAATGTTCCCTCACAGAGGGAAGCATTCACCACCCCGCAGAGCCCATCGCCCAGTCCTTCCCGGCTTGCTTTTATTAGCCAGGATGGGCAAGGATCAAGGAGACAGGTGGTTGGTTTCACGCGTCCAAGCAGCCTGCCCACATCCTCGGAGGTAACAGACTGGAATTGATTCCATGCAACTTGACCAGACAGAGCTCTAGCACTCTCCCACCCTGGCCCTGCTCCCACGGTGGTGTCTAGCTCCTTCCGAATATGAGTGATTTTATCTGAAAAAAACTTTGCAAAATCGTTGCAGGAGATCTTGGGGTCTTTACAAGGTAAAGGTGGTTCCGTTAAATTGCGAACCATCTGAAAGAGTCTCCTGCTACTATTTTCTGCAGATGCAATAGAGGCGGTGAAGAAAGTCTTCTTCGCCGTCGCTATCGCCACTTGGTAGGCTCGACGTTGAGCTCTAGCCTGTGTCCGGTCAGATTCGGAGGGAGTAGGGAGTCCATGGCTTGGCTTTGGAAAAACAGAAGGTCTGTAGTACTTAGTTCATTGGAAACAAGTGCTCTAGGGTTTTAGATAAATTCATCCCCCCCCCCCCCCGGTTTCCTATGGGCATCTAGTCAGCTTCTGTGAGATCAGGATGCTTGACCACATGGGGCACTGGCCTGATCCAGCAGGATCTTCTACCGGAGACCTTTTGCACGCTGACACCCAACCCCCCTCCGGACGTGATACTGGAGCTGGTCCCTAAGCCGCCTGTGTAAACGCCAGCAAGGGCCAATCCGTATTAATGTGCTCTTTGACCTGGATGTGTTAATGAATGGCCAAGTTCACTGGATTAAGGGAGGGCAAAGGCCGCATTTTGACACCTGAGCGCCCCCTCGCCTCCCAATTTGGTGCACAATCTGAAGTCTGGCAAGGGAATCCAGATTCCAAGGCCTGTAGGAATTGCCATACCAAAGCCTTGAGGTGGTTTGCATTCCCTCCTCATAAATCGGCTTCAAACGCCCCCTGCTCTGTTAATTATTTTTAAAATCTCTGTGCTGGCCAGCCATCCATGGACACCTCCAAGACAGGCTCGTTTTTGTCACTTATAAAATGCGCACCCTCCGTTTCATGCCTCCTGCGACTGGCGATTCGATATTTGCTGACCTGGCTTGGACTACAACTCCCATCAGGTCCAGGGACCAGCACAGTCAGGGACGAGGATGGGATTTGTAGTTCAAACCATCTAGAGGGCACCAGGATTTAGTTGGAGGTCGCCAACAGGAGGCCTTCTGGGTGCTGCTGTACTACAACTCCCACTCCTGCCTGACCATTGGCCCTGCTGGCTGGGGCTGAAGGGAGTTGTAGTTCAACAGTATTCGGAGGCAGCACATTGGATCCTTGGGGCTGTTTCCTTGGAACCTGTGTGAATCTGGGTGCTTTACTTAGTTACTTGCATTATTTAGTTTACAGTGGTACCTCGGGTTACCTACGCTTCAGGTTGCATACGCTTCAGGTTACAGACTCTGCTAACCCAGAAATAGTGCTTCAGGTTAAGAACTTTGCTTCAGGATAAGAACAGAAATCGGGCTCCGGCGGCGCAGCAGCAGCAGGAGGCCCCATTAGCTAAAGTGGTGCTTCAGGTTAAGAACAGTTTCAGGTTAAGAACAGACCTCCGGAACGAATTAAGTACTTAACCTGAGGTACCACTGTATTTAGTTACTGGGTGCTTTATTTAGTTACCCTTATGGTTTTGATCTATGGGCTACTTTTAAAATGAGGCTGCATTTTAAATTGCATTTTAACCTGTATTTTAAATTGGGTCCCCCCCCCCCCCATTATGATTTTACTGTAATTTTACTGGTGTTAGCCGCCCTGAGCCCGGCTCTGGCCAGGGAGGGCGGGGTATAAATAAAAATTATTATTATTATTATTATTATTATTATTATTATTATTATTATTACATCCCATCATTTTCCTCCAAGGAGCTCAAGGTGGTTATGTGGTCTCCCCCTTCATTTAATCCCCACAACGACCCTGTGAGGTAGGATAGGCTGAGAGGCAGTAGCCCAGTCAGTTTATTGGCTGAGTTGGGATTCGAACCCTGGTTTCCCAGGCCCTAGTCCAGTGCTCTAACTGCGCTATCCCATACTGGCTCTCAGTGGACGCTGGATTAGATGGGCCTTTGGCCTGATCCAGCAAGGGCTCTGCATCAATTCTTACAACCCTCCACCATGTCCTGCCTCATCAGGTTGTTGTACAAAAAAAAGTATGTGTTGTATGGACCATCAGGCTGCCTCAGTGGAAGAACTGGGAAGCAGGGCCTGTTCCATGAACTCTGTCAAAAAGATCAACTCCATTAGAAGCCTCTGGCAACCCTGAACTACGATTTAAGAACTGATGCCTGGGTTTGCTTTTTTCCTCTGCCCTCCCTGCCCCTTTTCCTTGTGTGCCATTTTTGTTGTTGATGATGATGATGATGATGATAAGCCTGTGGGGACTGTCTTTGCTTTCATTGATTTCCAAGGCACTCTGGGAGCCTTCTTGGCTGAAGGAACAAGCCACAAATCCTCTAAATAAATAAGCAAACACTCAGTTAATCTTAAACAAAAATAGAGGAAATAACGTCTGGAAATCGATATTTTGGCTCTAAAGATTCCAAAAACCTATCTCTGTTTGTTAGCAGCAAAGCAAAGAGCGAGGAGCTGTCTCAGCAGGGGAAAGAGGAGGAAGAATCTGCGTTCTTTTAATTGGCTGAAGAATAATGAGGGCAAATATTTGCAAGAGATTTGCAACCGGCAAATTGAGAAAAGAAAAATCCCCCAGTCGTACAACCCTGACCTTTTGAGGGCAGGTTTTCACAGACATATTGCATCTGTCTTCCGTTGTCTTGCGTGAGAGAGGCAACGATTACTGTTTGTCTGCTTTGAGAGAGAGAGAGAGAGAGAGAGTTTATATCGCCAATATTTTAGGGTGCAATATAGCATGTCAAGAGCTGCTTTCGAGTGAGTAGCTCGAGTCAAGCCTGTTGAAATTGACAGAGCTCAATATGACTTCAGAAGAAATTGAACTGGGTTGAGCAATCAGGGATTGAACTGGGTAGGATTTTAATGGCGGTAAAAGGTAAAGGGACCCCTGACCATTAGGTCCAGTCATGGCTGACTCTGGGGATGCGGCGCTCATCTCGCTTTACTGGCCGAGGGAGCCGGCGTACAGCTTCCGGGTCATGTGGCCAGCATGACTAAGCCGCTTCTGGCGAACCAGAGCAGCGCACGGAAATGCATTTTACCTTCCTGCCGGAGTGGTACCTATTTATCTACTTGCACTTTGACGTGCTTTCGAACTGCTAGGTTGGCAGGAGCAGGGACCGAGCAACGGGAGCTCACCCCATTGCGGGGATTCGAACCGCCGACCTTCTGATCTGCAGGCCCTAGGCTCTGTGGTTTGACCCACAGTGCCACCCGCGTCCCTCTTCAATATCATTTAGGCGCTGACAAATTAGACTGCTTGCTTTGCTAGAATTCAAAGTGAGTAGCTGTTGTGGTGATAAACCACAAGAGTGAAGATTTGATAAGACAATTTTAGACTTGTGACAATCTTGTAGCACTAGGGATATTACACCTGGGGGATTTGAGTTTAGGAGAAGCCAATAGTTAAGTGTCCTGCGCCAGATCCGTTATTCTACAGAGGGAAGATTAATGGAGGAGCATCCCACAATTTATTGAATTGGGATTTTATTCCCAGTATCTGATTCCCAGCCATTTAGTAATGTTTCCATAGGAAGTTTGCCTGATTCTTACCCAGAAATTATTCAGTGATGTGATCCAATGAAATAGACTAGAGAGGGTTGGCTCCACACTAACTCTGCGACTCTGATGGTGTTTACGAGGGAGTCAGCCTCATACTTCCTTTGGAGTAAACCCAGTAGGACTTACTTCTGAAATCAAAACTGGAATCACTTTTGCAGCACTGCCTTATCATCTGTTCAGCTTTTGCGGTTTTGTATTGCATTCCTTTGCACGTTGAGGGTATGTAAGGTGCTGCGTGTGGGCAATAGGAGTAATAAGAAAAATGGAAAATGGAAAAAAAGATGGAAGTCAATATGACATAAGGGTGAAAGTATTGACCTTAGACAGGTTCAAACCCCCCACTCCCAATGCGCTCTCACTAAGTGACCCTGGGCCAGTCATACATTTAAACACTCACCTTTCTCTGAGCTTAACCTGCCTCACAGGGTTGTTGTGAAGATTTAAAAAAATAGCAGTGGGGTAACTCATGCTGCCTCAAACTCCTTGGAGGAAAGGACAGGGAATATGAATATGAACAATAAATTTAATTTAATTTAATAATCATTTCTATTCATACATTTAATAATTCTAATTACAGGCAGATAGCCGTGTTGGTCTGCCGTAGTCGAAACAAAACTTAAAAAATTCCTTCCAGTAGCACCTTAGAGACCACCTAAGTTTGTTATTGGTATGAGCTTTCATGTGCATGCACACTTCTTCAGAAAGCTCATACCAATAACAAACTTAGTTGGTCTCTAAGGTGCTACTGGAAGGAATTTTTTTAATTTAGTTTTTACATTTAATAATGATTATTTAATATTGCATTTTGATTGTTGTGACCTGCCCAGGGACTTTATGGTGAATAATTGATAATAATAAAAAAAAACAATTATAATAAACTTCATTCATTCCTTTGATAATCATTTTTAAATATCGTATTTTAATTGTTGTGGTGTGCCCTGGGGCCTTAGAGTGAGGGGCAGGTAATTAATACGAATAATATAGTAAATCAATTTTAATCAGAATTTTCTATTTACTAATCGCTATTTAATATTTTGTTTTAATGGTTGTGACCTGCCCTGGGTGGAGGGCTGGGCAAGTAATTAATTAATTAATTTACAACAACAACAACAAAATATGAAACCAATCATAAAAATGACGGGTGCAGCCCCCCCCCCGCCCGCCCGCCCATCCGATTTGGGGGTCCGGGGTGTTCCCCCTCCCTCCCTCCCGCGGCGCGCGCGTCACCGCCGGCTCCGCCCAATGGGGAAGGGGATTCCCCTCGGCGCGCCCGCCCCCCTGGCCCGCCCGCCTGCGCTGCACGTGGCCGCCGCCGGGGAGCGATGCTTCGGCTGGGCTGGACGGCGCGGCCGTTGGCGCTGCCGCTCGGAGCTGCTGCTGCTGCTGCTGCCGCTGTTGCTGCTGCTCCCTGGCCCCGCCGGGGAGGAGGACGATGCGGAGGCTGGAGGAGAAGCGAGGCGCCGAGGAGGACGAGCCCCAGGAGATCCGGCCGCTGCCTCCTCCTCCTCCGCCGCCGCCGCCCTCGCCCTCCTGCTGCGGCCGGAGCCTCCGCCGCCTCGTCCCCGTCGGAGCCTGGCGAGAGGCCCGCGAGCTGGTCCAGATCGGCGGCCCCGTGGTGAGGAAGGAGGGCAGGCGGGGACGGGGACGGGGGACCCGAAGGAGAACCTCGATCTATCCCGCGGGGGGGGGGGCGGGCGGCAGCGGTGGTGCAGTGGTTAGAGCGCCCCTGGCCCGCCTCGCAGGGTTGTTGTGCGAGAAGCAGCAGGATGAATGATCGTCAGGATCAATGAATGAGGCTGAGAAATTCAAGAGAGATCAGAGCATAGCTGTTTCCCCTTTTTAAAGGGAAATTCCCTTATGGGATTCCATTGCAAGAAAAGGGAAAAGTTGACAGCTATGGGTCAGAGAGAGATCTGGGGAGAATAAAATGGGAGGGAAGGAGAGAGAAATGGGAGGAATAAAAATGTGAAGAGCTGAAATGGCTTTTAATCTAGTGTTCTGTTTACCGCCAATTCTGTTTTTTAAAATAATTGTTTCTAACTTTTTTTTACTGATAAATCTCACTGTTCCGTTGTTTTCGCAAACTGCTCTGAGTTTCTCCCTCTCACAATCAAGCAGTGTATAATTTTTATTTGAAAGACGGAACGAAATAATGGGGTTGTCTCTGACCAAGCTTAACCCCGTCAGAATGGGGGAGTTAGCTGTGCCCCTTCATTTCAATGGGTCTACTCTGAGTGAGTAGAGCTAGCGCTGGATGCAACCCGCAGGAGATGAAATGAGAAGCGTGGGGTGGAAGAAGGATGAAGGATGAGAAAATGGGAGGGAGAAGGGCAGAGAAAAAGAAAAGAATGAAATGAGAGGTGAATAGAGGAAAGGCAGGAGGAAGGGAAGAGGAAAGAAGAGGAGGGGAAGGAGGAAGTTGAGAGGCAGAACTGCACTACGTCCTCTGAAAACAGAACAAGGTTCCAGTCCTCATGGTTCTAAACGAAGGCCTGATTTCAGTTGAACTGCCTTAAGCTGAGTCAGTTCATCGGTCCATTTAACCCAGTGTTGTCTGCACTGACTGGCAGCAGCTCTCCAGAGTTTCATGCTAGGGGACATTCCCTACCAGGAGATGCCACTGGAGGTTGAAACTTCTGCATGCAAAGCAGGTGATCTACCCCATAGCTGTGGTCTCAAGAGACCCACCCTTTCTTGTCCTTGCCCAAAGGTGGACTCGCCCCTAGTTGATAAGGGAAGGAGGTGGGGGGTCCAAAGTCTGAGCTTATTGGGGCCCAGAGACCCCACCCTCAGCCCTTTTTACGACCCGCTAAAAACTAAAGTACACATTTCATTTTCCGGATCAGCCTTGTGACCTCTTGCACGAAACCTTACGCGAATGGCTGTTTTTTAAAATCTTTATTTTTGCATGGAAATTGGCACATGATGGAACCGAAAGTGCTTTTGTTTTCTTTAAAAAGAGATTTTCTAATTTGCCTTTCAGGGCAGGTCCCTGCCCAGACCTCTCGCACCAGAACAATACAACATAGACGAGACCCACCCAGATAAAACCATGAGGCAAAGCTGAAAACATTGTTTTATCTTGCATTATAGATCCTGCACTGGATTGAGGGGGGAAGGTTAGACTAGATTAGGGGTGGGGGGATATCAGGCCTGGGGGTCCGGATGCGGCCCTCTGGCTCTCTCTTTCTGGCCCTTGATGTTCTCCTCGGGTCACACCCCACACTTCCTGCCTTTCTGGAGTTCTTTAACTGTTTGGAATGTGTCCTTGAACTGTAAAAAAATAAAAAACCCGTTTGTTTGCTTGGATGGCGAGATGTGTGTGAAAACCTCTGGCTTCTGCACGGCTGAAATGTGCAGCCTATAGTACGAAAGTAAGGCCTCCATCTTCACAGTGCATTTAAAGTTGTATCATACCACTTTCATAGAATGATAGAGTTGGAAGGGACCCCTAGGGTCATCTAGACCAACCCGCACAAATCTCAACTGTCGAACAGCTCTTACTGTCAGAAAGTTCTTTCTGATGTTTAGTCAGAATCTCCTTTCTTGTTCGGGTCCTACCCCCCAGAGCAGGAGAAAACAAGCTTGCTCCATTTTCCACGAGACAGCCCTTAAGATATTTGAAGATGGCTATCGTATCTTTTCTTAGTCTCCTCTTTTCCAGGCTAAACATACCCAGCTCCTTCAACCGTTCCTCATCAGGCCTGACCCTTGATCATCTTGGTCGCCCTCCTCTGCACACCATACAGCTTGTCGACATCCATCTTAAATTGGGGTGCCCAGAACTGGACACAGTATTCCAGGTGTGGTCTGACCAAAGCAGAATAGGGTCAGATTATTCCTTCCCTTGATCCGCACATTAGACTTCTTCTGTTGATACAGTCAAGAATAGCATTAGCTTTTTTTGCTGCTGCGTCACACGCTGGACTCATATTAAGTTTTTAATAATAATAATAATAACAGCATCTTAAAAAGCAGAGACATCACCTTGCCAACAAAGGTCTGTATAGTTAAAGCTGTGGTTTTCCCAGTAGTGATGTATGGAAGTGAGAGCTGGACCATAAAGAAGGCTGATCGCCGAAGAATTGATGCTTTTGAATTCTGGTGCTGGAGGAGACTCTTGAGAGTCCCATGGACTGCAAGAAGATCCAACCTTTCCATTCTGAAGGAAATCAGCCCTGAGTGCTCACTGGAAGGACAGATCGTGAAGCTGAGGCTCCAATACTTTGGCCACCTCAGGAGAAGAGAAGGCTCCCTGGAAAAGACCCTGATGTTGGGAAAGATGGAGGGCACAAGGAGAAGGGGACGACAGAGGACGAGATGGTGGGACAGTGTTCTCGAAGCTACCAGCATGAGTTTGACCAAGCTGCGGGAGGCAGTGGAAGACAGGAGTGCCTGGCGTGCTCTGGTCCAGGGGGTCACGAAGAGGTGGACACGACTAAACGACTAAACAACAACTACAATAATAATAATCTATTATTTACACCCCGCCCATCTGGCTGGGTTTCCCCAGCCACTCTGGGCGGCTCCCAATCGAGTGTTAAAAACAATACATTCAATATTAAAAACTTCCCTAAACAGGGCTGCCTTCAGATGTCTTTGAAAGATAAGATAGCTGCTTTTTTCCTTGACATCTGATGGGAGGATGTTCCACAGGGCGGGCGCCACCACCAAGAAGGCCCTCTGTCTGGTTCCCTGTAACCTCACTTCTTGCAATGAGGGAACCGCCAGAAGGCCCTCGGCGCTGGACCTCAGTGTCCGGGCAGAACTATGAGGGTGGAGATGCTCCTTCAGGTATACAGGACCGAGGCCGTTTAGTTCTTCCCCCAGTCATGGCTTCCCCCAAAGGACCCTGATAACTGTAGTTTGTTAAGGGGGCTGGGGAGTATTAGGAGTTGGCCCAGTTTCCCTCACGGAGCTTCCGTTTCCAGATTGGTTCAGTCCCTTTTGCCAAGCAACTACTTCCTGAAAATTTTACGCTGCTTGATTGGAAAAGAAATACCCCACCTCAAGGTAAAAGGTAAAGGTACCCCTGCCCGTTTGGGCCAGTCTTGACAGACTCTGGGGTTGTGCGCCCATCTCACTCAAGAGGCCAGGGGCCAGCGCTGTCCGGAGACACTTCCGGGTCACGTGGCCAGCGTGACAAGCTGCATCTGGTGAGGCAGCGCAGCACACAGAACGCCGTTTACCTTCCCGCTGGTAAGCGGTCCCTATTTATCTACTTGCACCCGGGGGTGCTTTCGAACTGCTAGGTTGGCAGGTGCTGGGACCGAACGACGGGAGCGCACCCTGCCGCGGGGATTCGAACCACTGCCATACGATTGGCAAGCCCTAGGCGCTGAGGTTTTACCCACAGCGCCACCCGCGTCCCAGTGGCACCTCAAAGCGGTTTACCCCACCTCAAAGCGGTTTACAAAAGAGCTAAAATGTTATCAGTAAAAAAGAACTCACAACAATAATTTAAAATATTTTAAAAAATATGTTTGGTGGGCCACACAATGACGTCTCACTTTTTCTTTTCTTCTAGAAGAAAAACACTGAAACTCCCATATTTTATTATTCTGCTGTTGCCTCTTAATCTAATATTGGTGTTGGCTGTTCTGATACTTGATTTCCGCTCCCCTTGGCTCTGCTGGCAAAGCGGCAGAGCTCTTGCAACTTTTACAAGGAGGACCTAGAACTGAGTTGTCCACCACTTTTTCTTTGGCTCGCTTGCCAGGGACCTGAGGTTTTGCAGGGAGCTGCTTGCTGGCCTGTCTGTTCGGATCCTGGAAGGCTTGTGTGCTTCGATCCGTGGCCCCCGCCTCCCCCACTGCTTGCAAAGGACCAAGGGGCTGGAGTTTGCTCAGATCCCAGGAGGCCTGCTTATTTTGTTATCTTGCAAAGGAGCCTTGCAAAATGCTCTGGGCCGTAGATTCAGATTTGTGTGTTTGCGTGTGGTCCAGCACGGCAAATATATCCGCATGGAATTAACTCGGCTAAAAGGATATACAGTGGTACCTCTGGTTACGTACTTAATTCGTTCCGGAGGTCCGTTCTTAACCTGAAACTGTTCTTAACCTGAAGCACCACTTTAGCTAATGGGGCCTCCCGCTGCTGCCGCGCAATTTCTGTTCTCATCCTGAAGCAAAGTTCTTAATCCGAGGTAATATTTCTGGGTTAGGGGAGGCTGTAACCTGAAGCCTATGTAACCTGAAGCGTATGTAACCACTGTACAACAAATGTAGACCTAGAATTTTGAATTTGCTTGGCAGATCACAACATTTTTCTTAAAAAGGAAGAATGAAAGAACCTGGGGACTTGTGCATGCTGAACTTTAAATTGTGTGATCTTATGTTTGGATCAGCTGTCCTGTCCCTCTGGAACAGGGGGAGAGGGATCCGTTCCTTCAGTCCCAAATAGCCTTTTGTTCATTGTCCATCTTGCAAGCATCTGACTTTGGGTCGCAAGTTCTTTGCTGCCAGATAATGGCACCTCTTGAGACTTTCATGCCCTGGGGTTGAGGGTCTGTGTGTGTCTGACGGTCTGACTTGTTCCTTGAGCACATGCTTTGCATAAAAAGTCCCAGGTTCAATCCTAGCTGAGGGGGGAGGAACAGGACAAATGTGCGCTGCGATAAAATGTTGCAGCATGAAGTGCTGCTCTTCCAGATTCTATTTTTTTTTAATAAAATATTTATTCAAAGTTTTAAACATTTATCACCCAACACATATAATCCCGTCCCCAACAATACAATAAACAAACAAAAAACAAAAAACAAAAAAAAACATACAAAAAAGGAAAAAATATAACATCAAATCCAAATTCTTAATATTCATACTTTCCTCACTTTTTGGACTTCCTCACATCTTTCGTTCCTGCTTTCCAGATTTATAAAATTCTAAACAGCAAATTATCACCTTGTTTCAATTTCTTATTTGTATTTTTCCCATATTATGTCTCTAGATTTAAGTTTATTTTCCAAAAGCTTGAATTAGGCATAATATTAACCAAAAAATTAACTTTTTCTCAAATTTCACCTATTCTCAAATTCTTATCAACTAACTTACTGATGCCACATTTATTTTTACTCTTGCATCATCTTAACATTCATACAATTTACAATGTATTTGTACGTAGTCCTTAAATTTCTTCCAGTCCTCTTCCACTGCTTCTTCTCCCAGGTCGCGGATTCTGCCAGTCATTTCAGCTAATTCCATATAGTCTATCAGTTGCATCTGCCATTCTTCCAGCGTGGGCAAGTCTTGAGTTTTCCAATGTTTAGCTATCAGTATCCTTGCTGCTGTTGTTGCATACATAAAAAATGTACAATCCTTCTTTAACACCCTCTGGCCGACAATGCCCAAAAGCAAGGCCTCTGGTTTCTTAGGAAAGGTATACTTAAATACCTTTTTCAGCTCATTGTATATCATTTCCCAGAAAGCCTTAACCTTAGGGCAAGTCCACCAGAGGTGAAAGAACGTTCCTTCAGAATCTGCTCTTCCAGATTCTAGCCCCTCTCTCCCCACCCCCGTGAGAACTTAGAAAGCTGCCTTGTGATGAGTTGACCCTTTGGTCCATCCAGCACAGTGCTGTCCACACTGACCGGTAGCGGCTCTCCAGGGTTTTAGGCACAGTGTCTTTCCTCAGTCCTACCTGGTGATGCCGAAAATCGAACCCAGGACTGAGTTCAAACAGATGCTCTTATCACTGAGCTCCACTCCCTTTCCCCCTTCTTCCAACAGTCTATCAGCATTCAAGGATCGCCAAGCACACTCAGTCTTCACTGAGATGTTTTTGGGTCACCTTAATATCGGGGGGAGTATTCTGCAACTCCACACAGCGCCTGAACTCTGGAAATAGCAGGAACGTTGATCCTTCGGCTAAAGGAGCCAAGGATCTGAGTTTTTAATATTGTTTTTCTTGTCCTCTGCTGGGTTTCTCTATTGACGTGTTCCGGATTGGGCCATTCAGCCTCTTCTCTACTTCCCCCCACCCTCCCAAAAAAAAAATATCCACATATTTGTGTCAGGGCATGTCCAGGATTAGAGGACTGCTGTCATAAACCTCTCCTTGCCATTCCGTGGGCAGGAAACAAAACCCTTATTTTCTCTTTCCCCTCCCAGATCCTTGTCAGGGCGAAAGATTGCTGCCCTGGGGTAGCGCCGAGCTTCGCGTAAGCTGTGCTTTGTTGGGACCTGTTCCGCTTCTCTTGGCGCTCTTCCCCAAGTACAAGAAAACACTGCTTTGGATCGGGCCCCGGTTCCTGGAACCAAAAGCCAGTTCAAACTCCACAGGGCCAAGACACACGGGAGAGGTTCTGCGAGCCGCGAGGGGGGAATGGAAATTTTTTGGAACCATTTTTTGGAGGAACATTGCAGGCTCCCTGCAGGTAGAAAGCTAGCCTCTGCGTGACAAAACACCCGGGGTTGTTCCAACCTTGCGTTCGGGAGGCGGGGAGGCGGCCTGTTCTCTCTCTCTTTTTTTAAAAGATTTTTATTGATACAACAAGAAAAAAGAAAAAAAACAACAAATTACACACAAGAATAACCGTAGACACATAATTTTCTTAGCAAACAATAAAACATATATTGGTCTTAACACTAAAGACCCAACCTCCCGTCTATTCCATATTTCAATTTCATATTTCTTATTGCCAATACACACTTTTATCATAATTAAACTTATTCTTAATAAATCTAATTTCTTATATCTACCTTGCAACTATTACTGAAGTTCCTCGAATGCTGCAACAGAATTTAAACTACTATATTTATTTTTCAGATATTCTTTGAAAACCTCCCATGTTCAAACAAATTCCTGTTTTGATTTATTCTTTATTTTTTCTGATAGACCATCTAATTCGGCATATTCTGTCAGCTTTTGGATCCAATCTTGTATAGAGGGGATTTCATTACTCTTCCGTTTTGCTGCGATCAAAACTCTTGCTGCCGCCGTCGCATATAAAAAGATACCCTTCCTCTTTTGTGAAATATCCAAATCTGATATTCCCAGGAGGTAGGCCTCTGGTTTTTTATTGAAAGAGATCTTTAGCATTTTTTGCAGTTCTGCATGGATACTCTCCCAGAATACCTGTATTTTCCTACATATCCTCCACATACGGTAGAAAGTTCCTGAGTCTCGGAGGCGGCCTGTTCTCATAGTGATGTCCAGCAGATAGGAAGCCCTTGAGCAGGATGCGGGTGCGAGAGCCTGTGGCTTGTACATATTCGAAAGCACTGCTGACTCCAACCACAGAAGCAGAGCAGAACCACCGTGGCTAGTGGCAACAGAGAGACTTAACCTCCGCAAACGTGGCTAAGCCTCTTTTATAGGCGTCTGAGTTAGTGGCTGCCACTCAGTGACGCAGCGTGGGTTGCCTGTGCCCGGGGCAAGGCAAATAGCACTGGCACAGTCTGCCGATAGGCTGGGACGAAGGGGCAACAGCTCAGTGATCTACCCAAGTGGGAATCTTTCCAAAGCTTGCAGAGGGCACCCTGGCAGCCAGCCACCGCCCAGACGGTCTCCTTAATCTACTCACGTGAACATTGGGAGATTTTCTAAGTGAGAGTATTGGAGTATTGAGGCTGTATTTTAATGTTTTAATGTTGTATTTTACTATTGTTTTTAAGTTGTATTTCAATCAATTTGTTTTACATTGGGTGTTAGCCGCCCTGAGCCCTGAGTCTTGGCTGGGGTGGGTGGGGTATAAATACATTATTATTATTATTATTATTATTATTATTATTAAAATTGCAGGTGGTTAGCACATTGTAGCGGGTTGGCCTAGATGACACTAGGGGCCCGTGGCACAGATTTATGCAACAAGGGGGAGGGCAAGCTATGTTTTTATTCATTATTACCACTTCTTTTTTGCCTTCTGAAATTTTGCGCCCCTGAGAATATAAAATACGCAGGGATTTACGTTATGCGAAACGAAAGAGAAGAAGGGAAGCGACTGATATTTTAAGGTTGTTTAAATGAATATTTTAAATTGTAAAACAGAAAATTTAATAAAAAAGAAGAAGAAGAATTTTGTGCCCCGGGCAGCTGCCCCATGCTACACCACTGCCGTCACCGCCTCCTGCAGGAGTGAGATCCACAGTTTAATTGTGTGCTTGGCGATGGGATGCGCTCACCCCTTACCCTTCCTCCTTAGTTCGTGGCGCAGCTTCTGGGCTTCCTGATCAGCGTGGTGAGCTCCATCTTCTGCGGCCACCTGGGCAAAGTCGAGCTGGATGCCGTCACCCTCGCTGTATCGGTACGTAAGGCCCTGTCCCGCAAGAGCTACCTTGCGCTCAGCTAGACCCCTGGGCTGCCTCTTGTTAAGATCCCAGTCCTCATGGTTCTGATTTCAAGAGGAACGCAGGAAGCTGCTGACGCTGAGTCGGGCCAAGGGGGCCTCTGCCTCAGCACTGCCTGCACTGACTGGCAGCAGCGGCCTGCCGAGGTTTCAGTCCTACCTAGAAATGGCGTACATGCCAGACATGGAACTCTGATCTTTCCCTTAAGAGTCAAGTGGCAGCTCCTCGTGGTTCCTTACAACGGGGGCTGATTTCGTTAGGAACCCAGGAAGCTGTCATATATCCTGAGCAGGGGCAATGGCCTATCTAGTGTTGTCTGCACTGGCTGGCAGCAGCTCTCCAGAGTTTCGGGCAGGGGGTGTTCCCAGCTATAGCTGGAGATGCCGCTGGGATCCGAACCTGGGACTTTCTGCGTGCCAAGCAGTTGTTCTTCCACTGACCCTGACACCCTCCCTTTCTCTCATCATTCCTGCCTCCCAGGTCATCAATGTGATTGGCATTTCCGTGGGCACCGGATTGGCATCTGTCTGTGACACTCTCATGTCCCAGGTATGTCCGAACACCACATAGGGAGCTCCTCAGTACCATGTCTGACTTCTTATACTCACCTAGCCCAGTATTCCCTGCTCTGGTTGGCAGCAGCTCCCCAGGCTCTTTCCCCCATCACCTGGCTAGCTGATCCTTTTAAAAAACCCTCAAGATGCCAAGGATTCTATTTCCCCATACGGGGAAGTTTTAAACGTTGGGTGTATGTCTTACTGTGTTTTTATATTTTGTTGGAAGCTGCCCAGAGTGGCTGGGACACAAATAATAAAATTACAGTGGTACCTCGGGTTAAGTACTTAATTCTTTCTGGAGGTCTGTTCTTAACCTGAAACTGTTCTTAACCTGAAGCACCACTTTAGCTAATGGGGCCTCCCGCTACCGCTGCTGTGCGATTTCTGTTCTCATCCTGAAGCAAAGTTCTTAACCCGAGGTAATATTTCTGGGTTAGCGGAGTCTGTAACCTGAAGCATATGCAACCTGAAGTGTATGTAACCCGAGGTACCGCTGTATTATTATTGAACCTGGCAGCTTCTGCTTGCAAAGCAAGGGCTCTAACCACTATGCCACATGGCACACCTGGAGAGGGGTGCAATGCGTCCGTGAGGAGGCCACCTCGCCTCTTATCAGGGACGCCAGGAGGGTTTCATCCAAATTCCCAAGTTTCTCCCCTTCCCCTGAGTGAATAACAGCCAAAATTGGGCAATTTTGCAGCGGTGCAAGGAGCTGCGGCTGATTTAATTTTTGCTTTCCTGCTTTTTTAAAAAATCAGACGTACGGGAGCAAGAACGTGAAGAGGGTGGGCACCATCCTGCAACGGGGGATCCTTATCCTGCTCCTCTTTTGCTTCCCCTGCTGGGCCTTCTTTATCAACACGGAGCAGATCCTGCTTCTCTGCAGGCAGGACCCAGAAGTCTCCAGGTTAGTTGCGCTCGCTCCTTGCATGCAAATGCACACACACCTTTACAGCAAACATCTCAGGAGGGGGTGGGGAGTGGGGAGCTGTGATCCACCCTTCGCAGCGTTTCCTCAAACCTCTTCCCTCTTCCCGACACTGTTCTCCAAATCGGTTCCAAGCTCCTAGTCCTTAACGTTTTCCAGCCTTTACGTGACCTGCAAGTAAAACTGGAAAACTCCTCTGCCAAGGCTCCTTTGCTCTGGTTATCTCCCGCTTGGACTACTGCAATGCGCTCTACGTGGGGCTACCTTTGAAGGTGACTCGGAAACTGCAATTAATCCAGAATGCGGCAGCTAGACTGGTGACTGGGAGCAGCCGCCGAGACCACATAACACCGGTTTTGAAAGTCCTACATTGGCTCCCAGGACGTTTCCCAGCACAATTCAAAGTGTTGGTGCTGACTTTAAAAGCCCTAAACGCCTCGGTCCAGTATACCTGAAGGAGCATCTCCACCCCCATCATTCAGCCCGGACACTGAGGTCCAGCACCGACGGTCTTCTGGCGGTTCCCTCCCTGCGAGAAGTGAGGTTACAGGGAACCAGGCAGAGGGCCTTCTCGGTGGTGGCACCCGCCCTGTGGAACGCCCTCCCATCAGATGTCAAGGAAATAAACAACTATCTGACTTTTAGAAGACATCTGAAGGCAGCCCTGGACAGGGAAGTTTTTAATGTTTGATGTTTTATCGTGTTTTTTTATGTTCTGTTGGCAGCCGCCCAGAGTGGCTGGGGTATAAGTAATAAATTATTATTGTTATAAAGCACAGGTTCTGAAGCAAAACTGCGCCACTGTGCAAGGCCCAAGGGCTGCGATCCTTAACACTTGCTAGAGCGCTAGCCCTACTCAGAGCAACCTACTTTTGAGCAAGGATGCTCACACCGGTACTGTTAAGGAACTTGATTTAACCTCTTCTAGCTGCCCTGAGAATCTGGAAGGAAGCTGGGCAAAGTGATAAGGTCAGCCTCCCATCAATCTGAAAAATTCACCTTTCCCAGAATCTTTTGGGGTTTTTTTTTTACAATCTGACGCTTCAGCACAAGTTTGGTCTTTGCGTCCTTAAGGGCTAGGAACTTAAAAAGAGCTGACCCCCATTTGTAGCCTGTTTGTGCTTTTGAGTAATTCGGTTTTCAGGACACACACAAATCTGCACTTCCTACTATCGCTCCCTTCTGTTCTCACATTCGGGACTTAAATCTCTGCACCCCTTCCTGGGCTTTGAGAACTCCCGCTCCCTCTCTCTCTCTTTCTCAAGAGACATCTTCAGGACCTCAAACCAGCCTTCAGGTGAGCACAAACACCTGATTTTAAAAAAACAAAACATTTTCAGAACTTCTCCTCTCCCGGTCACAAAAAAACCTGAAGATTGGTTTGGGGTTTTGGGGTTTTTTTAATTATAATTTTTTATTAGTTTTTTTTAAACTTATCATTGCCAACAGTAATTAAACATACTTTTACATCTTATTCAAATTTTTGACTTCCATCAATCCTGTCTGAAAATTTTCCAATCTAATCTCTCAGTATGCATTTCTTATCTTCCTTATTACATTTCAAACTCATAACCAATCTATCTTTTTCTACTTTGTAACACTTCATATATTTCCCCTTAAAAAACTAATTGTAGTCCTACTAGCGTAATTTGTTGATTGCAGTCGCTCTTCAAATAATTCATCTACTTCTTCCAATCTTCTGTAAATCTCTGGTCCCGCAGGTTTCGAATCCTTCCTGTCATTTTGTCCAATTCTGCACAGTCCATTAATTTCGTCTGCCATTCTTCTTTCGTCGGAATTTCTTCTTGTTTCCATTTCTGGGCCAACAGTACTCTTGCCGCTGTTGTTACATATGAAAACAATTCAACATCTTGCCTATCAATGTCCTGACCTATAATACCAAGTAAAAATGCTTCTGGTTTTTTAAAAAATGTATATTTCAACATGTTGAAAGTTAGAAGATTGGTTTTGTTTTAGCTATAAACCAGGCTTCCTCAACCTCAGCCCTCCAGCTGTTTTGAGACTACAATTCCCATCATCCCTGACCACTGGTCCTGCTAGCTAGGGATCATGGGAGTTGTAGGCCAAAAACATCTGGAGGGCCGAGGTTGAAGAAGCCTGCTATAAACCTACCCTGAGGGTTGTTGTGAGGCTTAAAGAGGGAGGGGAGAAGAACCATGTACACCACTTCAAGCTCCTTGGAGGACAAGGTGAACTATAAACGGAATGATAGACGGATGAATAATGGCATGAACTGGAGCCTCCAGATCTGAGAGCAGTCTACCTCTGGATAACTATCTGCAGAGTTAAATCCCTGCTTTGGATTCTCCTAGACCTCTGAGCTTCCGATGCAACCAATGAACCCGTTAAGTTCCTATCCGCTGCGCCTGGGAAGAAGAATAAAATTTCTGTTGATGTCTTTCATTTCAGGTTGACACAGGTTTACGTGATGATATTTATTCCAGCACTCCCAGTAAGTGTTGTTCTTTTTAAAATAAAAAACCTCCCCTTCTTTCCTCTCTGCACCCCCCACACCCCAGATAACTTGTTCCCATTTACACTTGCTGTAGTAAAGGTACACAGGTGTAGCGGATCCCACCGCTGCCACCATGTAGTAAAGGCGCCCCTCGCCCACGCTACCCTTCCATCACCCGACTCTGCTCTCCGGCCAGTCCAGGTTTCTAGAGTAGGCTGGCGAGGGGGTTTACTTTTTTCAAACACAGGCCGAAATCACACCGGTAGGGCTGCCACCACTCCCTTTAGCTCAGGGGAACCCAAGGACACCACCCAGGGAGAAGAGTGTGTCCAATTAGCCTGGCAATCCCCCCTTCCTTACAAGCTGCATCCACAGGCTTGCAGGCAGAAATTCACTTGGTAGAGCGTAACTAAGCGGAAGGCTTGGATTTAGCTATTCCCTCGGAAAAGGCACAAATACCAACAGGTTCTAACATAAAAGTTTATTTTAAAAGAATAACTGAAAACATGTGGGAAAACCACAGGCACATCTTAAATGTCTTACAAACATGAAAATAATAACAGTGTACATTATAACTAACTGTTACATACCTACAAAGGAACACAGATAAGATAGTAAGAGTCCTTTCAAGCTGTTGCGTAATGGAGCTGTTGGAGGATTTCCATTTCAAAAGGACGTAACGACGGCTATTGATGAAAGTTACAGCCGGGCATCTTTGCAAGTTGCAACGCAATGGCAGAGAGCAAAGGCAGGGAGCCTTGGCAAAGAGCCAAGAGTCAGCAATTCCCTTGATCCTTTATCTAAAATTCTGACTCTGCGTCGTAACTTTTGGCCAATCAAAGCCTTAATTGGATTAGCCCATTCCTTTGCAGCTGGGTCAGTTTTAGGCTTGAACCCTTAATCAGAGAATCTTCCTCCCACCTGTGGAAATTAACCAGATCCCCAATTCTCAGCAAGTTGAAAACAAACAACCTCCGGGAAGGAGGAAGAGATTCCTAACACCAGCCCAGGTGCCAAACCTTCCATTAATCAAGGACCCCTTTCCTCCCATAAACCTCTCATGGCAAGGAGTCAAAAAGTCTGGAGTTAAAGATACACAGCTCCCTTTCCCAGGGTCCTTGTAGCTGGCAAAATACCCACAAGGCCACATTCTTTTACTTGACCAAGGAATGATTTTTCTGAACATGTCTACATTACCACACTTGCAATTAAAACAATTGCGATTTCAGAAGCGTCTTAAATTCGCTTCAGGAAACTGTGTCTCAGAGGTGGGGCTCGGATGTTAGTCCTTCATTTAGAAACAGATTCACACCCCGGCGTTTTCCCATATAGTTCTGGGCAGCATCCGAAAGCAAGTCAAAATGCATGGCAGGATTTTGAGGTTTGCGGGTCATGGCTATTTAAAGGTAAAGGGACCCCTGACCATTAGGTCCAGTCGTGGCTGACTCTGGGGTTGTGACGCTCATCTCGCTTTATTGGCCGAGGGAGCCGGCGTTCAGCTTCCGGGTCAGTCGTGGCCGACTCTGGGGTTGCGGCGCTCATCTTGCTTTACTGGCCGAGGGAGCCGGCGTACAGCTTCCGGGTCATGTGGCCAGCATGACTAAACCGCTTCTGGCGAACCAGAGCAGCGCACGGAAACGCCGTTTACCTTCCCGCCGGAGCGGTACCTATTAATCTACTTGCACCTTGACGTACCTTGCTTTTGAACTGTTAGGTTGGCAGGAGCAGGGACCGAGCAACGGGAGCTCACCCCGTCGCGGGGATTCGAACTGCCGACCTTCTGATCGGCAAGCCCTAGGCTCTGTGGTTTAACCCACAGTGCCACCCGCATCCCTGTCATGGCTGTTTGGAAGCAGGCAAATCCAGGGAGGGCAATGCTGTCGATGGGCCATGACACCCATGATCCGTCTCTGCGGTCGGAGGCAGCTGCCGGCAATTGCAAGAGGGTGGAGAGTTCGAATCCTGCTTAGGGCCTTCCCACTGGGGTATTTGTTTGGCCTCCTAGAGAACAGGAGGTGAGAGAGGTCCCCCTGGGCTAACCTGCTGACATGCTCTGTGGCATCCCAGTCCAAACTGGGAATTAACTGGGAATGCTGGGAATCATCTGGGGCAAGGCCAAAGGCCTCTTCGGGGCCCAGTTGCTCAAGGGAAGCTGCCGCCAAAAGAAATCTAATCAAACACTGTTCTGTGGTTTATTTTCCTCCCACCCCCTCCAGGCAGCTTTCATCTATCAGCTACAAACCCGCTACTTGCAAAGCCAGGTATGGACCCATTCGCCTGCTTAGGGGAAGGTTGGGGGGTCGTTGCTGCGCCAAGGGGGTTGTGCAAACATTTCCTTTGGCATTTTGGACAGTCTGGGTAGTTGGCCTTGGTGAGGATTTGAGTTTTCATCCCCAAAAAGTTTTTGATTCCAGTTTCTACTGAAACGAGGCTGCATTTTAACGTTGTATTTTAATCTTGTTTTTAAGTTGTATTTTAATCGATTGTTTTATACCTGGTGTTAGCTGCCCTGAGCCCGGTCTTGGCTGGGGAGGGCGGGGTATAAATTATTATTATTATTATTATTATTATTATACGTGTTTTTGGAGTGGGGTAGGGTAGGGGGAGGCCAGGCGCCAGCTGGCTCAGAGGCCCTTTCCCAGCTTCTCATTTGATTTATTCTTAGCAGCCTAACACAGTCAAGCACATTTTGAATCGTTAAAGTCTGCTGGGGGGGGGGGGCTGGGACAGAGAGAGATGCTGGAGAGACTTTCCAAATCTTTTGTCAACCTTTCCCCAAAGGGATTCATGCCTGAGGGCAATTCCTCTGGGGCTTGGAGGTTGAGGGAAGTGGGGAGATGTAAACTGGGAGCCTTACCTGAGTGCGAGAAGGGGCTGGCTGGGGCGGTGTGCTTAATTTTCCCTGTTTTTCCCCCCTGGATCCCAGGCTATCCTCCTGCCCCAGGTGATCACGGGCGTCGTGGCCAATATCCTGAACGTGATCATGAACACCGTCTTCCTTTACTCCTTTGGGCTGGGAGTGGTGTAAGTTCGGGGTTCAGGGTTCAGGTCTTGTTGCTAAGACGGAAATTCCTGGACAGCTTGGGATCCGGTTTGTCCCTGCGTAGACCTGTAAGATCACCGGGGAAAGTTTTGCTCGTGGTGACCCCGCGCCCTACAGGATATCACGGGGCTGCGGCCCCCAAAACGGGCATTTCCCACCCTTGCCTCTGCAACAGGGGAAGCAACAGGCTGTAGACACCCTCCTTCTTTGATATCCACTCTGTGAGCCGTTTTGGTGTGGACGGGGTCAGACTAGATGTCCTTTGGGGTGCCTTCCCACGCTACAATTCTATGATTCTATGACACGCTGGCTTATTTCAGTGCTAGGCAACCAGGGGCAGTGGGAGTGTTTTATCTGCTGCGTTAAAGCCCGGGCACACATATCTGTGTGCATTTAAGGTCCCCATTCCTAATTTGCGGGTTGCCATCTGATTGGATTTCATTTTGAATCCGATTTGGTTTTAGGTTGTATTTTAATTGATTGCTTGATTTTATGGTGATATGTTATATATTTGATGTTAGCCGCTCTGAGCCTGGTTTTGGCCAGGGAGGGCGGGGTATAAATAAAATTATTATTATTATTATTACTACTACTATTAATATCTCCTCCCCAATTTTTTTTTAAATGAAAGCTAAATTTCTGGTTCTCATGATTGCAAAGAAATCTGCCGCCACCCACTCATAAAACTACATGGCAACGTGTTAATAGGACCACCAGCCTAAAGAAAAACCGAACCTGACATTCTCTCAATTATTCCTTCCTCCTAACTTGCTTCCATTTTCCCTCGCTGTTTCACAGGGGCTCTGCGTGGGCCAACACGCTGTCTCAAAATTTGCAGGCCCTCCTCCTCTTCCTGTATGTGTGGTGGAAGAAGATACACAAGGAGACCTGGGGAGGTATTATTATTATTATTATTATTATTATTATTAATTGCTTTTTATTAAAATTTATATACCACCATTCCTCCAAGGAGCTCAAAGAAGGCCATTCTATCTCCCTCCCGTTTTATTTCCTCTCAACAACCCTGTGAGGTAGCCAAGGCTAAGAAACAGCGGCCAGCCCAAGGATCACCCGGTGGCTGAGTTGGATTTTGAACTGTGGCCTCCGAGGTCCCTAGTCCAGCACTATAACTGTGACAGCCACCCCTGGGCTCTCTGCAAGGCGTTAACCTGGGGATTATTTTTTAATTTTTGCCTTCGAGAAGGCGGCGTGGAAGGAGGGGAGAGCGAAACCCCCCTGGCAATCCCACGCCCTGTGCAGTTTGCGGGCGACTGCGGTGGGGGAAAAGCCTTTTAAGGGAGCCCCTTTGCAGTGATAGGTCAGGGTGGGTCACGTGACGCGCAGCCAATCCAAGCTTCGGGAATTTGGAAGCCTCTTTCTGCTGGTTCTTGCAGGCTGGACGCTCGACTGCTTGCAGGAGTGGGGCTCCTTCATCCGCCTGGCCCTCCCCAGCATGCTGATGATCTGCATCGAGTGGTGGACATTTGAGATCGGCAGCTTCCTGGCGGGTGAGGCTAAGGCCGTGTCTCTGTCTGCTTCCCTGTCCTGCATCTCCATTCCCCTGCTTCGTACCATGCCACGTCAACAAACCGCAGTACCCCTTTCTCGCCACGACCAATGGCGGCACTGCAGAGCAGCACAGATCAGGCTCCCTGTTCCCTCAAGTCTTGCTGGTGCCTCAAACGCATCATTGCGCCCAGAGGCTAATCTTCCCTCAGTAGAATTACGGATCTGGCGCAAGACACTTTAACTATTGGCTTCTCCTAAACTCAAATCCCCCAGGTGTAATATCCCTAGCACTACAAGATTGTCACAAGTCTAAAATTGTCTATCCAAAGCTTCACTCTTGGTGGTTTATCACCACAACAGCTACTCGCTTTGGGTTTTAGTAAAGCAAGCAGTCTAATTTGTCAGCGCCTAAATGATACCGAAGAGGGACGCGGGTGGCGCTGTGGGTCAAACCACAGAGCCTAGGGCCTGCAGATCAGAAGGTTGGCGGTTCGAATCCCCGCAACGGGGTGAGCTCCCGTTGCTCGGTCCCTGCTCCTGCCAACCTACCAGTTCGAAAGCACATCAAAGTGCAAGTAGATAAATAGATACCGCTTTGGCGGGAAGGTAAATGGCGTTTCCGTGCGCTGCTCTGGTTCACCAGAAGTGGCTTTGTCATGCTGGCCACATGACCCGGAAGCTGTACGCCGGCTCCCTCGGCCAATAAAGCGAGATGAGCGCCGTAACCCCAGAGTCGGCCTTGACTGGACCTAATGGTCAGGGGTCCCTTTACCTTTAAATGATACCGATCGTCAGAACAACATGGCCTCAATAAGGAACTTTTGCCCATGGCGTGACTATTTTCCACCTTCCCATTTCGACACTCTGGCTCCCTATCTGCATAACCTAGCAATTCTAAAATATAGGTGCACTTTTACTCTTGAAAGATTGAATGCATTGCCCTCGGCTGGACTCGAGGGACGATTCCAACAGATTCCACACGAAAAGCACTTTTGCCCCTGTGGAGATGGCAGTACTGAATCGGTGGCACATGCCCTTCTGGCTTGCACTCCTTATAGGGACTTGAGGAATGAGATTATCACCCTTCTTTTGCTGTCCATTCCGGGTCGCCCAACCACTGCCCCAGTGTCCTTTCTCTTGGCAGATCAAGATGAGCAGGTAACAGCAAAGGTTGCAAGGTTTTTAGCTGGGGCAATCAGAATAAGATCTACTACTAGCTGCCATGAGCCCAGTCTTGGCTGGGGAGGGTGGGGTATAAATAATAATAATAATAATTATTATTATTATTATTACAGTCATACCTCGGGTTAGAGACGCTTCAGGTTGCGTTTTTTTAGGTTATGGACCCGCCGAAACCTGGAAGTACCGGAACAGGTTACTTCCGGGTTTCGGGGGTTGCGCATGCGCAGAAGCGCTAAATTGTGCTTTGTGCATGCGCAGAAGTGCTGAATCGCAAGCCGTGCGTGCACAGATGCGCTGCTGTGGGTTGCAAACACTGTGGGTTGCAAACGTGCATCCCGCATGGATCAGGTTCGCAACCCGAGTGTCCACTGTATTTGACTATTGATTCAAAACCCAAAAATGTATTTGATATAATTAACTTTTTATTTCTGTGCTTTGTATATCGTATTGTTGTTTTACTGCTATGGCCGATGGCTGACACGAATAAAGATTCATTCATTCATTCTTGCTGGTGCAGAGAGTGAGATTTGTCCAATTGGACCAGGCCAGCACCTCCTACCCATTCACACGTCTGCCATTAAGTCTAAAGACCAGCATTTCCCGCCTCCTCCTTTTTGGCCTCTGATGACTCACCTGCTTTCAGTTCTCCTCCATAATTCCTCCGTGACTCCTTTTCTTCCTCTGTCCTCCCCAAGGCATGATCAGCGTGGTCGAATTGGGCGCTCAGTCCATCATCTACGAACTGGCTACGGTCGCATATCTGGTGAGGAATTGAATTTCCTTGTACTGAGTGAGCCATTCCCGGCTAGAACTCGCTGTGCCGTTAACTCTTCACCCGAGTCTCCCGTTTTTATAAAAATTGCCGCTGTTGTTCCAGTGACACCCTTTTATTCTGAATTCTCATTGCGGGTATTTGTTATACCTTAGTGGTTTGCACAACTTGGGCTTTTATACTTCGCAACCCTATTTTTGCAGCCTTTTTTTTGGCATGAATCACCCCAATCAGAGATCTGCACTGATTCATCGCCAGGCCAAATTCAAGTTGTTGTTGTTGTTGATAATTAAATTTGTATGCCGCCTGATACCCGTAGATCTCAGGGTGGTTCACAAAATAAAATTACAATATACTGTATTTTTCGCTCTATAGGGCGCACCTGACCATAGGGTGCACCTAGTTTTCAGAGAGGGAAATCAATGAAAAAAATATGATTCCCCCCCCCCCCCAGCTCTGGGAGCAGCGGACAGGCTGCACGCAGCCTGTGCTCTTCTCTCAGACCTTCTCCCTGCTATTGCAGGAGGTGGGGGAATTCCCCCATCTCCCGCAAAAGCCCACAGGAGCCGCGCACCCTTTAAAGAGCGCACAGCTTCTGCGGGCTTTTCAACCTTTCCGCTGCCCCCCGAGCTTGTGCGGCTGGCGGTGGGGGGAAGCACTGCTTTCCCCCACCGTCAGCCTCAAAGACCAGACTCTCCTGGCTTCAGTGAAAGCAACGCGAAGCCTCCGGAGCGCAAGCTTCGGAGGCTTCGCGTTGCTATTGCTGAAGCCAGGGAGCCTGCATTCGCTCCATAGGACGCACACACATTTCCCCTTAATTTTTGGAGGGGAAATGTTTGTCCTATAGAGCGAAAAATATGGTAAAAAGCAAAAAATACGTAATTAAAATTAGAACAAATACTATTGGTATATAAAACCCTTATATAAAACAGCTTGGGACCAGTTTACTTGTGGGAATGCTTCATTCCACATATGCCCTTCGATCTGTAGTACTGGCACAGCTACACTCATTTCAAACTTTTAAGAGATCGTTCCTTTAGCGTGGCATCACCTACCCTTTGGAAATCCCTGCCTGTAGACATCAGACAGCTTCTTTCACCATACACATTTTGGTGCCTCCTCCAAACATCATTTTAGGCAAGCCTGTCCAGTCCTGTAGAATAATCACCTGTGTTTTAATCCGGTTGTTTTTTAAAAAAAAAAATTTTTGTTGATTTTAATTATTTTTGAAGATTTTAAATAGTTGTTTTTAACTGGGAGGAGGGGTCAGTTGCTGAAAATTTCATTGCTTCGATATTTTTGTAAACCGCCTTGCGGTGTGTGTGTGTGTGGTTTTGGGTTCCGTTTTACAATTCAGCGGTATGTAAATTTTACGAAACAAAATAAGCATGCTTACTGAATAAGCATCACCACACACTTTTGAGTAAACATCCCTAGAATTGCACTGTTGGGGCCATCTTCTCTCTCCCCCCTCCCCAACACACAACTTCAAAAAAGAAACTCTCCAAATACAGTCATACCTCAGGTTACAGCTGCTTCAGGTTGTGTTTTTTCGGATTACGGACCCGCTGAAACCCGGAAGTACTGGAATGGGTTACTTCCGGGTTTTGGCAGCCGCGCATGTGCAGAAGCGTTAAATCGCGCTTTGCGCATGTGCAGAAGCTCCAAATCACAACCCGCACAGACGCGCTGCTGTAGGTTGCGAACGCTGTGGGTTGCGAACGTGCATCCACTGTACTTTTTCTTAGCCTTAAAGGGGCTGTTGCTTTCGCTCCTCACTCCCTTTGACTGCAGAATATTTTGCTCCCTTGGTTAATCTCCTC
Organism: Podarcis muralis; assembly: GCF_964188315.1. NCBI lineage: Eukaryota > Metazoa > Chordata > Lepidosauria > Squamata > Lacertidae > Podarcis > Podarcis muralis. The sequence continues at coordinate 41,987,307 of NC_135669.1, read as the reverse complement.
TCCTGTCCCCCCACCAGCTACCACAAGGGATGAGCGTTGCCTCCAGCGTCCGAGTGGGGAACGCCCTGGGGGCCGGTGACGTCCAGCAAGCCAAACTGTCCTGCATTACGGGGCTCCTCTGCACGGGTGTGTATGTCTCTTTAAGGCTGTCCCAGTCCCTCTGGTAGTGGGCGGAGCTCTCTTTCCCAGGAAGGGTTCATCCTTAAAGGGGCAGCGTCCCCTAAGCTCAGGGGAAGAGAACCCTCTCCCCCCGCCCCCCGTATCTGAAAGCTGCATATTCTCACAGGCGACCTTCTGGAGGCCGTGTGATAGTGATGGGAAGGGCCAGAGACAAAGAGATAGAGAGAGAGGGGGTGAAAGAACAGGTGCAAGGGGTTTCTACGCACCCATTCCTAGCGGCCGTCCTGCAGAACCATCTTGGGAAAGGGGCGGGGCTTGGGGAGGCGGGGCCTGGAGTGTCCCAAGGGCCGGACAGAGAGCCACGGAGGGCCGCATTCAGACCTGAGGTTCCCCCACCCAGGCATGAGAGATGTGCTACCTCTGAGGCACATTCAGACCATTGCCAGAGGAGCTCTTTAAATACTGTTGCATTTTTTAAATGTGTGACATTTTAGTGTATTTTTGGTCTTTGTTGGAAGCTGCCCAGAGTGGCTGGGTACAAATAAATTATTATTATTATTATTATTATTATTATTATTAAACGCTTCTGATCTGATCTCTCTCTCTCCTGTCCCAGGTGTGTTTGCTATGGTGTTTGCTGGCCTCCTGGCAGCCGTAAAGGACGTGGTGGCCTACGTCTTTACCAGCGACAGGTAGGTCATTCAAACTCGGAGCAGGAAATTCTTTCGCCACTGATCTGGGCAAATCGGCAGACCGCTCAGCGGTCCATTAGAGAACTTAAAAACTCCAAAAATTAAAAATGGAAAGCGTAATGTTGGTGGTCAACAAAAGAGGTTTAAAGACTCTCTCAAAAGAATGTGGTATAAACACCAACAATTGGGAAACGCTGGCCTGCAAGCACTCCAGTTGGAGAACAGCCTTTGCCAAAGGTGTCATGGGCTTTGAAGACCCTCTAACTCAGGACGCAAGGGAGAAACGTGCTAGGAGGAAGGCACGCTTGGCAAATCCACACCGTGATCAGCTCCCACCCAGAAACCAATGTCCCCAATGTGGAAAGACGTGTGGATCCAGAATCGGCCTCCACAGTCACTTACGGACTCATTGTTAAAACCATGTTTATGGAAGACAATCTTACTCAGCTACGAGTGGTCGCCAAGGAAGAAGTTTAAACACAAACTGCATTAACGAAGAACAAAACAGCAACCAATAATACATAATTATAGTGGAGAAAATTACACAAAACTTGAGATTCTGACAGGGACTAGAACGTCCAAACATATATTTATTTGATTTGGCATTCTTTTTTCAAAGCAACCCTTTTGTAAGTCTGGAAAATGCGAAACTATACTTGACGATCTGATAACACTGATATTCTTTACTGGGACTTGGTTATTTTAACCCATGTTAAACTGGACTCATCCTACGTGCCTATTTTGTAGCTTTGTTTTTCATCTTTTAATTTTTGTCTGTTGTTATCTCTGTTTTATATACGTTATAAAATGAAATAATGCTTTTTTAAAAAAAACCTCTACCAAAAAAAAAAAGCTCACCTTCTTTCCTTGCCCATTCTCAGTCCTGTCTTTCCTCCCCGACAGAGAGATCATCGCCCTGGTTGCCAAAGTGATGATGATTTTCGCCCCTTTCCATCTGCTGGATGCAATAGCGGTGAGTTCAATACAGCATGAATTGGTACCCAGGGCTGTGTGGCTGCAAACCCCGTAGTTCCACTAGGGGGCAGCACAAGCACAGAATGTGGTTCTTCCTTTTCCTTTTCTCACGTTTAAAACTTAGCAAGCTTCTAGACCTCATGTTCATCAACATATTTTTGAAGCCATTCGCCCAGACAATCTTCAGCTGCCAAATAAATCTTTCCAGTGTTTGGAGATCTAGTTTTTTCCTGTCCTGTGGATATTCTCCCAACACTGCCCCAGCCCCAGCAAGCAAAAACTGCTCACAAATAATTTTCGGATGGAATGTAAAGGGAGAGGAGTTGTGCAAATGGATTCAGCTTGCCCAATATAAGCAGCTTTCCTTTCCAGTGACTTTGACAATGCAGTCCTAAGCATGTCTACTCAGAAGTAATTCCTACTGAATTCAGTGGGATTTGCTGTCAGCTAAGGGGAACTAGGACTGGGTCTTAATTTATGTTATTATCTTAAGTGCACACAACCCTAGTTTATTTACGTTAGCGTTTCCCTCGCTTGAGGGACTTTGATGCGTGTTCTTAAGCCTGTTCTGAGCTTGCCTTTTGGACAGAAGCAAGAACTCATACAGGGAAGCAACAGGCAGCTCTCTCCTCTGAGTGTGAATCTTCCTGCACCTTTCCTGTTAAAATTATTGGACTTAGCTGAGGTGGCAAAGTTGGCGTGTTTAATCAGAGAAAAACATTTTTCAATATTTACAAAAGATTGGTAACCCCTTACAGTCACTATGTGAAAAAGAAAATGGAACTGTTGATATCTGGGTTTAAATAAAACATTGGTTTATAGAACCATTGAGTGTTCAAGATAACATCCACTCCGTCTTAAATAATTTTCTATATATAGCTGACAGACGAAGAATCGGAAGTTCTCTTTCTTTCTTTCTTTTCTTTCTTTTCCCCCTTCTCCTTTCTTCATTTTGGTTTCTGTTTTATTTGGATTAGTTTTTTTTATCTTTGATAAAAAGATATTGGATATTAATCTCTGTATTTTTTCAAACTTTAATATTTATTTATTTTTAAGGGAGAAAAACAACCCTTTGAGGTAGGCCAGGGTCTTGACGCTCTACCACGCTGACACTTTTGCTGAACTGGCATAATTTTAGCCCACTCTCCTTCTCATCCCCTCTCCAGGCCACGTGCGGCGGAATACTGAGAGGAGCCGGAAAGCAGAAGATTGGTGCCATCGCCAACGCCATCGGCTATTACACCATTGGGCTTCCCATTGGCATCACACTTATGTTTAGGTACAAGCTTGGAGTGATAGGTACGTATCTCAGCAGGCCAACGCAAGCTGATGTTGTCTGCTTTAAAAGAAAGAAAAAGAAATTTAATTTAATACCTGCTGGTTATTTTTTCCTAAGAGACATCAAGGATTGTGTGTGCTTGTTCACCTCTTCCCTCCTCATCCTGTTTTCCTTTTGTGTCGTGCCTTTTTTAAAGGCACAATTCAAAGTGCTGGTGTTGACCTTTAAAGCCCTAAACGGCCTCGACCCAGTATACCTGAAGGAGCATCTCCACCCCCATCGTTCTGCCCAGACGCTGAGGTCCAGCACCGAGGGCCTTCTGGCGGTTCCCTCATTGCGAGAAGCCAAGTTACAGGGAACCAGGCAGAGGGCCTTCTCAGTAGTGGCGCCCGCCCTGTGGAACGCCCTCCCATTGTAAAAGCGATAAACAACCACCTGACATTCAGAAGACATCTTAAGGCAGTCCTGTTCAGGGAAGTTTTTAATGTGTGATATTTTAGTGTATTTTTGGTTTTTGTGGAAGCCGTCCAGAGTGGCTGGGGAAACCCAGCCAGATGGGCGGGGTACAAATAATAAATTATTATTATTATTATTAAATTATTATTCTAAGCCTGAGGGCAGGGACTATGTGTGTGTGTCTTTACTCACTCAGGGAGCCATGCTGATTGAAGAGCAGGATATAAATGCTTTCAACAAATGAAAAACAAAAAAAGAGCAAGGCCTTTGTTTGAGTCCTGCCACTAGGTCCCTTCGCTCAGCTGTCTCCAAGATCCAGCCGGACCGGGTGGGGGGGAAACTGTGGCTCCTCCAGATGTTGCGGAACTACAACTCCCATCAGCCCTAGCAAGCATGGCTAATGGCCAGAGATGATGGGAGTTGTAGTTCAGCAGCATTTGGAGGGCCAGAGTTTCCCTCACACCTTTGTATTTATTATAATAATTAATAATAATAAAATTTTATTTATATCCCGCCCTCCCCAGCCAAAGCCGGGCTCAGAGCGGCCAATAACAGTAAAACGATACAACATTCTAAAATCATTTCATTATAAAATCAGTTCAAATCAAATTAATGGCAACCATTGGGCTAGAGTTCTGTGAGGATTACAGAAGGAGGGGGTCAGGCTGTGCATTGGCCAAAGGCTTGGTGGAACAGCTCTGTCTTGCAGGCCCTGCGGAAAGATGTCAAGTCCCGCAGGGCCCTAGTCTCTTGTGTCAGAGCGTTCCACCAGATTGGGGCCACAGCCGAAAAGGCCCTGGCTCTGGTTGAGGCCAGCCTAACCTCCCTGTGGCCCGGGACCTCCAAGATTTTTTTGTTTGAAGACTGTAAGGTCCTCTGTGGGACATACCAGGAGAGGCGGTCCCGTAGGTACAAGGGTCCTAGCCGTATAGGGCCTTAAAGGTTAAAACCAGCACCTTAAATCTGACCCTGTACTCCACCGTGAGCCAGTGCAGCTGGTATAGCACCGGGTGAATGTGATCCCACAGCGAGGACCCCGTAAGGAGTATCGCTGCAGCATTCTGCACCCGCTGGAGTTTCTGGGTCAGTCTCAAGGGCAGCCCCACGTAGAGCAAGTTACAATAATCCAGTCTGGAGGTGACCGTCGTGTGGATCACAGTGGCTGTGTATTAGGATGTTGCCTTATGCCAAGTCAAGTTGGACAACCCAATATTACCTGCTCTGACTGGCAGATCACCACTCACTTTGGGAACTGCCGATTTAACATTTGTTGTAGTTCCAAAAACTTCTGGGGTGCGGTGCACCAGGTTTGTTTGTTTTTTAAATGATTTTCATTGGCTTTACATATAATCACATTGTGTAACGTCAGATCCTCTTATTTTATCTCTTTGGCTCAACTGGGCCTGACAACTTCTCTCCCTCCCATCTGATAGTTTACAACAGGCACCCCCAACCTTCGGCCCTCCAGATGTTTTGGACTACAATTCCCATCATCCCTGACCACTGGTCCTGTTAGCTAGGGATGATGGGAGTTGTAGGAGAAAACATCTGGAGGACTGCAGGTTGGAGATGTTGAATGGTTTCTTTAAATATTAAGGTTCGTCATTGTTTCACAAGATGTGTGTCTCTTTAAAGGCCAGAGCAAATAACATGACCTAGTTTTACAGCTGTGAAGCAGTATAGCAGGTGCTGTTAAAAGTAAAGGTAAAGGTACCCCTGCCCGTACGGGCCAGTCTTGACAGACTCTAGGGTTGTGCGCTCATCTCACTCTATAGGCCGGGAGCTAGCGCTGTCCGAAGACACTTCCGGGTCACGTGGCCAGTGTGACAAGCTGCATCTAGCGAGCCAGCGCAGCACACGGAAACACCGTTTACCTTCCCGCTAGTAAGCGGTCCCTATTTATCTACTTGCACCCGGGGGTGCTTTCGAACTGCTAGGTTGGCAGGCGCTGGGACCGAACTACGGGAGCGCACCCCGCCGCAGGAATTCGAACCGCCGACCATGCGATCGGCAAGTCCTAGGCGCTGAGGTTTTACCCACAGCGCCACCCGCATCCCAGCAGGTGCTGTTAAGTTGTGTTAATTAAGCTGTGTCAGCAATGAGGTATTGTATATAAAGAGCAGCATGTAGCTCTCTCAGTCCCCTGGTGAATGGGATGGTGGGTGGGTCATGCTTATTGATATAGTGTAATTTAGTGTAAAAGGGGTTTTTGTTTCTGTTATCAAAGCCTAGCAAAAGTTACTTTTGCATTTCTTGAATGTGTGGTCTCCCCAGCACCTTCTGCAGCGCAACTAATCTGCAAAATAACCAACAGGAGATGTCTGGTTTACAAAATTAAACTTTGCATCTTTACATTTCGCTTTGTTTCCTATCCTTGTTATATCATTACAGTGGTTCCTCGGGTTAAGAATTTAATTCATTCCAGAGGTCCATTCTTAACCTGAAACTGTTCTTAAACCTGAAGCACCACTTTAGCTAATGGGGCCTCCCGCTGCCACTGCGCCGCCGGAGCACAATCTCTGTTCTCATCCTGAAGCAAAATTCTTAACCTGAGGTACTATTTCTGGGTTAGCGGAGTCTGTAACCTGAAGCGTATGTAACCCGGGGTACCACTGTACCTAAAATATTAAGTTACTCAGCCTGAATATGTAGCAATTTCCTCTTACAAATCTTCAGATAGTCCTGCTATAATGATGTTAACTGCTTACAATTGTCTTCCAAACATGATATAAATTTGTTCCAGTCCTTTTGGAATGCTTGGTCTCGCTGGTTCTGAATTCTTCCCATCAGTTTTGCTAGTTCTGCAAAGTCCATCATCTTCATCTGCCACTCTGCTTTTGTTGGGGCACACCGGGTTTGGGAAGCCTGACGTGTACGCAGAATAAATAAATACTCTAACCCTACTGGATGGTTCAGGGATGCGGGTGGCGCTGTGGGTTAAACCACAGAGCCTAGGACTTGCTGATCTGAATGTCGGCGGTTCGAATCCCCGCGACGGGGTGAGCTCCCATTGCTCGGTCCCTGCTCCTGCCAACCTAGCAGTTCGAAAGCACGTCAAAGTGCAAGTAGATAAATAGGTACCGCTCTGGCTTGAAAGTAAACAGTGTTTCCGTGTACTGCTCTGGTTCGCCAGAAGCGGCTTAGTCATGCTGGCCACATGACCCAGAAGATGTATGCCGGCTCCCTCACCCAATAAAGCGAGATGAGCGCCACAACCCCAGAGTCGGCCACAACTGGACCTAATGGTCAGGGGTCCCTTTACCTTTACTAGACAGTTCATCTGAGGGATCTTCCTTGTTCTTGTTCTCTTTTTTTAGGCCTGTGGACGGGGCTGATCGTCTGCATCTCCCTCCAAGCCGCCTCTTTCCTGGTCCTCGTCCTGCGAGCCGACTGGAAAAAGGCCTCAGAAGAGGTGAGGCTCGAGAGCACCAGTTCCTTTGGTTTCCATAAGTGGGCGGGTCCCAGCACCCCCGAGGGGAAAGGGGGCACCTCATGGAATCATAGAGCGCTAGAGCTGGAAAGGGAGCCCCCAAAGGACATCTAGCTCAACCCCTTGGAAAGAAATGCAGGGGAAGAATCATTGACGGCTGGCCACCCAACCTCTGCTTAAAAGCCAGAGGAGATCTTCCGAGGTTGTCCGATCCCCTGTTGAATGGCTTTTATCACCCTTCCTGATGTTTAGTGAGAATCTCCTTTCTCGCAACTTGAATCCGTTGCTTCGAGTCTTATGGTCCGGAGCAGCAGAATAATAATACAGTCAAACCCCAGTTGTTGAACGTAATCCGTTCCGGAAGCATGTTTGCCTTCCAAAACATTTGACAACCGAGGCACGACTTCCGATTGGCTGCAGGAGCTTTGAGCAGAAGCCATGTCGGATGTTTGGCTTCTGAAAAACGTTCGAAAACCGGAGCATTTACTTCCGGGTTTTTGGCATTCGGGAGCCGAAACGTTCCAAAACGGAGGCGTTCAGGATCCGAGGTTTGACTGTAACAACATTAACATCATCAATAGTAATTTTATTGTTTAAATGCTGTCCATCTAACTGGGTTCCCCCAGCCGCTCTGTGCAGCTCCCAACAAAATATTCAAAAGAACATGTGGTCTGAGAGCTGCTGGATTGATGCAAAACACATAAAAGACAAATGTCCTCTTCTGTCATGGGGGGTGCTGAACTCTCAGCCTCACAAGAGCTCTTCCTACCTCAGTTTCCTGAAAGAGACGCAAAAGGTTTTTGTGTGTTTCTTGGGCTCTGTTTTCCTTCAGAAATTTCACACCCCAGTTTGTGGTTTTAAGGCAAAGGTGTGTTGTCGAGGTGGAAAAAGTGCCGTTCTGAAAACGAGGAGGTCCAGAAACCTGACGATCCAAATTAAAACGTTGGGATTCTGCTCCCGGCTTCCAACTGAGAGGCAACGGGTTGCGGCGAGCTTTCCTCAGAAGTTGGAAATCGAGACCCCTAAGCTAGCTGTGCCCATTATTCCCAGTGGGACTGTTTTGAGCAGGACTAGCATGGGAGACAGCCCTCGCAGGAGACGTACTGAAATTAGCTGGCCCTAATTAGGTGAACCCATTAACTTCAAAGGGTCTACTCTAGGTAAGATGAGAGCTGGACAGTGCCCAGTACAGTGGTACCTCAGGTTAAGTACTTAATTCGTTCCGGAGGTCCGTTCTTAACCTGAAACTGTTCTTAACCTGAAGCACTACTTTAGCTAATGGGGCCTCCTGCTGCCGCTGCGCCGCCGGAGCACGATTTCTGTTCTCATCCTGAAGCAAAGTTCTTAACCTGAAGCACTATTTCTGGCTTAGTGGAGTCTGTAACCTGAAGCGGATGCAACCTGAAGCGGATGTAACCTGAGGTACCACTGTACTTGTCGGAGAGATGTGCAGTCGTGAAAGTATTCAGGCGTCGAAGGGCGACTTAATGAGCCTTGATTGGGACATCATGGGAAATGTGTGCTATGGGTGTTAACCCTGAGATAACTCCTCTCTCTCTCCCCACCCATCCCAAATTTTTCATCTCCTAGGCTCAGAGCCGAGCAGGGCTGACAGCCAGACTACAGACCGGCAGTTCTGAGGACATTTCTGCTAATAAACCGGTGCCCTTAGGTAATTTTTCAATGGGGGTGGGAATGAATGGGGTTGAGAGTGTGATATATATATATTTTTGGGGGGAGAGATGAATGGGGCTGGGAGGGATTCCTTTTCCCGCTTGCCCCCGCTTGTATAAAGGTCAGGGGACACACAGAGGACAGAGGAGCCTGCTAAAGTTTCACTTTTAAAACTCAGTTCCTCGCAAGACAGCTTGATCACCATGACCGCTCTTCCCTGTGCGATTCGTGGCCTGGGGCAGGTTTCCAAGGGTTAAGTTCCTAGAATTGTGGGGTTGGATGGGGCCCCTGGGGGTCATCTGGCCTAGCCCCCTGGTCACGCCAGAATTGTAGCTCAGTAATCGCCGACAGTTGGCTCACCCTGGCCTCCATTTTGCCTCCTGACCCCCTCTGCTTCTCCCTCTGTTTCTGGACTGCTCTCTGCCGCAACCTCTTCCTGCTCACTAAGCCCTGTTTGGATACCTCCTCCTTCCATTCTTCTCCCTCTTCGGGCTCTGAGCCTTCTTCCCTTGGGGGTTCCCCCCCACATCTCTGCGCCCAATCAGACAATGACATACAGCAATGAAAGGGTGAGTAAGATTGGGAAATAATAACAAATTTATTTATTTATTTATTTATTTATTTATTTATTTATTCATTCATTCATTCCCCGCCCATCTGCCTGGGTTTTCCCAGCCACTCTGGGTGGCTTCCAACAGGATATTAAAAACACAGTAAAAGATCAAACATTTAAAACTTCCCTAAGCAGGGCTGCCTTCAGACTTCTTCTTAAAGTAAGATAGTTGTTTATTTCCTTGACATCTGGTGGGAGGGCATTCCACAGGGCAGGCGCCACCACCAAGAAGGCCCTCCTCCTGGTTCCCTGTAACCTCAATTCTCGCAGGGAGGGAACCGCCAGAAGGCCCTCAGAGCTGGACCTCAGTGTCCGGGCAGAACAATGGGGGTGGAGACGCTCCTTCAGGTATACTGGGCCGTTTAGGGCTTTCAAGGTCAACACCAACACTTTGAATTGTGCTCGGAAACGTCCTGGGAGCCAATGCAGGTCTTTCGGGACTGGTGTTATGTGGTCTTGGCAGCTGCTCCCAGTCACCAGTTTAGCTGCCGCATTCTGGATTAGTTGGAGTTTCCGGGTCACCTTCAAAGGTAGCCCCACGTAGAGGGCATTGCAGTAGTCTAAGCGGAAGATAACCAGAGCAGTGATGGAGAGAGAAAAGGGGCGCGAAGCCCTCTCCTTTTTGCAACTGCGGCCTTGCCCACTGCCAGCACGTGGCCTGCAACCGATTTCCCCTTCCTGGATTACGGCAAAGGTCCCACCCCTGAACTAACGACGAGGTTTTCTACCCCACAGCCTACCTCACGATGGAAAATGAGGTCCCCAATGGGGATGCTCTCAGCGGCATGGACCACGTGATGGAGCACCCGCCGCAAGACCAGCTGATTCCCCCGGAAGAGCTCACTTCGTCTCGCGTAGAAGTCTTGTCCGGGAAGCAGCTCCTATTGCACCGGGGGCTGGCTGTGGCGTTGGCAATCACCGTTTTGGTCGCAGGCGTCCTGATCCGCCTCCTGTTGCAGAACGGGTAAGGCGCTGAGGGGCGGCAGGCGGACCCCGTCGAGGACAGAAGACACCTGGGAACTCTCTTCAATTCTGGAGGAACCCCTTTCCTTCCTGGGGCTCGGCCAGGTGTGTGTCGCACAAAAGAGAACCATTTAGCCAGTCGCCCTTGGCCTGAAGGATGGGGGAATATTTCCTGGGCTGGCCTGAGCCGCTCTGCTTTTGTTGGGAAGAGTTGGCCAACTCAAGAAAAGGATAATTAATCGGATGCCACTATGAGGATGTTCGAGCGATGGGTCACTGTTACTCAGTTCTTCCTTTTCCTGGAAGTTTATTTTCAACCAGACTTTCCCTCTCGCAGCTCAAATCTTTTTTGAGTCTCTCCCCACACCTTTAAAAAAAAATATTTCAATAATCAGCCTGCGGTTGTTGAACCCCGAGGCGCGAGATCAAGGACTCGTTTCATGCAGCAGACTTTATTTTCTTGAGATGTGGACCCTGCCAGTTTTATGCGTCGCGAGCTCAGTGCTCGTTAAGTTTCCTTTGGCAACCTCTAGCCGAAAACGCACCTTTTCTGTGCTCCCTTTCCCCCCAGTAATTCTGCCTTTTGGTATGGTTCAGGGTTTTTATGAATAAACCGAGTTTTTCTGAGTTGTTTTAATAGATTGCCAGGTGAAGTGCTTCTTCGATGACGCGGGCAGATGTTCTGACCCAGGTGTGTGGGAAACGTCGGCGCGAGCTGAACTACAACTCTCCTCCGCTGTGGCGAGGGTGTTGGGAGTTGTAGTTCAACAACGTCCGGAGGGGGACAAAGGCTCCCCACGCCTGTTCTGCTCCAACAGACATTGCTAAAAAACAAGTGGGAACTGTAAGAAAGTGCTGCTGGCTGTTCAGGCTGCTAGCCCGTCTGCCGTAAACTCCCTTCCTTTCCCCCCAAAGACTCTTGGTGCTCCAATAATAATAATAATAATAAATTTTATTTATATCCCGCCCTCCCCAGCCGAAGCCGGGCTCAGGGCGGCTAACAACAATAAAACAGTACAAAAGTACAGCATAAACAACACTCTAAAATCATTCATTATAAAATTAATTAATATTATTATTTTATTTATACCCCGCCCTTCCCAGTTCAAAAACCGGGCTCAGGGCAGCTAACAACAAATTTAAAAGGCTTACTTATAAAAGCAGCATAAAATACAGTATAAAAACATGAATAACAATAAAATTCAAAAATCAAAAATCAATTTAGGGGAAATAAGCATTAGATCAGTGTTTCCCAACCTTGGGCCTCCAGCTGTTTTGGGACTACAACTCCCATCATCCCTAGCTAGCAAGACCAGTGGTCAGGGATGATGGGAATTGTAGTTCAAAAACAGCTGGAGGCCCAAGGTTGGGAAACACTGCATTAGATAATCCCCAGGGCTAGCTGGCTGAATTGGTCCTACTTGGGCCAGTGAGGAGGCCAGGGGAGAATTAGCTGTGGGGTCTCAGAGCAGGCGATCTTCATAAAAGGGGAGGGGGAGGGAAGAGAAGGGAAATAAAAGATCAGGCTTAATTCAAATTAAAGGCCAGGAGGAATAGCTGTCTTACAGGCCCGACGGAAGGAGGTTAAATCCTGAAGGGCCTGGGACAGAGCATTCCAGGTTGGAGCCATCACTGAAAAGGCCCTGGCCACTAACTGGCTGTGCTTGGGCCTCATTGCGGGGTTTTGAGGCTCCGCTCTCTTGCTTGGGGTTATTTTTGTTGGATGATTGAGGGCAGATTAAAGAATGCAGCTTGCTCCTACGGGAGGCAGCGATGGCTACCAGTCTGGATGGCTTTAAAGGAGGGTTGTTGTTGTTTAGTCGTGTCCGCCTCTGCATGACCCCCTGGACCAGAGCACGCCAGGCACTCCTGTCTTCCACTGCCTCCCGCAGTTTGGTCAGACTCACGCTGGTAGCTTCGAGAACACTGTCCAACCATCTCGTCTTCTGTCGTCCCCTTCTCCTTGTCCCTCCATCTTTCCCAACATCAGGGTCTTTTCCAGGGAGTCTTCTCTTCTCACGAGGTGGCCAAAGTATTGGAGCCTCAGCTTCAGGATCTGTCCTTCCAGTGAGCACTCAGGGCTGATTTCCTTCAGAATGGAGAGGTTGGATCTTCCTGCAGTCCAGGGGACTCTCAAGAGTCTCCTCCAGCACCAGAATTCAAAAGCATCAATTCTTCGGCAATCAGCCTTCTTGATGGTCCAGCTCTCACTTCCATACATCACTACTGGGAAAACCATGGCTTTAACTATACGGACCTTTGTTGGCAAGGTGATGTCTGCTAAAGGAGGATTAGATAAATTCAGAAAGGAAAAGCTTACTGGCCAGAATGGCTCTGTTCTGTCCTCCGCAGCCATGCTTCTGAATACCATTTGCTGGAAACTACAGCAGGGGAGAGTTGCTCTTATGCTCGGATCCTGCCTGCTTGGTTTCCCTTTGGGGCACCTGGCTGGCCAGTGTGAGAACAGAATGCTGGACTAGACAGGTCATTGGCCTAATCCAGCTGTATTTTCTTACATTCTGCAGATTATATTTTGCATTTCTGCAAATGCCTCTCGCTGGTGCATGGACCCGGCGTCAGAATCCTTTGCCCTCCAGTTGCTGCTGAGCTACAACTCTGATCATTGGCCATTAGCCTTGTTGGCTTGGTGCTGGTGGGAGTTATAGTTTAGTGACACCCTGTAGGAGCCAAACCTTCCCAGCTCCTGGCACAGATAGCGTTTTGGCTGCAGTCTAAAAGAGTTTGCTATTAGTAAAGGTAAAGGGACCCCTGACCATTAGGTCCAGTCGTGGCCGACTCTGGGGTTGCGGCGCTCATCTCACTTTATTGGCCGAGGGAGCCGGTGTACCGCTTCCGGGTCATGTGGCCAGCATGACTAAGCCGCTTCTGGCGAACCAGAGCAGCGCACGGAAACGCCATTTACCTTCCCGCCGGAGCGGTACCTATTTATCTACTTGCACTGGTGTGCTTTCAAACTGCTAGGTTGGCAGGAGCTGGGACTGAGCAATGGGAGCTCACCCTGTCACGGGGATTCGAACCGCCGACCTTCTGATCAGCAAGTCCTAGGCTCTGTGGTTTAACCCACAGCGCCACCTGCGTCCCTTGCAGAAATAGAGCGGGCAGACGGGGACCCTCGAACATCCAGATGTTGTCCAGCTCTCATCAGCCCCAGCCAACATGCTCTGTCACTGAGCTACAACCCTAAGCTTGAAAATAAAAACAATATTCCAGTCCTCATGGTTTCCCTTTTGAATTAAGGCCCTTCCCCAGCAAGGAACCACCAAGTCATAGGAAGGCAAAAATGATTCGAAATATAACAGCACAGAAACAGCTCAATTTGCATTGTGAGTAAAGGAAAAAGAGATCAATTTGAGCTAAAAATTTGGATTCTAAAAACGGAGGTTGATCCCTTTTCGCTGTTATAAAGTGAAAGTAGTTACCGCTGACCGAAGCCGCAAGTGGGAAAAGCTGTCAGAAAACTTGCAAGTAAGCTTTCAAAATCCTCCCTTCTTGCAGGGGGAAGGGGGGGGCTTTACTTTAAAAAGAGAACCCTGCATGCCGATTTGAGAAACAGCTGGTGTAAAACCCAGATAAAGGCCAGGTGGATAAATATGAATGACAGATTTAATGAAAGGGATAAAAGTTGCTGGATAGAGCTGCAACCATTCCTGCAGCCACTCGGTGTCGCTTCAGCCCCATTTAACCGCTCCCCTTTTATCTTTTTGGCAATTTGATTTTGAAAGCAAATTTGGGACCCTTTCTACACTTGCACAAGTCAGAGGGGTGCTGGAGTTTGCTCCTGAAGCCCCTCCTCATGTGTGTGAAAAGTCTGCCCCATGCCACTGGTTTCTCAGTCAGCCGGGGAATTAATTAGTTCCATTATTCCTTCTAATAGCAAACTCGGGTGGTTGAGGGCCCATCACTTTGGAAGCGAACAAGACTACATGGAATACAGAAACTTGCTGCCTTTCCCCCAAAAAGGACTCATATGCCATGGGTAGGCAAACTAAGGCCCGGGGGCCGGATCCGGCCCAATTGCCTTCTAAATCCGGCAGACGGTCCGGGAATCAACGTGTTTTCACATGAGTAGAATGTGTGCTTTTATTTAAAATGCATCTCTGGGTTATTTGTGGGGCATAGGAATTTGTTCATTTCTACCCCCAAAATATAGTCCGGCCCCCAACAAGGTCTGAGGGACAGTGGACCGGCCCCCTGCTGAAAAAGGTTGCTGACCCCTGATATATGCCAAACTACACAAAGGGAACAACTCTTCTTGAATCATATGGAGGTGTCAGTGGTCAGAAACCCTTCTTAGGGATGATGAATGCGCTGCAACATTGCGTTGCAGTTCCCAGGGATATCACATTAATAACAATTTAAAGTTTTATTCCGGCTCCCAGCCACCCACAAGGAGTTCTAGGCTGCATAACCGTTCCCTCTAGCCCCAAACTTGCTTTATCCTAGCAAAACCCCCACCAGGTACATTAGGCTGGGGCACTCTGCATATGCTCAGAGGTGCATTTATCTGGCAACCGCAAACTCAAGCTGTGACCCAGCAGGGAAATAAATTCTAGGGGGGCCCTCCCCTGTAATAACCCTCTAGCTCTGGAAGGGGTTTCCTGTGCTACTGTTAGGAATAATATTGCACTCACTCTTAAAACGTGGGTCCTTACGGACCCAAAATGATACAAGCAAGAGATGTCAGCAGGGGCGAAGGTTTGTAAAGGAGCAGTGTGTGTGAAGTATTTAGGAGGGGAAATCTTAAAAGTGGGGAGCCCCCAAAAATAGGCCAACGCAGACTGAGCATGCTCTGTGGGCACGGAATGCTGCGTGGGAGTGGGAATGGAGTGCCCTGTGTAAGGGCGCGGCTGGCTGATGGAATACTCCACGCTGCAACATTTTGTCGCAGTTTCTGAATTATAAGAACTGGGGTGATGTTTAAAGTTTGGACTCTGGGTGAAGTTTTGATGCTGGTTTGAAGAAAGCACATCGGCTTGGGCCTGCAGTACTGGCTTTTTTTAAAGGAGCCCCACACACCCAGAAAAAAATGAGCATGCAGAAGGCAAATTCCCCTTTGAATTGCTCCCGGGGCTTTGGCAGAGGAAGACAAAGGAGTTTAATAAGCGTGAGGCATCTTCCCGGGGGGGGGGGGGTGGCGGCGATTATCTGGGTATTTATGGGGTAATCTCAAAGGCCTCCTGGCATCAGGTGGCAGAGAACTTTCCAGAGGGAGCCCTTATACTGGGGAATGAAAACTTAAGCCCAAAGCAGCCCTCATGGGCCTGTGGGTCGCCCAGCAAAAGCCCACACCCCAGTTTCCACCCCAAATGTTTTGCCTGGCTGGAAGCGTGTCCAGGGCTCCACCCCCTTTTGCCTGCGGCCCCCAGAAAGTTGCTCAGAAGGGAATGTGGCCCTTGGGTCAAAGGGCCCCCTCCTGTCTTCTCCTTTGTAAAAGTGTGATGTGCGCTCTGTCAAACACCACGCGTGCCGGTGGCGCTGTAGAAATAATGCGCTTTGGACATGCTCAAGGGCACACCGTTTCCTGGTAAAACCTTCCGAGATGTTGCAGGTTCTGAGGCCTCCCTCTAACAAAGGTCTGGAGAAAGCAAGGGGAAAGCAATTTGTACATGCTCAGGAGCACTATTGAGTCAAGCAGCAACACCATAAAATTGGCCTTGCTTTGCCGCCGGTACGGGCCAGTCTTGACAGACTCTAGGGTTGTGCGCCCATCTCACTCAAGAGGCCGGGGGCCAGCGCTGTCCGCAGACACTTCCGGGTCACGTGGCCAGCGTGACAAGCTGCATCTGGCGAGCCAGCGCAGCACACGGAACGCCGTTTACCTTCCCGCTGGTAAGCGGTCCCTATTTATCTACTTGCACCTGGGGGTGCTTTCGAACTGCTAGGTTGGCAGGCGCTGGGACCGAGCAACGGGAGCGCACCCCGCTGCGGGGATTCGAACCGCCAACCATGCAATCGGCAAGTCCTAGTCGCTGAGGTTTTACCCACAGCGCCACCCGCGTCCCTATGGCCTTGCTTTATAGCACCATTAATGGCAGGCCTCTGGCCCTAACACAGATCTACATTTGGATACATACAATGTTTTCAAATGGTTTTCAATTGTTTCAAAATTCTGGCCCTTTTTATTTTTTACAAGCGAGTTTCAAAAACCTGAACTAAATATTACCATGCTCACTTTCCTGAGACAAAGTCCCCTTGGCCACAGTAGGACTTACTTCCGAGTAGACCTGCAAAAGAGGCTCGGCCTCTAAGGGAGGGGGCTACAATCCCCGGCGCGTGCTTTCCTCGGGAGTAAATCCTAAACTGTTCCCGAGTAGACATGTAACAGAGAGACATGCAACAATCCCATGGCATGCTTGCGCCGGGAGTAAATCCAATGGAACATCGGACCATTTGCTCCCGAGAAAACAAGCAGAGAGAGAGAAGATTGCGCCCTACAATCCTAAAGTTCACTTTCCTGGGAGTATTAGTTCCATAACCACCATACTATTTGCTCCCGTGTAGACACTATAGGAAAGTGGGGGAGCATCGCGCCCCACAACCCCACTGCCCATTTTCGCTAGGGTACACCCAACACGTGCAAACACGCGAAAGAAAGAGGAGGATCGTGCCCAACAAACCCTTTGCCAGCAAAGGCGGGAGAGCAAATCCCAAAGGAGCACCCTGCCATTTACTCCCGAGTAGACACACACACACAAAGAGAGTGAGCGAGCGTTTCATTTTTACATTACATTGAAATTGGAAATGTAAAGAAAAGGAAGGAACATATTATCATATGTGGTGGACCTGCCCCAAGGTGAAAGACTTCTGGGAAAAGATATATAATGAATTGAAAAAAATGTTGAAATATAAAGAAAGAAGAAAGAAGACCTTTCTTCTTGGAATAACTAGGTCTAGAATTGCCCAAGAAAGATGTAAAATTATTTTTGTATGCCGCAACTGCGGCTCGTATTTTGTTAGCTAAAAAGTGGAAAACCCAAGAATTACCAACGATAGAAGAATGGCAGATGGATTTTTTGGAGCTAGCCGACCTAACCAGAAGAGTCCACGACCAAAAGGAGGAGGAGTATCAGGAAGATTGGATCAAATTTAATGATTACTTAGTTAAACATGTTAACTTAAATTAACTGAAAACAGCTTGCAGATATTTAATTGGCTTAGGATTTTATTTAAGTTAAGTGATGAATTAATAGGTTTAATTTCATAATGTGAAGATCTAAGGATGTTAATGTTTAAGTTAAATTATTTTAAGAACTGTGATTTGGAAAACCCTTAAAAGGGCAATGAAATTCAACCAAGGGGAAGCGAGGAAGTCACTTAATAATGTTAAGAAGTGTATTTTTTAATCGGGTCATGATTTATGTTTGTTTCTTTTATGTGTTTGTTTGTTTATAATGTTGTGAAAATCAATAAAAAAAATTGGGGGGGGGGGGAGAGAGCGAGAGAGCGCCAGCCTCGCGCGCTACAACCAGGGCGCGCTTACTCCCGAGCCGACCGAGGATCGGGGCCGCCGGTCCCAGAAAAGCGGGGCAGCCAGAGCGAAACGGGAGAAAGGAGAGGAGAGGGAGACGGGTCTCTCCGGTGCGCAGCCCGGGGCTGCTGGGGGCGGCGTCTGCGCGGCGTCGGGGGGCGGGTCGCGGGCCGGCGAGCGCCACGCGGGGAAGGCGAGGCGGGCCGGGCCGGGAGCGCCCGCTGGCGGCGGCTGCCTGGCTCGGTGTGGCTGGGCTCGGCCGGCTGGCTGGCTGGCGGCGGCGGCGGGAGCTGCGTGGGGCTCGGCGGGGATGTCTTCGTCGCCGTGCGCTGCTGCTGCCGCCGCGGCGCCGCTGGCCGAGCTGCTGGGCGAGGCGCTGGCGGCGCCCGACGGCTCGGCGGTGCCCGTGGCCTCGCTGCCGGCGAGGGGCGTCTCGCTCGTGGGGCTCTACTTCGGGTACTGCGGCGCCGGCAGCAGCGCAGCCGGAGCCGCCGCCGCCGCCGCTGGAGCGGCAGGAACCGGAGCCGGGCCGGGCGCGCAGCTGGCCGCTAGCCTGGCCGCCTTCTACGCGCGCTTCCAGCCGGCCCGGAGCGAAGCCGGAGCCGGAGCCGGAGCGGCGCCGGAGCAGCGGCAGCAGCAGCGCCTGGAGATCGTCTTCGTGTCGGCCGAGCAGGATCAGCAGCGCTGGCAGGAAGCCACGCGGGCCATGCCGTGGCTGGCGCTCCCCTTTGCCGACAAGCGCCGGAAGGTGAGCGCAGCGCGGGTCGGCGGGGAACGTGGGAAGCGGGAGACACGCGTGTTGGGGGAGAGAGGGGGGTGGGTGGGTGGCAGGAGGCCACGTCTCTTTCTCCTTCCCTCTGTCTCTCTTTTTCTGGGAAGCGTCCATGATGGCCCGGACCCTCCTTCTCAAGCGCACATCCGTGCGCCCCTCTCCAAAAAGCGGTGTTTGGAGAGGCCGGATTGGGGGACCATCGTTCGTGGCCTCTGGGCGCCGAGAATCACCGTCCCGATATCTCCTAGGCAGAGAGAACTCCGCTAAAACGCTTTTTCCGTCGCACAATGCTGCCTGTGCGTGTTCACTCCGAAGTAAGCCCCGTGGAGTTGGGAGGAGCTTTGCTCCGAAGTAAGCTCAGCGTAGCCTGGAAAGGGAGCGCGTAACGGGCCTTACTTTTCTACCCAAACTAGTCCGTTCCGTCCCCCAACCCGCCACTTTGCAACATAATTTTTTTGCAGCCTCGTCCTGTAAGCACGCGCTTACTTCGGAAACAAATCCTGTTGCTCTGAACGCGGTTTACTCTCGAGTAGATGCGAGGCTGGGGCGGGGTTGCTGTCCTAAAAGGAATCCATATTAAAGCAGGCGATGGGTGAAGAATCCAAAAATCAAAGCCCAGAAATGCTGCAATCCTGTCTATGTGTCTCTTTACCTGTTGAACTTTGCTTTGGCACAAATCTTTTTATTTTGGCAGGAATTTTAAGTTTTCTTATTTGTTTTGCGGCTCGTTTTAAACTGGCTTTGTTTTTCCTGTATCTTGTGGTTACCTTACCTTAGACATCACCTTTTGGAGAAGAGGCACAGAAAGGGTCAAAAGGTAGCTATTAATTACATCTACTCGGAAGTAAACCCCCATGAGTTCAGTGGGGTTTACTACCAGGCAAATGGGTGTAGTAACTTGGGTGTAGCTGAAAGAAATATATGGGGTTTTCCGTGCTGCGTGAATGGGTTGTAAATCACCCTTTGGATCCTGTTGTAATTCAGGGATCCCCAAATCTTAGCCTTGGTATTCAGTTTGCCAAGAGACCCCTAAAAAAAATCCCCCACCCCAAATTTCCTCATCTAACCAAATATCCTGTCTTTAAATAATTTGCTGAAGGCTCCCCCGTCCCCGAAATCCTCTATTCCGATTCCAGCTGTGTTAATCCAGATTAAATTCCAATTTTTTATTCCGGTTTTAGTGAAACGGATAAGGATGTTTGGCTGTTGCAAGGAGCTGGCGTAAACCGCCCATCCCTGCCTTGCTCCATCATTTTTCAATTCTTTACGTGTCTTATTTTGGGTGTGTGGGATCTACTCGTTGGCTCTCTCCTGTTCTGTTGGGGATGCTCTGCATCAAATTCAGAAAATGGAATTTTGGTACCCCTGCCCTGCAGGACATCTTTTCATTTTGCAATAATTTCCAGAGAATCCTCTGAAAGAATATTTATTGGGTTGTATATGGACTGTCTTTCTCCGTATTGTAGGGGGAGGACTTTGTTAAAATAAAATCTATACAACACCCCACACAGATAATTTTGTTCCGCAGATGGAAGGAAAATATTTCATTTTTAAAAAACCTGTAAAAAATACATGTAATTCATTCTAATTCTCTACTCACCCCTTTTAAAAAAAAAAAGCAAACCTAGGCCTTCTCTTTGATGCAAGGCCTTTGGGTGACATTACAGCAGCTAGCTATTTTCTACCTGGGGAATTTGGACCAGCTTTTGATTTTGATTTTAAAAATCACCTTTTTGGGGTGGGTGTGATGATGTGCGTTTAAAAGAAAATTCCCATTCATGGTGGAATTGCACCAGCAGGAACTGGCGGTCCTTAATCTGGAAGTAAAATCCACTGCAAAGCTGACGCCCCCAGCCTGGGCGCTGACCTCCTAAGCCTTTTGGACTGCCACTCCCATGATCCCCAGCTGATCCCCTGGGGGCTGATGGGAGTTGTGGTCCAAAAGGTCTGGAGGGCACCAGGTGGCATGGCTTTCGGATTGAGGAACTTTGTAAGGCACAGTTTAAAGTGGTGAAAGGATTGTTCCTTGCTTGCTAGAACAAAAGACCTTGTACGTTTACAGCAGCGTCTAAAATATTTATTAATAATGCCAAATAATACACAAAAAGTCAAGAGTTACAAGAGAAATTTATTATTATTATTATTATTATTATTATTATTATTTATTTCCCAGCCACTCTGGGTGGCTTCCAACAGAATATTAAAAATAGAATCAAACATTAAAAATTTCCCTAAACAGGGCTGCCTTCAGATGTCTTCTTAAAGTAAGATAGTTGTTTATTTCCTTGACATCTGATGGGAGGGCGTTCCATAGGGCGGGAGCCACCACCGAGAAGGCCCTCTGCCTGGTTTTCTGTAACTTTGCTTCTCGCAGCGAGGGAACTGCCAGAAGGCCCTCAGAGCTGGACCTCAATGTCCAGACTGGGTGATGGGGGTGGAGACGCTCCTTCAGGTCTACTGGGCCAAGACCATTTAGGGCTTTCAAGGTTAGCACCAACACTTTGAATTGTGCTCAGAAATGTATTGAGAGCCAATGTAGGTCTTTCAGGACCGGTGTTATATGGTCTCGGCAGCCACTCCCAGTCACCAGTCTAGCTGCCGCATTCTGGATTCATTGCAGTTTCCGGGTCACCTTCAAAGGTAGCCCCACGTAGAGCGCGTTGCAGTAGTCGAAGCCAGAGATAACTAGAGCATGCACCACAATATATATCACCAATTTTAAACCATTTAACTGAGACCATGTAGCAAAATGCCATGCTAAACTGAGTTGACCAGGAAACAAAAGATTTCAGCAGGGGCCAAAAATGTACAATGAAGAAGCCTGTCTAATTTCAATGTGTGGGAAGTTGCGAAGTGTAGGTAGACATGGCAATTGTAAATGGGCCAGTTACACAGATCCCAGCAGTGGATGGGTATAGATGGAGACGATCCAGCAAGTAAACTGGTCCCAAGCGGTCAAGGGCTTTACATACCAATAGTGACACCTGGATCTATGCTGATTTCATTTGTAGCCCCGTCAGCGGTGCAAAAGGAAGGGGCAGGCAGGGGAATCGCAACTGGTTTTCTGACGTTACTCCTCTCTCCCTGTATTCGACTGGAAAGGCCACGACTGCGTGGCAGACCTAGGCCCATACAAGGCAGCTTTCTTGCTCATTAAACCAGCCTTTAATTTTGAACCATGAGGACTGGATCCTTGGCTTTCTTTTTAGGTGAGGCGTTGTAGCTCAGTGGTTTGCAGAAGGTCTCTGCTTCGATTCCCGGGATCTCCAGCTAGGTCTCCCATCTGAAACTCTGCACGGCTGTTGCCGATCAGTGTATCTGGCATGTCCAAAGTCCGTTTTGGGGGCCTAATTCGGTCCGCTGGTCGGTTTAATCTGGCCCCTGTGGCAGTTTATTTCCTGGGGTAAAATACAGTGGCACCTCTGGATGCCGACAGTATCCGTTCTGGAGCCCCGTTCGCATCCAGAGCAGAACGCAACCCACGACTCGCCGCTCCCGCGCATGCGTCATTTTGAGCGTCTGTGCATGCGCGAGCGACGAAACCCGGAAATAATGCGTTCCCGAAAACCTTCAACCCGGAGCCACTTCAACCCAAGGTAATGACAAAGCTCAAGAACTTGGGTGTAAAATTATAAAAAAGCTTAGCAACTTCAATCTTAAAAAAGGAACTTTGGTTGGCCCTTTGGCCAGCCCTCACGGCCCTTCACTTCATCAAACCTGGCCCTCTTTGAAAAAAGTTTGGACACCACTGGTGGATGATCCTGAACTGGTCTGGCCCTGTAAAAGGCAACTCCGTGTCTTCCTAGGACTGCATCCTTAAGGCAGCCACAGAGTTTGCAAGCACCCTGACTTGAGAGCCCAGTATCCTTGCAGATCTGTGCAAATGAAGGCAACATCATCCGTAAGGTTAATACATAGACTGTGGAATAAGTCAAGATGCACAAAGCGGTTTTCTAAGTTGCATGTGTACCCTGGCTTGGGACAAAAAACCCCTAAATATTGGGTCCTTGTTTGCAGTTCTCCCCCCCCCCCTGGAAAAATAGGTGGAGGAACTCATCACGAAGTAAGTTTGTTTGTTTATTGCGGGCCCAGTCGCAATAAATAAACTATTGCGGGCTCAGTCGCAGTGCACCAGGGCAGTGGCTAAATGTAAAATGTGATTAAAAAACTCAAGCAGACAATGATGTGGATCAAAAATGGCCACAACCTTATTGATTACAGATACAGGTGGATTTTTGGCTCAGGCATTTGGTGTGCAGCCATTCCAGCCCCCCTCCCCCCGACAAAAAAAGAAAACATTAAAAGGTAAGGGAACTTAGTTCGCCTGCTCAAAAATATCCCCTGCTTGTTTGTATTTGTTTGTGAATCTCTAGCTTGGCTGATCCGAAAGACATGAGCGGATTTGATGCAGCTGAGTTTGGGCTTGATCCTGAAAAGGGAGCGGCTGTGTCAGACTGAGAATTATCACACCTTTCTTTAGATTGCATAATCCACTGCAGAGTTTATTCAAGTCGCTTCCCTGGCTTCGCAGTCTATGAAGCATTGGCGGCACTCCTCGCTGCACCATGAGGCCTAGGCCCTTGCCTTTTTCTTTGCAGATAGAAGCTCAGATTCTCAGGAGCCCACATCCTGTATCCCAGGCCGTATGTTGGTCTGCTAATGTAAAAACAGGTGTGTTACACCTGGCCTGGTCTGCTTGCAGCCCAGCAATCTTTGGAAATGGGCCTACTGATCCCAAACTCTTACCTAACTGATGCTTTTTATAGCAGGGCCTCCTTGTGAGGTGAAGCTTTCTGAAGGCCAAGGGCCGCATTCCCTTCTGGGCAAGTTCCTGGGGTCCGCATGCCCATGGTCGGCAGGGCCAGAGGGAAAAGGGGGCAGAGTAACAATTTTTTGTCCACTTGGCTAGTTTTTGCACTCAAACCTCCCGGTCCCAATCCTCCTTGCAGGCTAGCAAAAGGCAAGAACAGAGTTCAAGGAGATTTTCCAGCCCGGCAAAAACACGCAATGAGGCTGCGAATGAGAGGCAGTGAGTGAATCAGAGGAGGGTTTGAAGGGCCAAATAGAAAAGTCTAGGGGGCCGCATTGATTAAACATTGATACCGTTGTGCAGTAAGTAGTTTGCTGTGGAACAAAGTGCTTCAAATGGTCCCTGCCAGTCACTTGAGTGGCAAATATGTCAGAAACGTGTTTTGGAATTGGGAGGAATTGAGTGGTGTGTGGAATTTTGAGGGTTTGTCGTTCTCCACCAGAAATATCTTTTCTGGCTGTGAGTTGATTCACGTGGAGGAAACAAAACCGGGTTTGAAACGGGGGCTCGGGTCTCCTTTCGTACTGGCATGACTCAGAAGCGACCTGAGCACGTTTGAGATCTATGTGGAGCATCCCAAATTTTATTTTTCCAAACAGGAGGGATATATTTTTCTCTTCCACTCTGACATTGAAGGGGGCAGGGCGCTTTTGGGTTGAAGGATGAGGAGATTCTGAAAATGAACTGCCCCCAAAAGGTGTTTGGATTCCACAGTCTCGCGTTTGAAGCAAAATTTCTGCCAGAGTTTAAAAATGGGGAAATCAGTGGCGTGTGATGCTGGGCGTGAACCCCAGAGGACAAAAGAAGACGTGCGGGGAAATTGCCTAATTTTCAGGTGTTGAAAGTGGGTGAGCCGGTAATCCACAGGGTTTAGCGCTGGGTGCAGGCGTGCGCTGCAGAGCTGTGGTGGCGCAGGTCTAAGACGCGTGCTTTGTTTGCAGAGGGTTCAATCCACAGCATTGAGAGATTTGTTTATTTTGAATAAATTTCATTAGAAATCCGAAATCCGAAACTAAAACATTAATCTCGATAAAAACACAGATCCAGAGGAAAGGAAGAGGGAGAGAAAGAAAAAAGGAGAGAGAGAGAGAGGTAGAGATAAATAGAAAAATGATTAAACGAGGG
Source organism: Podarcis muralis (assembly GCF_964188315.1). Lineage (NCBI taxonomy): Eukaryota > Metazoa > Chordata > Lepidosauria > Squamata > Lacertidae > Podarcis > Podarcis muralis. Next base: position 41,962,909 of record NC_135669.1, on the reverse strand, counting down.
GAAATGGAATAAAGGGGGGGGGGGTTAATTTAAGAAACTAAAGAACTTCTGATTCTTTTGTCTGTCCAGTAGAACACCTAGCCAGGTTACTTTCTAAAAACCAACCTTATCTTCAGCCTTCAATCCCAAATTGCATTCATTCATTTTGTTTTTCACGCAAAAAAATATCAGGAGGTTTAAGACAGGCAGAAGAGAGCCCTAGATGGACCACTGGCAGACTCCTCTTATATATTATATTTTCAGCCCACCTTTTCCACATAGTTGCTCTGTGCTGGCCGTCAACTTAGAGAACTTTAAAAGAGGGAGAGATTCACGGAGAAGAAAACTCTTGGAGACTCCTCGCCACAATGGCTGAATCTGGGACTTGGGATTAGCTCAATTGGTCGAGCATGAGGCTCTGAATCTCAGGTTCATGGGTTCAAGCCCCAAATATGGCAAAAGATTCCTGTTTTGCAGGGCGATGGACTAGATGACCCTCAAGGTCCCTTCCAACTTTGGAATCCTATGATCTGTGATCTTATTCTACGTCAATGCATTCCAGTACAGTGGTACCTCGCAAGACGAATGCCTCGCAAGACGGAAAACTCGCTGGACGAAAGGGTTTTTTGTTTTTTGAGCTGCTTCGCAAGACGATTTTCCCTATGGGCTTGCTTCGCAAGACGGAAACGTCTTGCAAGTTTGTTTCCTTTTTCTTAACACCGTTAATACAGTTGCGACTTGACTTCGAGGAGCAACTCATAGAACGCGGTGGGGTAGCCTTTTTTGAGGTTTTTGAAGACTTTGGTGATTTTTGAAGCTTTTCCAAAACTTTCCCGACACCGTGCTTCGCAAGACGAAAAAAAATCGCAAGACGACAAAACTCGCAGAACGAATTAATTTCGTCTTGCGAGGCACCACTGTAACTGGGAATCACAAGTGAAGAGAGACTCTACGTCACGGGTGTCAAACACAAGGTCCGCGGGCCGAATCCGGCCCGCCAGACCTCGTCCTGTGGCCCATGTAGCCGCCGCCGGCTGCCAGCCTTCACCTTTTATTCTCGCTTTTTTTGGGGGGGACACAAGAAAGCCGCCTCTTCAGCGCATGCGCGGCAGCCTACAAGCCAGAGAACGTCTGCCCTCTAGCGGCGCCGGCCATTCTACACAGGAAACCTCCACTTTACATGTCCTTTACATAGTCCTACAGATACAACCGGCCCTTTGAGGGTGACCAAACTGCTGATGCGGCCCCCAATGAATTTGAGTTTGACACCCCTGCTCTACGTGAAGTTTCTCCAAGGATCTGTCCTGTTCCCCAAACACCAGGGCTGCGGAAGAGCTCTGTGTCGCTCTGCGGATTGCTAGCTTCCCTCCATCCAAGCCGAGGTTGGGAGTGGAGAGGGATTCCTGTCGACAGTGTTGACCGATGCGCTTCCAACATGCTCTGCTGTGTCTTCCGAGGGTGTCTGCATGGCGAGATCTCTGCTCTAGGAGTGTGTGCTGGCGTGCGGCTGGGTTTCTGCGGCGGCAAAGGACAATTTCTCCCTTTCCGATTCAGTTCGCAGCTAATCTGCTCTGAAAGCTGCCGGGCGGCTCAAAGCGGCGTCCTGCCGTGTTGTTCCATATTTTGCTTTTATTTCCTTTCTCCCCGCGGCACCTCCATGCGCTTGAGAGGGCCGGACTGCGTGTGGAATGGCAAGGAGCTTCTTTAGAAGAAGACGGGGCTTACGCCAATGCGATGGGAGGATATGCTTGCTGGTTGCCTGCTTTGCGTCTGGTGGGAGTCTTGTATTTCTCCTTCCCCAGAATGTGGGCAAGACTTGTGCAGACCAGCAGGGCTGTGTTGGACAGGGCCCTTGCCACGTTTTATTCCAGATGCCAGGAGATGGCCCAAAGCTCCGTGATGGCCCACCCGCTTCGTTCCTGTTCCGTCTGCCCTTAATTCAGAACCATGAGGACTGGAAACCTGTTTTATCTTCATGGGGAAGAGCCATTGCTCAGTGGGAGAGCACCTGCATGCAGAAAGTCCCAGGGTCAGTTCCAGGCGGCATCTCCCAGTAAGGCTGGGAAACACTCCTTTCCTGAAACCTTGGAGAGACCCTGCCAGTCAGTGTAGACAATACCAATGTAGATAGGCCCTATGGGCTTACTCAATATGAGGCAGCTTCTTATGTCCCTATGTATATCTTCCTTTTCCTCTTCTTGGATGCAAGTGGAAGGTTAGGGGAAAGGTCCTGTAAGTCGGTAGCAAAAAGCTGGTTGGTGGAAGGCAGCGACTGGCTAGCGCCTGTGACGTCTCCAAGACCCCTTTCCGCCCCAGATTGTTGCAATTCTTGGACGATCTCCCCTCCCCCCTTTTTTCCCTCTTTATAAATCTCTGCTCCTTTAGATAAACAAACTCCAATGAAAGGTAAAGCCACAAACCAATAAATGTACAGATGGTGTTTGCTTAAAACAAAACAAATAAATGAAAGCAACAATGGGGCAGCCCACCGAGGCATGCAAGGAATTGCTAGAATGTGAAGGAGGCTGAAGGCGGAGAAAATTTGGAGGGCCGCATTCAGCAACCTGCCCTGAAATTCACTGCCCTTCATTTCTGCCCTTTAGTTAACACTGTTAAATATTTCCTGGTTGGCTCGGTTTCCCGAGCAATAGCTCTGTTGAGCCTTTTGCAGCAAAACCCACAGTGTCTTGCGGCCCCTTGAAGACTAACAGATTTATTCTGGTGTGACGCAGGAAGGCTGCCTTATGCTGAGTCAGACCAGTGGTCCACCTAGCTCAGTATTGCCTACACTGGCAGGCAGCAGCTCCTTAGGGTTCCAGGCAGGGGGACGTTCCCAGCCTGAGCTAGAGATGCCGCTGGGAGGTAGAGCCGGGGACCTTCTGTCGGTAGGGCAAGCGCTCTACCATAGGGCTGTGCCCCTTCCACTAAAAGTGAAGTTAGATTCTAGTCCTCATGATCCAATATCCAGTTCTCACAGTGGCCAATCGGGGTGCCTCTTCTGGGAAGCCCAGGACCCTTTCTGTGGTTACCAGCGACATTCATCTTGCACCACCAGCATTAATCTGTACTGGCCAATTCCTTCCTACGAAGATGCTGCTGATTCTGATATACAGTGGTACCTCGGGTTAAGTACTTAATTCGTTCCAGAGGTCCGTACTTAAGCTGAAACTGTTCTTAACCTGAAGCACCACTTTAGCTAATGGGGCCTCCTGCTGCCGCCACGCCGCCGGAGCACGATTTCTGTTTTCATCCTGAAGCAAAGTTCTTAACCTGAAGCACTATTTCTGGGTTAGCGGTGTGTGTAACCTGAAGCGTATGTAACCTGAAGCGTCTGTAACCCGAGGTACCACTGTACCTGAAACCTCATTTTTTGTTGGATCTGTCTCAACATGCTCTCGATGGGAAAGATACCCTGGCCTTGGAAAGGCAATTAAGCCACGTGGCATGCTTAAAAAAAATAATGCCTTTGTCGCTGTTTGATCCACAAGCGACAGCAATGAAATCTTTTTATGTCCGCTCACCTGTTTTAAAAGCCTTTCCAGCAAACTCTGGACAGGCCCTGGAGAGCCTAATAAGTTTCCTTTATGAGGAATATCGAAAATTGAATCCTGGCCTGCCTTTGCTCCACACGCCCCCTGAGTATCTTTAGGGAAGCGTTAGGAGTGGCTGCAAATTTTATATTTTGGTTCTGCTTTTTTTCTATGAGAGCATAGCACTTAAAAAAAAAGAAGTAAATAAATGATGGTGTCTTTAAGAAGGGGAAAAAGGGGTTGGGCAGGGTCTGGCATTCCCCGAAAGTTCAGTATTGCGGTTTGGATTTGTGTTCCTGCAGAGTGCTGAGTAATTTTGGAGGCGTGTGGGGATGTGGCTATGCTTTGTAAGGACCTCTTAATCTGGGGATAACAGAGCTTCGCTTGTAAGCTTATAACTGGCAATTAACGTTGGGTGGATCAGGTTTCGAAACAGGAGGTTTATAAAAACTGAAGGTTTGGTGCGCTCGGAGTTTGGGGAGGCAGGCTTGAAGTGTGCATTTGAGATCTGGATGGGGGGAAATTAGGGTTGTTTTTTTTTAAAAAAAGAACCCAGATATCTGTTGTATGGATCTGCAATTTTGAGGCCTCAGGACCAAATCCAGCCCTCCTAACTGATAGCTTCCCAGTGGCATGACTGGGGAGCTCTGATTTTCTGCCTGCTTGACTTGCAGCTGAACTCTTGCGAAGCTCATGCTACTTGCCTGAATAAACCCAAGTGCTTGCAAAGAGTGCTGTTGTCTCGGCTGAGTAGCACAGTCTATGTACGTTCTATAAAGTACCTACCAAAGCCATGAATACAGTTGGTTTTAAAAAGGTATTTGTTTCTGAATTGTCTTGCAGCTGACCCCTTGCAAAGCTCTCCTGAAATTAGCCTACGGAGGAGACGAGATCTTGTAAGGAGGAGTTCTGCTGTACTGGCTTTTAATTCTTGATTTTAAAGTTGCAACTGAACTCTTGCAGAGGAGCTGAGCTTTGGCAGATATGTCCCAGTTTGATTTGGCCGTTTGCCGGAACAAGACCTGAGCCCATAGGAAGAGATTTCTCATAGGCACCAGTGAGTCAGACCATATATACTGAGTCAGACCATTGGTTCGTTTTGCTCCATGTTGCTGATAGGCAGGATTTCAGGCAGGGGACATTCATGGCCTTATCTGAGAATTGTCAGGATTGGACCCGAACTTTCTGCATGCAAAGCAGAACCACAACCCTTCCCCATAGATCTGTGGGGGGCTGGACTGGCACCACCCCTCCTCTACAGAAGGATGCTAGGTACTGGTACCCAACCCGGCGCAGTTGCTAGGCAACTGCAGCATCTCTCCCCTGTCCTGTCACACTGGCTGCCCCAGGTTGGTTATCTGAGCGGCAGTTTAATGGTGGCAGGTAGCTCCTCCCCCATCCTTCAGATTAAGTAGGCGGGTACTCATCTGCTAATACCTGCTGTTGGACCCAGAGACATGACTTTGATGGGAGATCTAGGAAAACCAGGAGCCAGGCCTAGTCGCTCCCCTCCAGATGTTGCACAGATGTTGTTCTGCTTAGCCAGAGAGAGAGAGAGAGAGAAGGCGATTATGATATTACTGGCATATGGGGCCTATTTATTGTTCCCTTAATACTCAGAAAGTGCTGGGTTGAAGCTGCCCTAAGCTTGCAAAAGGAGGCCAGCTGAACTGTCCTAAAAGGTGTAAAGGGGTGGGGTGAAGGGGTATACACTCAGAGTTATAGCCGGTGCTAGAAATTCACCAGGTGCGTTTTGTGACTGGCGCGGGTCCAGCTGAGACCATGTGGAGATCTCTGGAGGCCAGGATGGCGATGGACGTCTCCACCTGGCTGGCCCCTCCAGCTTTCTTAAGCAGGTAGTAAGTGCTCAACTAAGTAATAAGTAGTAAGTGCTAAGTAATAAGTAATAAGTGGTAGGGACGCGGGTAGTGCTGTGGGTTAAACCACAGAGCCTAGGACTTGCCAATCAGAAGGTCGGCGGTTTGAATCCCTGCGACAGGGTGAGCTCCTGTTGTTCGGTCCCTGCTCCTGCCAACCTAGCAGTTCAAAAGCACGTCAAAGTGCAAGTAGATAAATAGGTACCGCTCCAGCGGGAAGGTAAACGGCGTTTCCGTGCACTGCTCTGGTTCGCCAGAAGCGGCTTAGTCATGCTGGCCACATGACCCGGAAGCTGTCTGCGGACAAACGCTGGCTCCCTCGGCCAATAAAGCGAGATGAGTGCTGCAACCCCAGAGTCGGTCACGACTGACCTAATGGTCAGGGGTCCCTTTACCTTTAAGTGGTCAAACAAACCCCCCTGTTGCAAAGAGAACGTCAGCAATGTCTAGGCAACACAATGACCATGTACATACGCAATAGGCAATCTTTATAGAATTCCTTCACACCATAACAAGTACAAAATGAAATCTATACAGTGGTACCTCAGGTTAAGTACTTAATTCGTTCCAGAGGTCTGTTCTTAACCTGAAACTGTTCTTAACCTGAAGCACCACTTTAGCTAATGGGGCCTCCTGCTGCTGCCGCACCGCTGGAGCACGATTTCTGTTCTCATCCTGAAGCAAAGTTCTTAACCTGACGCACTATTTCTGGGTTAGCGGAGTCTGTAACCTGAAGCATATGTAACCCGTGGTACCACTGTAGTCTCAAACTATCTGAAAATCTTTAAATGAAGCGAGGTACCAGACTTTGTATGATGAAAGACAAGCTGTGAAGCTTTGTGTATTCAGCAAATATTGATGTCCAACACTGAACAGAGATTCCGGATATTGACCACTGTTTCGTAGAATTCTTCGTCAGCGTGGTGGGAGGATATAGAATTGCTTCATAAACCCATCTTATTTCGAATGAATGTATGTAAATGAAAATATCAAATGCTGTGGAACAGTGCTCATGAAATAATTCTTACTTAAGCAGGTAAGCAGGTGAGCTTTTTTATTGCATTTACAGTATATCCCACCTTTCCCCTCGGGAGTTCATGGTTAATCCCTACAATGTCCCTGTGACTGACTGCAAGGTCACCCAGTGAGGTTCCTGACCAAGTGGGGATTTTTTTTTTAATAAAATATTTATTCAAGATTTTAAACATTATCACCAAACATATAAACCCATCCCCAAAATACAATAGACAGAGAAAAACACACAGAAAAGAAAAACATACAACATCAAAATCAAATTCTTAATATCCAAACTTTCTTGACCTTTTTAGACTTCCTCACGTCTCTCGTTCCTGCATTCCAAATTTATAAAATTCTAAACAGCAAGTTATCACCTTGTTTCAATTCTTATTTTATATTTATTCCAATATTATGTCTCTAGTTTTACCTACATTAACCAAAAGCTTAAATATTTAATTTAGGCATAATATTAACTCCGAGATTAACTTCTTCTGAGATTTCACCTATTCTCAAAATCCTTTCAACTAGCTTACTGATGCCACATTTATTTTTATTCTTGCATCTTTCTTAACACTCATAAAGTTTACAATGTTTTTGTAGGTAATCCTTGAATTTCTTCCAATCCTCTTCCACTGCTTCTTCTCCCAGGTCGCGGATTCTGCCAGTCATTTCTGCCCAAAAAATGACTTTCTGCCCAAAGTGGGGATTTAAACCCTGATCTCTCCAACACTCTTGATCACCGAATCCCAATGGCTTCCTACAGTTCTGCTGCTGTGGGGCAGCTCTGTAAATTAAGTAGGTAAATGAATACTGGGAAAGCAAAATGCCCCCTAGAGAAGGATCTGAAATATTTCCTTTGGCCCCTGTGAGAACAGGAGGCAGGACTAGATGGGCCACTGGGCTGATCCGGCAGGACTTCCCTTATACAGTGGTACCTCGGGTTACTTACGCTTCAGGTTACAGAATCCGCTGACCCAGAAATAGTGCTTCAGGTTAAGAACTTTGCTTCAGGATGAGAACAGAAATCGTGCTCCGGCGGCGCGGCAGCAGCAGGAGGCCCCATTAGCTAAAGTGGTGCTTCAGGTTAAGAACAGTTTCAGGTTAAGAACGGACCTCCGGAACGAATTAAGTACTTAACCCGAAGTACCACTGTATTTTTATGACTGGTGTGAATTTTGTGCATCTCTCTTCGCATTGCTTAATTGCTTTTTATAAATGTGTTTTTAAAAGACTGTTTTTGCATGTGGACGGGGGCCTTAAATTCAAATCTCTTCTCCCTCCTGTCCCCCTTGCCACATGCTTTAGCCTGTTAGATTTTGGTTGACACATGCACCCCCCCCCTTTTGTGGCTTTGTGTTGTAAGCATCCGTGGTGGAAAGGAATGCCAATCCTCCTTCCTGCCTGCGAAGGGAAGAGATTCCAAATGTGTTTAGCACTAACGTGAGGCAGGGGATTAAAATTCTCCTGTGGCTCAGCAGAAATGCAACCGCCTTTCCTTGATTTTGCGCTGAGCTTTTGCGCTGGAGAAAAAAACACGGCTGATCACAGAATTGTGGAGCTGGGAGGAAACGAGGTGTGTGCTTGTTAGGAATGTGGCCCTCCATACCTCTCTGCCTGGCCCCTGGGCCTCTCTCCAGGCCATGCCTTCTGCCCCCAAAGGCCTCGAACCCTCCTGGAGTGTTTCTGCCTGGGGGGGGGGTATAGTCACTAGCCTACTGCAGAATGATAAAATTATCATTTGTTGCTCCACCCCCCTTTATCTCTGGCCCTGCCCACTCCTGACATGTGGCCCCGGAGAGGTTTCCCAGAAGGCAATGTGGCCCTTGGGCTGAAAATGATTCCCTACTTCTGATAGATACATACAACCCCCCCAACCCCCCGGGAAGATCAGAGATTAGGGGCGTTGTTTGCATCAGTCGAAGGAAATTGTAAATGATGAAATTTGATGGGTTCTTAGCAGTGCAGTTCTCTACAGGTGTACTTGGGGCTCATAGGGACTTGCTCCCAGGCAGCAGGTATATAGCACCTTTGTCGAGCAAGCTGTCAATTCATCTGGTAGGTGGATTTAAAAAAATAATAATCCCAGTACAGTCAAGCCTCGGTTCTCAAACGGCTCCATTTTTGAACGATTCAGCTCCCGAACGCTGTTTTTGAACGTTTTTCGGAAGTCAAACAGCTTCCGGGGAGGTTTTTTCTTTTTTCTCCATTGACTTAGCCGACCGCCCTTTGATCTTCAGTTGTCGAATATTTCGGACAACTGAGATTTGACTGTATTTATTCTGAAATCTGAAGAGGCAGAGCTTTCTTAAAAGTTCAGACGCCACAGTGACGGGTCTAAGCAGGCAACTAAGGAAGGATTTTCTGTTCTTGTTCAGTGGACAAAGGCGTGTCTCGTGCTTTGCTTATCGGAAGCCTTTGGAAACAGGCTTAAAGGCATGCAGGACAGCTTGGATCCGTTAGGATCGTGGAAGGGTAGGCCAAGCCCCTGCGATGCAGGAATCCCAGCGACCATCCAGCCTCTGCCTAAAGCCTCCAGTGAAAGAGAGCCCACTACCTTCCGAGGTAGCCCGTTCCACTGTGAAACAGCTCTTAGCACCAGAAAGTTCATCCTGGTGTTTATTCAGAATCTCCTCCCTTTTGCAATTTGAACCTTCAGGCCCTGTCATCTGGAGCGGCAGGAAACAAACTCTCTCCATCTTCCATGCGGCAGCCCTTGAGATAATTTGAAGATGGCTACCCTATCTCTGCTTAGTCTCTTCTCGTCCGGGCTGTTGTTGTTGTTGTTTAGTCGTTTAGTCGTGTCCGACTCTTCGTGACCCCATGGACCAGAGCACGCCAGGCACTCCTGTCTTCCACTGCCTCCCGCAGTTTGGTCAAACTCATGCTGGTAGCTTCGAGAACACTATCCAACCATCTCGTCCTCTGTCCTCCCCTTCTCCTTGTGCCCTCCATCTTTCCCAGCATCAGGGTCTTTTCCAGGGAGTCTTCTCTTCTCATGAGGTGGCCAAAGTCTTGGAGCCTCAGCTTCAGGATCTGTCCTTCCAGTGAGCACTCAGGGCTGATTTCCTTAAGAATGGAGAGGTTTGATCTTCTTGCAGTCCAGGGGACTCTCAAGAGTCTTCTCCAGCACCATAATTCAAAAGCATCAATTCTTCGGCGATCAGCCTTCTTTATAGCCTCTTCTGGGCTAAACATCCCCAACTCCTTCAACCGTTCCTCACTAGGCTTGGCTTCTGGATCCTTGATCACCCTGGTCGTCCTCCTCTGCTCACCTTCCAGTTGGCTGTCTCCTCCATCTCTATCTTACTGGTTACGATGATGGGGCGGCTCGAGGGGAGCTAGCAATCCTCAGCTGTGTTTTTCTCATAATCTCTCTCCCCCACCCCACTGCCTTCCAGGAAGGCTACACACACACACACATATTTTTTTTATCTGGCCTTGTGCTTTCACATCTGGCTGAAATCTGGACTGCCGGCGGTCAGGCCAGATGTGGCAGCTCGACTTGAGCAGGAGGGATTATTTCATAAGGCGGCTTTCTTGTGGCAATGTCGAGGCTTGAAAGGATAAAAAGATAGATGTCTGATCACTTCCTCGCTGCCTTTATTATTATTTTTGTTAAAGAAAAAGGCGGACTGACGCCCACAGGAGCTCAACGTATGCAGAGGCTTCACTGTTTTCCTTTGCCTAATTCCCTTTTGGAGCCATCCCAAATTGGTGGCAGTCACCAGTACCCATCCATCGGCAGAGAATTGTACTAGTGTGCTTTGCGAAGATTCACCTCTCTCTTGTCTGACCTGAATATTTTGCCCACCCTGGGATGACTCCCATTGGCCCAGCTGCTGTGATGTCACAGAGAGGCAGCAGCCTGATGCTGGGCTACAGAGGAATTCTAAAATGACATTTAAGAGATGAAATCCCAGATCAGTAAGAAATTCCTGGCAAATTGTACTGTATATTAATAATTCCTGCTTTGCCAAGGGGTTTGACTAAATGACCATTTGGGTGCCTTCCACCTCTACAGTTCTATGATTCTTGTATGATGATGATGATGATGATGATGATAATAATAATAATTTTTATTTATACCCTGCCCTCCCCAGCCAAGGCCGGGCTCAGGGCGGCTAACAAGCAATAATAAAAACTAGTTGAATGAATACAACTTAAAAATAAGATTAAAATACAACATTAAAATATTAAAATGCAGCCTCATCACAGGAGGAGAAAGGAAAGAGAAAGAAGAAAGAGAGGGAGGGAATCAAATTGGTTCCAAGCCAAAGGCCAGGCGGAACAACTCTGTCTTACAGGCCCTGCGGAAAGAAATCAGATCATGCGGGACCCTGGTCTCATGGGGCAGAGCGTTCCACCAGGCCGGAGCCACAGTTGAAAAGGCCCTGGCTCTGGTTGAGGCTAACCTGACTTCCTTAGGGCCCGGGACCACTAGGGTGTTGCTGTTTATGGACCTTGAGGCTCTCCGTGGGGCATACCGGGAGAGGCCCTAGGTCGTGAAGGGCTTTAAAGGTCAAAAGCAGCACCTTAAATCTGAACCTGTACTCCACCGGGAGCCAGTGCAGCTGGAAAAGCACTGGGTGAATATGCTCCCATGGCAGATACCCCGTGAGGAGCCTCGCTGCAGCATTCTGCACCCGCTGGAGTTTCTGGGACAGCTTCAAGGGCAGCCCTGCGTAGAGCGAATTACAGTAGTCAAGCCTGGAGGTGACCATCGCATGGATCACTGTGGCCAGGTTGTGTATTATTTACACCGCTTTTTAGCATACCTCATCCCTAAAGCTCACAGTAGTTCACAGGGGTGAAGCTTGCATGTAACTAGTCGCCTGGGGCGAGTAAGAATTTACTCCAGTCAATCAGCCGAGAAGGGCAGGCAGGTGAGCAGCTTTGGAAAATCTTCAAGACTTTCTGCAGTGAGGGCCAAGGCTAGAAAAAGACCCAATATGGAGGCCTACTGGCCAAAATATTGGGAAATAATTGAAAAAACTGGAGACAATTGGAGGCTGCAGAGCCAAGACAAGTTAAAAGATAAGGTGCGGGACTGGCTACACTATGCTCAAATTCAAGAGGTGTTTAAAATAGATAAAAAAGTTGGTTTCCAAGTGGAAAAATCGAAATTAGAGACAGAATTGTTAGAACCAAAAACTAAGACATTATCGAAAATGTATAATTTGCTGCTTAAGTGGAATACACAGGATGAGACAGTCAAATCTGCCATGATAAAATGGGCACAGGATATTGGACACAACATTATGTTTGAAGACTGGGAAAGGCTATGGAACACCGGTATGAAGTTTACGGCATGTAATGCCTTGAAAGAAAACATTATGAAAATGATATACCGGTGGTACATGACCCCAGTCAAGTTAGCTAAGATATACCATCTGTCTGATAATAAATGTTGGAAATGTAAGGAGGCAGAAGGGACATTCTTTCACCTTTGGTGGACCTGCCCAAAAGTGAAGGCCTACTGGGAAATGATTCACAATGAGTTAAAAAAGGTATTTAGGTATACCTTCCCTAAGAAACCAGAGGCCTTCCTATTGGGCATGGTGGACCAGAGGGTGTTAAAGAAGGACAGAACTTTGTTTATGTACGCTACCACAGCAGCAAGAATTCTTCTTGCAAAGCACTGGAAGACTCAAGATCTACCCACGTTGGAGGAGTGGCAGACGCAGTTGATGGACTATATGCAACTGGCTGAAATGACTGGCAGAATCCGAGATCTGGGAGAGGAAACAATGGAAGAGGACTGGAAAAAATTTAAGGACTATTTGCAAAAACATTATAAGTTGTATGAATGTTAAGAAATATGCACGATTAGGAAATTTTTGCTTTAGCAACTTGATTAGGTAAACTGAAAATTAAGACAAGAAAAAAGAGGTGGTAATATGAATCAACTTTATTATGTTAATTTTAAATGTACAAAGTTTGGGATATGAGATTGTGAATTCGGAAACATAATAACGGAAAGATACAGTAAGTTAAGAAACAAGGTAACAAATTGCTGAAACTTTTATTGCAAAGAACGCAGGGTCTGGAGGATGTGGGGAAGTCCACCTGGAATATTGAAAAAACTATTGAAAGTTGGACAGAAAGAACCTTTTTTTGTTTTTTATTACTTCTTTTTTTATTTGTTTCTTGCACTTTCTTATTGTTATCTTGTGTTTATGAACCTAAGAAAAGAAACTCAATAATTTTTTTTATTTTTTTTTAAAAGACTTTCTGCAGTGAGCTGTATAGAATATTGGAGTAGAGCTGATTGTAGGACCCCTTTGGGGTCAAGTTTGTGTAGCCTTTCCACAAAAGGATGGCTTGTTGGGTGACAGTGTGACAGCCACAACCCACTGGGAATTTTGTGTGTGTGTGTTTTGTCACTAGGCTGTTTTGGAGGCTGCAGAGTAGCCTAGGAGATGATAGGCTCTGCATCTCCTGGGTCGATTCCTCCATTGTGGCATTTTGATCTCGCTGTTGAGATGAAAGGAAACACCCCCTTTTTTGCATTCGAAAAGCAGGCCAGTTCATTCTTCCGGGGCAAGGATCTGAACAATGGTTCTGTTTTTACACACACACACACACACACACACACACACACACACTGTATATATATAATCTGTTGTGAGATCCTTGAGAAATCTCAGCAATGTGTTCGTATCAGCTGGCAGCAACAGAGAGGAGAATATCTTCGGAAATGAGGTTTCAACATCCAGCGTGAATTTAGGCCAAGTGGGTCTTGGGGGTGGGGATTTTTGGAAAGAAAAGAGGCTTTCTGAGGCGTTTGCAAGCGGCAGAAAAGCTGTGAACTCCCCTCCCCTCGCATCCCGAGGAAGCCGCTAGAAAGCCCAAACATTTTTCTTATAGCTTCCTCATCTCGCATTTTTCAAAATTTGAATCGGAGCCAAACGGATACGATGATGAACGTCTATGTCTATTTTGCCCTCTCGGCGACACCGCCAGAGAGGTGGCGTTTCCTTCCCTTCAGTAACATAGGAAAAACCTGAGCGGTCTTTTCCTTGCTCCATCCGGCTCAGTATTGTCTACACTGACTGGCAGCAGCTCTCCAGCGTATCTTGCAAGAGCTTTTTCTCCCAGGCCTTCCTGGAGATGCTGGCGATTGACCCATCAGACGTTGAGTGCATAAAGTAAGTGCTGTCTCACTGAGCTACATCTCTTCTCCTGTTGTGTGATGGGAATGGTACGGTTTGAACCCAGGTCTCGCTCAGCTAATTTTGCTTCCCCTCTCTGCCCCCATTAGATGTCCTTTGGAGAGGTCCTTGCTGAAGGGATTTTATGGTTGTAAAATCCATGGCTGTTAATAGGTTTCCTGGGGTGCGTGGAAACCGTTTGAGATAATTTGCACAGTATAATTTGCAAAAGAAAAAATGAAGTTTGCATCGGTTTTTTTCCTGTTGCCCTGGGTCAGGTATTGCCATGATGGTTCTCTCTGGATGTTGCTAGACTATAGGCACATTTGCACCGTGCATTTAAAGGGCTACGGTACCACTTTAAACAGTCTTTGCTTCTTTCCCCCCTGCCAAAAATAAATAAATTCTGGGAGCTGTAGTTTATTATGGCTGCTGAAAGTTGTTATGAGACCATATATCGCCTTCCCAGGGCTAGAATTCTCAGAGCTCCCTGTGAAGAGCAATTGATAGCCAAACCACTCAGTATTAAAAAGTTGAAACAAACTACAGTCATACCTTGGTTCTCAAATGTAACCCGTTCCGGAAGTCCGTTCGACTTCCGAAAACGTTCGGAAACCAAGACACAGCTTCCGATTGGCTGCAGGAGCTTCTTGCACTCAATCAGAAGCTGTGTCGGATGTTCGGGTTCCAAAGAATGTTAGAAAACCATGACACTTACTTCCAGGTTTTCGGCGTTCGGGAGCCAAAACGTATGACTACCAAGGCGTTCGAGAACCAAGGTACGACTGTACAGGCACAGGAATAGGGTGGCTAACACACGCACAAGTGGGAATGAGTGTACCTGTGTTGATTTGTACTGTTCAATTATCGTGTACACAGGTATGTAGGCTATACACTTGTTGGAAAGTTATGTGTGAATACCTGTGTGAGGGCTCAGCTGTTTGTATACATAGGTTGTACACTGGTTGAATGTAATGTGCGAACATCCCTACTGTAACCTAGGGAATGGGGAATCCTGCGGCCCTCCTGGATGTTGCGAGACTACAAGTCCCACTATACCTGACACTTGGCCACATTGGCACATCCAGTGGCACCCAGAGACCCCGTCTTTGGCTTGGGGTTCAAGATCTGGAGAGCGTGAGATGCTTAGCAACTTGACAAACAAACCAAAGCACATTCTTTTGGCTCTGTAACCTACACAAAGGAACGGAAGTGTTAAGACTCTCTGCAGCCCACAACCTGATCGCTCGACAGCACTTTGTGGCTTCTGTGGTCTGTGAGATGACGTCTGGATTCCCGTCTGCTGATGCTTTTGTGTGTGTCTTAAATTACGTAAGCAGCTTTTTAAAGGTGGCAGCAGACTAGTTCGTCCCCCCCCCCCCCCCCAGGTCTGGCTTTAAGAAAGCTGAAGACAAGCCTTCACAATTTTGTACCACTAGTTATTGAGGATCAACCAGGGATTTTTATTTTTATTTTTTTAAAGTCGCTTCACAAACTCTTAGCTACATTTGGAACTGGTGCCAAATCGCAGCTACCTGGTGCATAGAGCAAGAGGGTGTGGCCTTTTTCAGACCAGGGGGCCAAATTCCCTTCTGGGAAAGCTCCCAGGGGCCACATGCTATTTGAGGGCGAGAGCAGAGGGAAAAGTAAGCAGAGCCACAAATGTAACTGTAAACTTTAAATGTATATGTTGGCTTACACTCTCTGTCCTCCATGCAGGCAAGCAAAGAGGCGCAATCGAGAGTTTGAGGCCACATTCCCAGCCAGGCAAAAACCCTTGAGGGTGTGGATCAGGACCACTAAGGGGCCTGGGGACAGTAGGCTTGGAGTAGGGGGCGCCACATTTGCAGAAGTTCCCCAAACCCTGGTTTGAAGGGCAAGAAGGCATCTGAGGCACACGATGAGATACAACAAAATTATGAGCACCGTTTAAAGGTAAAGGGACCCCTGACCATTAGGTCCAGTCGTGGCCGACTCTGGGGTTGCGGCGCTCATCTCGCTTTATTGGCTGAGGGAGCCGGCGTACAGCTTCCAGGTCATGTGGCCAGCATGAATAAGCCACTTCTGGCGAACCAGAGCAGCGCACAGAAACACCGTTTACCTTCCCGCCAGAGCGGTACCTATTTATCTACTTTGGCGTGCTTTCGAACTGCTAGGTTGGCAGGAGCAGGGACCAAGCAACAGGAGCTCACCCCGTGGCGGGGATTCGAACTGCCAACCTTCTGATCGGCAAGTCCTAGGCTCTGTGGTTTAACCCACAGCGCCACCCGCATCCCTTATGAGCACTGTTTAAGAGAGGCTAAATAGCACATATAGGCAGGCAGGCAGGCAGGCAGGCAGGCAGACCTAGACCCACACCAAACTGCGGTGGGCAGAAGATTTGAAAACTGGCAAAAGAGGACCTTTCTGCGTAGGAACATCATTAACATATGGAGTTGGTTATTGCAGGATGTAAATGGTGCTCAGCTCCCCCCACCCCCCAGCCACTGCCCAGATTACATGGCTTTGTGGGGAGGTGGGGTGGTACAAAGTCTTAGAAAAGTATGTGAAAGACTCAAGTCCATCAACCCGATATGTGGCAGCTCAGGGAAGACCCCATGTTTATAGGCAGTGCATCTGAGTTCCAGATGGCGAGGATGGGGGAGTTTGGCAGGCAACAACTTAGAGGGGACCTCCTTGAGAGTTTGCCCCAGAGGCGAGATCCTGGAGCAGTTTGATTCAGCAGGGAAATGCCAACTTTTTTTTATCCATTGTGGTATAAACCTCTGGAAAAACCGTTTGGGAAGCAGGAAGTGCCGGTGAACCAGCAAATGCAACAGTCCATGTCCCCCTCCCTGTATCTTTTTAATTTTTAACCCTGTCATCGTCTTAGAATCATAGCCCCCTGCAATGCAGGAATCTTGGTTCAACCTGATTTTTCTGTTGGGGCCACACTGTGGTGGTGGTGGGGGCAGTTCTGCCTTCAATTGCAGGGGCAAAATGCTGCCAGCTGAAAGAAAGGGCTTGATCGGCAGCTTTTAGGCCGCACTCCTTATATACTCCTCATTACAGTCTCTAGTCAACATCTTAAAAAGCAGAGACATCACCTTGCCAACAAAGGTCCGTATAGTAAAAGCTATGGTTTTCCCAGTAGTGATGTATGGAAGTGAGAGCTGGACCATCAAGAAGGCTGATCGCCGAAGAATTGATGCTTTTGAATTCTGGTGCTGGAGGAGACTCTTGAGAGTCCCATGGACTGCAAGAAGATCAAACCTCTCCATTCTGACAGAAATCAGCCCTGAGTGCTCACTGGAAGGACAGATCCTGAAGCTGAGGCTCCAAGACTTTGGCCACCTCATGAGAAGAGAAGACTCCCTGGAAAAGACCCTGATGTTGGGAAAGATGGAGGGCACAAGGAGAAGGGGACGACAGAGGACGAGATGGTTGGATGGTGTTCTTGAAGCTACCAGCATGAGTTTGACCAAACTGCGGGAGGCAGTGGAAGACAGGAGTGCCTGGCGTGCTCCGGTCCATGGGGTCACGAAGAGTCGGACACGACTAAACGACTAAACAACAACAACAGTCTCTAGTAATTAAACTTGAGGGCAGATTAGAAGCAGCGGGTGGGAATCTGCAAACAAGCAGATTTTGGCTAACAAACAACGGCCTCTGTATTTGTGCCAAGGCCACACCTCTCAACTGCCCTATGTCCTTGAACTCTGAGCATGCCTCTTGGTCGCCTGGATGGAGAAGAGAAACGCTCTTGTCTTGTGAGTGTATGTAAAAAGCAGCCTATTCTACAAAGGTGTTTTTTTTTTTTAAAAAAGTGCATTTGTTGCTTCACCCACTTCTGCCTTTGGCATGTGGCCCCCAGTAGGTTGCCCCAAAGCAATTGTGGCCCTTGGGCTGGAAAACATTACCCAACCCCTGGTGCAAGTGAAATCGGAGAGTCTACCCCTGCTTCGTTTTTTCTCACTGTCCTCTGTTGTCTAATTTGTTTCTGTCTCCAGGGCATGGGTAGTCAAACTAAGGTCCGAGGGCCGGATCTGGCCCAATCGCCTTCTAAATCCGGCCCTTGGACTGTCTGGGAATCAGTGTGTTTTTACATGAGTAGAATGTGTCCTTTTATTTAAAATGCATCTCTGTGTTATTTGTGGGGCATAGGAATTCGTTCATTCCCCCCCCCCAAAAAAATATATAGTCCGGCCCCCCACAAGGTCTGAGGGACAGTGGACTGGCCCCCTGCTGAAAAAGTTTGCTGACCCCTGCTCTAGGGGGTTAAGGCTATCAGGAAAAGAGAGTGTCCAGAGTCATTCTTTTGGGGGGTGGACATGGATGGAGATGCATTTATTTCATTTCATTTATATCCCACCTTTTTCTACAAGGAGCTCATATATATGGCTCTCCCCCTCCTCGTTTAAGCGCTGCAACGACCCTTTTGGGTAGGTTAAGCTGAGAGAGACAGTGGCTTGAGCAAGGTCACCCAATGAACTTTGTGGACAAGTAGGGATTTGAACTCTGGTCTGCCAGGTCCTAACGCTCTAACCACTCCACCACACCAGACTTCTTATTATTTATATAAAAAACCATAGTCATTTCCTAGC